>NW_006399817.1:8576401-8588500 GCF_000299155.1 Elephantulus edwardii | reverse complement strand
GCTTAACCATTTTGCACCACCCAAGGACTCCTACAAAAAACATAAATAAAAATTTAAAGAGGAAAACTTCCTACTCAAATCAAGTGGATTCTGGCCCATGGAAATCCTCCATCAGGTTTCAAGGGCTGTAAATCTTTACAGGTTGCTGTGTGTTGTTGTTATGTGTCATCAAGTTAAGTATAACTCATAGTAAGCCTTTAAATAACAGATCTGAATCCTGTGCAGCCTTCATGATCTGACATAGTCAAAACCATTACGGCCATTACTGTGTCAATCCATCTCATGGAAGGTCCTCTTCTCTTTCACTGACCTCCCACTTTTCCAAGCATGTTGTCCCTCTCCAAGGAATGGCCTGTCCTAACAAAGTGACCAAAGTATTTGAGACAAAACTTTGTCATCTTTGCCTCCAAGGAGCACTGTAACTGTACTTTCTCCAAGACAAATCTGTTTTTCTGACAGTCCATGGGATAGTCAGCTGTACTCTCCAACACCACAGCTCAAAAGTATTGATTCTTCCTCTGTTGCCCTTATTCACTGTCCAGCTCTCAGATGAATAACTAGTGATAGAAAAAGATCATGGCCTAAAGCAGATGAACCTTAGTCCTTAAACTGATATCATTGCTCCTTAGTACTTTGGAGAGGTCCCTGAGAGCAGATTTTCCAATTGCAACACATCCTTTAACTTCTTGACTACTGGTGCATTGACAATTTCAATCTTTCCTCCATCTATCATGATGTTGCCTATTGGCCCAGTGGTGACAATTTTTGTCTTCTTGATGTAATTAATATATAAAGCTTTAGTCTCTGATCTTCTGCAGCAAGCATTTCAAATTCTCCTCACTTTCAACAAGCAATGTTGCATCATCTGCTTACAAGAGGTTGTTGATGAGTCTTCTTCCAATCCTGATTTCATGTTCTTCTTCATAGAGTCCAGCTTCTCAAATGATTTCCTCAGCATATAGATTGAATAGGTTTGGAGAAAGGATGCAAGAAAGGACACACTCCTTTCTTGATTTTAAACCATGCAATGTTCCCTTGCTTGGTTCAGACAACAGCTTCTTGGTCTAAATATAGATTTTGTATGAGCATAAATTAAGTGTTGTAGGATTCTCATTCTTCTCAATGTTAATCATAGTTTATTACAGTCCATGCAGTCAAAGATCTTTGCATAATCAATAAAAACAAATAGATATACTTCTGGTATTCTCTGCTTTCAGCCAATATCCATATAACCTCAGCAATGATATCCCTGGTGCTGTGGACTCTTCTAAACCCAACCTAAACTTCTAACAGTTCTCTATAAGTGTACTGTTCTAACCATTTTTGAATGATCTTCCACTAGATTTTGCTTACACATGGTATCAATATTGTTTGATGAATTCCACATTCTGTTAAATCACCTTTCTTGGAAATGGGAACAAATATAGATCTCTTCCAGTTAGTTAGCTAGGTAACTATCTTCCAAATGTCCTGGCATTGTTTGATGATCACATCCAGGGCTGTATCTATTAAATATGTCAGTTGGTATTCCATTGATTCCTGGGGCCTGATTTTTTACCAATGCCTTTAGTGTATCTTGACCTTCTTCCTTCATTACTGTTGGCTCTTGTTCTTATGTTAGCTCCTGAAATAGTTCTCTATCAACCATTCTTTTTGGTACAGTGTATTCCTTTCATCTTCTTTTGATGCTTCCTGTATCATTCAATATTTTACCCATAGAATCTTTCAGTACTGCAACTTAAGGCTTGAATTTTTCCGTTCTTTCAACTTTAGAAATACCAAGTATGTTCTTTTTTATTCTCAGACTCCAGCTATTTGCCCATTTTGTTTTCATACTTGATTTTGTCTTCACAAGCTGCCCTTATAAATCTTCAATTCACGTCTTTTACTTCACCATTTAGCCTCTTGATGTGTGAGTGAAATTTTCAGTCTCTTCTTACATCCATTTTAGTTTTTTCTTTCTTCCCAGTCTTTTAATGACCTTTTCCTCCTTTCATGTAGGATGCCATCCCACAACTCATCTTTTATAATTAGTCTTCAATACTTTAAGTCTCCTCTTGAGATCATTGTTAAATTCAAGTGGGATAGATTCAAAGTTATTATATTTTGGTTCTTGTGGGCTTGTTTTCATTTTCTTCCACTTCAATTTATACTTGCACATGAGGAATTGATGATCTGTTCCACAGTCAGCACTTCACCTGCTTTTAACTGCTGATATTGAGAAAACTACAAATCTCTCTCTCATCCCCATCTGCTGGATTGGAACCATTGACGTTTCTGTTAGCAACCCAGTACACACCACCAGAGCTCCTTAAACATAGGAAATGTCTAATAGGTATATATTGAGCAAAATAATCTATGATTAATGATAACTGCAATGACATTCAAATCTTGGCTTTTCCTGACTAAACACATTTACAGAGGGAAAAGCCCAGAAGCATACTAGGGAACAAAGAAAACCAGTCTACGCATAAACATGTGTTCCAGATTACCCATAATTAAATGACATCGTAAATAGCACAGTGAAAATTCCATGGCACATTTGTTGAGTTACTGCTCCAACGTTCTTGGCATTAACAGTAGCCTTCTCTCCCTTAATCTATCCCCTTACTGAATATTGTTTTAAAAATATCATTTCTCTGCCAGGAAATAAACATCTTAGGTGTCCAGAGAATTCAAATTTGGGTCTAAATGATAAAGTTAGGATGTTTGATGAAGGATTTAAATTTCTAACTTCAAATTAATATGCTTGGCAGAACCCTGAGACTATGGCTCTTAGTCACCTTTCAAGTCTGAGACTGAAATCCTTTCCATGACCCCGCTTTAAACCAATCAAGGTTGTTGTTTACCACTGATTCAGAAATGACCTGTAGATGACCCTCCAGCAGGTTTTCAGAGGCAGTTAATTGCATGGGGGGAAATTGCCCATCCTTCTCCTGCAAAGCAGCTGGTAGATCCCAATAAACAGAGAGACCTAAAAGGTGAAAAGGTATTTTCCATTGCTTTCTATGCATCTGAAAGTTGAACAGGGAATAAGGGTGACATAAGAATTGATGCCTTTGAATTTTGGTGTTAGAGAAGAGTGCTCACCTATCCCGTGGACTGCCAAAGGACAAGCAAGTCTGTCCTGGAGAAAGTGCAACCACCCAAACAGCTGCTTAGAGACAAGGATGGGAAAGCTTTGTCTCACACACTCTGGGCAGGTTGTCAGCAGGGGCCAGTCTTTGGGGAAAGACATTATGCTGGGAAAAGTGGTGAGTTAGACAAGAGGAGGAAGGCTCTGAATGAGGTGGGCTGACTAGGGACTGTAACAATAGGCATGAGCATGACAGTGATTGTGAGGACACAGGCTAGGGCAAAGTTCAGATCTATCTTCATAGGACAGTCATAAATGACTCAACATACCTAACAACAACAACAGAAAGTAATGATACAGGAATGCACTTCTTTTTTTTATTTTATTTATTTTTTTTTTTTATGTGTGTATCGTCAAATTGGATCTGACTGGTACAGGAGGCGACTGTTCCTCCTTCTTCAGCAGAGCATCTGGTGGATTTGAACCGCGCACCTCTGGGATTGCAGTGCAGTTTCCTGCCACTAGGCCACCAGAGCTCGCCAGGAATGCACTTCTTAAAACAAACAACCATATAAGACCAAAAGGGAAGCATTTGCCTGGGGATAAAGGTCAGGAAGCAAGAAGAGATAGAAAGAGGGAAGCATGGATACCAGAAAGATAGAAATGAAGTAGGAATAGTGCTGTTTTATTATGGGATTATAATCACTGTCAAAAAATAAAATGTGTATGAATTGCTAAGTGAAAAATCAATTTGCTCTGTACACTTGACTCAAATAGCAATAAAAAGTTAAAAAAAAAAATAATGTGCATTCAGTTGTCACTAGATAGGGAGCTCTGGTAAGGAGTTTCCCTGCCAGCCCAAAAGCAGGTGGTTCAAATCCACTAGCTACTCCATGGGAGAAAGATGGTCAATCTCCCCCCACAAGATTTAGAACCACTGAACACACATTGGAGAGTCAACTGAGTTGACTCTGGCTGGACATATAACAACAGATATCAATAAGGCTCTCTAGTGGTAGTGTGATTAAGGCATTTGTCTGCTAGCCAAAAGATTGGTGGTTCAAACCCTTCAGCTGCTCTGTAAAAGAAAGACTATAGAGTCTGTCCTTGTAAAAATTTATAGCTTTAGGGAGCTCTAGTGGCAAGAAACTGCACTGCAATCCCAGAGGTGCACGGTCACCAGATGCTTTGCTGGAGAAGGAGGGACAATCTCCTCCTGTACCAGTCAGATCCAATTTGACGGTACACACACACAAAAAATAATAAAATTAAATAAAAATAAATTTTACAGCCTTGAAAACTCAATGAGGTCATTGTACTCTGACCCATAAGGCCAGCATGAGTCAGAATCAACTTGATGGCAGTGGGTTTGGTTTGGGGTTCAAGTCTCAATAAGAGACTGGTGGCACAAGGGATAAAATATTCAGCTACTAACCTAAAGGTTGGTAGTTCAAACCCACCAGACATTCTGTGGAAGAACAATGAATGTAGCATCTGCTTCTGTAAAGATCTGCACCCTTAGGAACCATACTGGTCAGTTAACTCTGCTCTAAAGGTTGCTAAAGGACTTTGGTAGCACACAACCATGTGTTGCACTGCTAAAGCAAAGATTGGTAGTTCAAATCCACCAGCTGCTCCTTTAGAGAAACAGTCTCCCTTAAAGATTCACAACTTTGGAACGTAGGGAAGGTCACTATGAGTTGTAATCAATTTTATGGCAGTACCAATTGGGTTGTTTGGTTTGAAATTTCAGTAAGTAATTTTAGTTAGCTGTCTAAGTAAATTTTATTGGAGATAAGTGGAGTCTCTGGTGGTGGAATCCACAGGGAGTTGGGCATTAATGTAGAAGTGGCACCTCTCTGGTGGTTCAAAACGTATAAGTAATTCCATGGAGAAAAATAGGCATTCTCCTCCTGTGCAATTAATCACCTCAGAAACCTGTGAGGGAGTCAGCTATGAGTCAGCCCCAACCCAAAAGCAATGAAGAGAAAAAAAATGTCTTTTTCCACTCCTGGTTTCCAAGAGGAGATACTTGCCTGACCTCTGGGCTTCTTTACTCACTCCGCTCCCAGAGCAGAAGGCAGACATACTGATTTAATTGGTGACTTTGGGAAGAAGAACCAGGTATGCTGAGTTTGGCTGTGCTCTTCCACCTCCTGGGAGTGCCCTTAAAGCAAGGAAATTAACTCTGTTCACCAATAAGATTTACCTGGGCAGAACCCCCGCCCCAATCCAGTCCCACGTGCCACTGAGTGGGCGTGTCGGCCTCATTCATCTTGTTCTCAAACTTGGGCTTAGAAATAAAGATAATATTTTGGCTTTCATTACTACTCTCTCTAATGCCTTCCCAACTTTCAACAGTTTCAGAAACTGAAAAGGGTTCTTATTTATTGGTGGTCCCACACAAAAGCATGACACTGTTCATTATTTAAATTTTATGAAGGATATTCTTTACTCAAATAAAGCTCTTTACCACGTATGTATCAAATTTAGATTTTACACTTTCATGAATGAACAGTACAAAATGGGAAATATAAGATTGCTACTTCTTTTTTTCTCCAAAGGAATAACAATATGAAAATATGTAATTTCAGTGACATAAAAAGAAAGATGTTTTCCCTGGGGTGACAAATTCTTTTCTGCTTTCAGTCATATTTGTCAAACTGAAATTTGATCTTTACCAGACTTCATTGACACAGGAAGTCCCGGGCAATATAATGATTATGACTAAACTTGAGCAAATGTTGGTTTGAGGAGAAGACTTGGCCTCATCTGACAACATATTTGCTACCACACTCATCATCTGAATCGAAAAATTAAAACTAAGGTGTTTTCTTTCCTTGTAGGTTGAAACTAAGATTGACTTTGACTTGGCACCAGGTTCCTTTGATGACCGGTATCAAGGCTGTAGCAAACAGGTCATGGAGAAGCTCAATCAAGGGGATTATTTCACAAACGAATTAAAAAGCCGTAAGGGTTATTCCAATTCCTGGCACAGAGCGCACTTAACCTGGCTGAGCCAAGCAAAAACTCTCCCCAAGGACATGACAACTGCTCATGCTGTGGCCATTGTGCTTTACACTTTGAACAGCAACATTAGCTCCGACTTCATTAACGCCACGCGCAGTGCTGGCAGATCCACGTGGCAGTACAATCATTCGTTCCATTTCAAATACCTCCATTACTACCTGACCTCAGCAATCCAACTGCTAAGGCAAGAAATCGCCAGGAAGAATGGCACGCGATGTTACAAGGCGTACCATGGAGCAGAGGATGCCTACTTTAAAGCCCATCCAGGTGCCGTCATTCGATTTGGTCAGTTTCTCTCTGCCTCACTCTTGAGGGAAAAGACACAGACATTTGGGAACCAAACCGTATTTGCCATTTCTACTTGCCTGGGTGTACCTGTAGAAGACTTCTCCCTCAGGAAGGAGATCCTGGTCCCACCTTACGAGTTGTTTGAAGTCGTAAATATAAGCAACCATCCAAGAGGAAGTTGGTTGGAATTGCAGTCAGCCGGGAATCTAAGCACATATAACTGTCAGCTGCTAAAAGGTACTTCTGCTCTAAATTGAATCCTCTCTTGTTGATTCACAGGACTACTCTTGTGTCAAGTTCTATTTCTGTGAAGCCCTGGGTGATTGCGGTGGAAGGCCAAAAACATAGTGACAGACTGACAGATTAGGAAAAAACCTCACTTTATTGCTTCATTTCTTCTCAATTTTCTCTAGGAAGAGGATGCTCTGGAGCCGTAGTCTATAGGGGGTTGTGCTGCTGACTCGAAGTCACTGACTCCCTGGTGGTGCAAATCTACCAGAGGCTTCATGAGAAAGATGAACAATTTCCTTCCTTGTGATTTGTAGCCTTGGAAGCCTGTGGGAGGGTCAACTTGCTGTCAGTTCCAACTTGACATCAATGAGAGAGGGAGAGTTCTAGCAAAATGTGCTTTTGCAGTGACACTGTGCGAAGAACCAAACCCAGTGCATCAAGTCAATCCTGATTAGAGAGGCCCTCTCTATTCAATTTTCTTTAAAACAAAAAATTACTGGTTTTCACATAATAATTACATTGTTTCATTCATATACATTGTGTTTTATACAATCTTTATTTCATAGAATCATTCATAAACACCCATTATTTTGTTTGTATTATTGGGGTTTTTTCATTCCATTTTCAAGGCTATAAATCTTTTCAGGAGGGGCCTGTCCATCTTTCTACTGAAGATCATTTGGTGGATTCGACCCTCTGACCTTTCCGTTAGCAACCCAACTCATAATGCACTACTCTAACCATGACTAGTTTACAATGACACTTTCTGCAGGGAGCTCTAGACACAGATATAAAGCCTTTACTGGAGGGGATAACACAAAATAGAGGATTTTTCTTAAACTTTTCTTTTAACCGTAGTCATCACATGGCTAATGAATACAGAAAGTGGGAAGGAAGAGGGATTCATTCATTTTCTATTTCATTATCTTCTATGCTCCAGGAACTGTGATAAGTAAAGAATTCCTGTGAGTACAGAATCTGTAAGGCAAAAATCATTATCCCAGGAGAATTTTAAATCTAATGAGAAATAGAATCATGTACAAATATTTGTTTATGCTCAAAAGTCATGAGCACTAACAAGATGGTGAAGCAACAGGTAGTGGCAGCTCAGTGCTGGAAGCTAGCTGCTCAGTCATTGTGAGAATAGTGAGAAAAGGTTTCACAGTGGAGAACCCCTGGGCTTGGAGGGGCGGGGTTCAGTAAAAGGAGAGGGAGCCTTTCGAAGCATCATATGCTAAATTATAAGGAGATGAAATAGCCTGGTGTCTCTTGGGTTCTAAAGGTTTAGGTGGTTGAAGTGTAAACTGCGAGGGATAGAAAGAAAGGCTAGGAGTGGAAAGTGGAGGGATTGATCAGGACTGCAGGCTTGCGATGTGGCCAGATTGTAGAGTCTTGAATTCTGGGGACTTTGAAACTTTTATCCTGTGGGTCATGACAAGTCCTTCGATGTTCGTAAGAAGACAAGCAATAAATAGCTTAACAATTGAAAAAATCTGATGAGACTATGAGAAATGAACTAAGGCAAGAGAAATTAGAGCTGCGACTATACCAAAGTGTTGTCTTTTTCAGAAAACCCTGGGGCTAATTTGATCTCTACCATCATATTTTGGCACCAACAGTCATTTCACAAAACAATCTTTCTGTGGCAAATGCTGTGACTTGTTTTTATTCAGGAGAAAGAACATTGCTCTTATCTACATATATTTTCACACAATTATCTGCCACTCAGAACAGAAGTGAACATTTTTATCTGCTTTTCTCATTTTTCTTAGAACTAATCTACAGGGCCTGCTTTTGAGATAGCCCTGGGTGTCTTTACATGTATCATTACTGCTGTCATCTATACTTCAGTTTCAGCATTCCTCAACCTTTCAGGGTTGTAGTTTCTAACATCCATACCAAAGTACAGGGCCTGCTCATTGTGGTCTCTGTAAATTCAAGGTTGGAGAGGGATCACCTATCAAATACTTCTATCCTGATAGCCTGGCAGAAGTGGGAATGAAATAGCATCTGCCCCTCAGATCTGTTAAAGTAGTGTTGCTATAGAGTAAAACATTCCAGTGAATGTGAAGGAAATAGTGGGTACTAATAATAAATTTAAAAAAACGACAGCAAGTTTCCAAGATGCTTTGGAAAACAACCAGACTTGGAAACTATTCCTTCATTTTCAATGTAGCTTTTTTACTAGGTTCATTTTACATTAAGTAAAATAATCCTAGAATATCTATGACAAACAAGGAGTAGGAAATTTAGGGAAATTTATAAGAAACTATTATCCGTATTTTGCCAGCCTTTAGGTTTCAAAGAGGAGCTCTGGCCCTGTAGTGTGTAACACACCAGACTGTGAACCAAAAGGTTGGTGTTCGAATCCACCACCTGTTCTGCAGTGGAAAGATGAACAGTCTTCACCTCTCGTAAAGATTTACAGCCACAGAAAGTCATGAAGGGTTGCTACAAGTTGGAACTCATTCAACAGCAGACAGCAGAGGATTTGGGTTTAGTGCTAAATCTCAAAGAAAAACATTTTGAGAGTTTTCCCCAAAATTCATGATCTGTTCTTTCCTTTGGTAAAATTACAAAATTTTCAGTCAATGCCGTGATAGGCTTTAAACCAATCTCTTGCTGAAGTAACCACATATACTACTTGTTTATGGAAATTTGGTAGGTATTTGGTGAGATATTTAGAATCGTAAAATAAATAAGAGTCAACATACTTGTAATACTCTGTAAGCTCTTTGTGGGCGGAAACTTGACTACATAATACTTAAGTCCAACATGGACTCTGGGCAGTTTGACCCCAAGTCCACCCTACCTAGACTCAAATCTAATCTGTACCACTTATTAGCTGTGCGTTCTTGGTCAAGTTACTCCGTTTCCTTGAGTGTCCTTATCTGCACAAGAAACATTAAAATAGCACCTCATTATGGTCTACCTAATGGAGGGTCAACTATGAGTTAGGTCTGGCTTGCAGGTATACAATAACAACATTATATGTACATTCCTTAACATGTTGTTGTTGTTGTTGTTGTTGTTGTTGTTGTTGTTGTGATATACCATTGAGTTGCCTGCCACTCATAATGATCCACTGTCGAATGTTAGTTCCATGACCTCTTCTAAACCCCACTTGCGCATTTGACAATTCTCTGCTGATAACTACTGCTATTATTAATTGCCATCAAATTGATCCCAACTCACAATGACCCTGTGTACACAGAATAGAAAGGCTCTGTAGTTTTCAAAGCTGTGGATTTTTGGAAGCAGATCAGCAAACCTATCTTCTGAGACACCTTTTGATGGGTGTGAATCATCAGTTTTTTGGCTAATGACTAAAAACTTAACTCCGTGCCACCCAGAAACTTTTAAATATATGTTAGCAGTTACTACTAACTTTAGTCTCCTGACATTTAGAGGTGCTTCATATTGATAGTCCCAGTGGCCTAGTGTCTAAAACCTGCCCTGCAGTCCCGAAGGCACATGGTTTGAGGCCACCAGCTGCTCTGTGGCAGGACGGACAATCTCCTCTCATGCCTTTAACTACCTCTGAAAACCTGCCAGATGGTCAGCTATAAGTTGATTTGAACTCTACAGTAATAAACAACAACAATAACAATTTATGGCAGGTTCTGTTGTAACAACTCCATCATAAAACAGTTCAGATCTAAGTTGCGTATCACTCTTTTTTATTTTTTTCATTAATACTGCGTTTCATGATCAGTTTCCTTAGATGAATTTAAATTTGTCTTTAGAAGGTAAAGCATGACATTTAAACTTAGTATTGCTGAGTCATTTCTGACTCATAGAAACCCTCCATTGGGTTAACTGAGCAGTATTTTCCATATCCATTGCATGCATTTTCCTGTTGCTTCCTTCTGGAAAGATGCAATATTTCAGATATAACAAAGGCTGTAAGTGTGGTTCATCATTTTCACATGCATTAGATCAAGGATTGGAATTATAGCCATCAAAGGTGACAGAAAAAAGAGTTGGGGGGAGAGAGAGAGAGAGGGAGGGAGGGAGGGAGGGAGGAAGGAAGGAAGGAAGGAAGGAAGGAAAGGAAAAGAAAGAGCTGGTCCCAAGAAATGAACAGGTCTCTATTACGTGGTCTGAGATGGACACCAAGTGCTGAAAAGGTCAAAATGGCATGAGGGCAGTCATTTTATAGGGATTTTAGGGAGAAGTAGGGAAGATGGTATTCTGCTCAGAATTGGGGGCTGTTAATTAAGTTGGGTATGAGCTTTTGTGATTAGGCCCAGAGCCTTATCAGGATCCATTGTCTGGTCTGGTCTCTGGTCTAATCGTCTTAGTCATTATCAGGTTTCATGAGAGAGTGATCTGGCTTGAGAAAACATTCTTCCTCCAAAAGGCAATTCTGATGAAGGCTTAGAAGAAAAGGAGGAGGATCTTGGCACAGATGAGAGGAAGCTAAGGCAGAAATGTGGCAGTGTCAGAAAGCACCAGCATACTCACACAGACATAAAAGACAGACAAAAGATGGCAAGTAAGCCAGCCTATGGACCAGAGACATGGATCCCTTCAGGGAGGAGATATCCTGGCAGTAACAAAATGCTCCTGTCTTCCAGAAGTGCATTTCAACACTTGGCTGTGGAGCTAGAAAGTATAGGTGCTTTGGGGAGGCTTAAAAGAAATAAATAAAAACTAAAAGAAGACACCAGAGCTATAGCCAAGGTGTTCCTTAAAGGAAAGAATTGTGAAACGTCATCTCACAGACTTTAGATATGATATCAAGAGGTGCCAGTCCTTGGGGAAAAGACACAAAGGAGAAGGTCAGGAAAGGAGATGAAATGACAATGCTTGAACTTGGTGGAGACTGTGAGGATGAGGCAGGACAGGACCAAGTTCATATCAGTTCATAGACTCCTCATGAGCTAGCATTGACTCCTAGGCATCTACAATAAGGGTGGCGACACATTTTCTTAGGTTACAAATTGTTAGATCCTTACTGACATGTCGAGGTGACGCCCAAAGCTCAGAGGGGAAAGAAAACAGTCAACACCCTGAGTCTGGAGGGCAGAGATACTACCCTACTGGTCTCAAAGGATTCTTTCCAAGCCCTGAAGATTAATGTAAATTGCTCTGCCAGGTACTCAACTTGCTTGGTGCCTGTTGTCCTTTCTTTCCCTCCAATTTCTCCCATTTGTAATGGAAATGTCTACCTCGTGCCTGGGTCATCATTGTTAGCTTACATTCTAGATTCCTAGATGAAGAAAAACTTTGCCCTAAAATAAAATCTGGACCTGGGGTAGATTTACAAGTTCAGTGATGATATGATGTGGAGAAGGTAAGTGCTTTACATAAGACAAAGACATGAATTTAGATAGAAAAGAGTGTGGAATTTCGTAGATCAAATTGTATTCCCCAAAAATATATGTATTTAGTAGTATGAAAGCTAGTAATGGTCACCCATGATTGATGAATCAAATAGTTGTAAAAGGATTAAGGGTAGAATGCAACAC
>NW_006399817.1:8566800-8575643 GCF_000299155.1 Elephantulus edwardii | reverse complement strand
ATTGTATACTCCCACCAACAGTGAATAAGGGTTCCAGTTTCTCCACAACCTCGCCAGCATTTGTTGTTTGCTGTTCTGTTAAATTTTGCTATTCTGACTGGGGAGAGATATCTCATATTTGTTTTGATTTGCATCTTTCTTAGAGCTAAGGATTTTGAACATTTCTTCATATGTTTGTTTGCCATCTGAATGCCTTTTTTGGTGAAGTGTGCCATCTATATCTTTTATCTCACTAGTGATAAAAGGAAAGGAAAGGAAAGGAAAGCTAATGGAGAAGGAGCACTGTCAGTACTATCAAGAAAACTGCCAAGGGTGAAGTGCATGTGTTTTTGAAGCTGTTTAACTTCAGGAAAGGTCAAAATTCATGGCGATCTCCAGGGAATGTCAGGCTACATATGAAAACTGAAGCAAGGACGTTCCTCCAAAACTAAAAGAGAGAAAGACTACTTCTAGAGCTGACATCCTGAATTTGAACTTCTAGCCTCATAAACTGTAAAAGTTCTGATGCTATGTTGTTGTGGTGGTGGTTGTTGTTATGTGCCATTGAGTCACCTGAGACTCATAGCGACCCTATGTACAACAGCCCTAAACTGTGCTCTGTCCTGTACCAATCTCACTGTCTCTGACACACCTACCCCCAATACTCCAGTTACTGAATCAATCCACCTCATAGAGGGTCTTCCTCTCCTGTGCTGTCCCTCCACCCTCCCAAGCATGACATTTCTCTCCAAGGACTGGTCCCTCCTTGCAACATGTCCAAAGTATATCAGATAAAGCTTCAGAATCTTTGCCTCCAAGGAGCAGCCTGCTTTAAGCCTCTCCAGGATGAACCTCGTTTTCTTAGCAGTCCATGGTATATTCAACACTCTTCTTCAGCACCACAGCTCAAAGGTATCAATTCTCCTTCTATCCTCCCTAGTCATTGTCTGGCTCTCTGATGCATAGCAACTGATTGCAAAGAGCATGGCATGCCTCAGGCACACTTTAGTCTCCAGATTGACACCATTGCTCTTCAATACTCTGGATAGGTCCCTTAACAGCAGACTTTCCCATCACAATACATCTTTTAATTTCCTGGCTGCTGGTGCCACGAATGTTGACTGTGGAGCCAAGCAAACTAAAGCTGTTAACAATCTCGGTCTCTTCACCATCCATCCTGATTCTGCCAATGGCCCAGAGGTGAGAATTTGTGTCTTCTTTATAGTATAGTTCACAGAATATTTTATTGCTAACCAAAAGGCTAAGACTCTGGCAGTTTGAATCCATCAGCTATTCCATGGGAGAAAGATGAGCAGTGTCCCCTCCTTATAGTGTAGAGCCTTGGAAATTCCATGAGGGGGGCTCAGATATCAGTGAGAACCACATCTATGACAACAAGTTAGTGAGTGAAACTGTAGAACAATACCTTTTTCTTTATTAAGGTAATTCACCTGTTATTGTTATATGACCTTGAGTCCACTACTCAGAGCAACCCTATGAACAATAGCTCTGAACCTTGCGCTGGCCTGAGCCAACCTCAGGGTCTCCAACACACCTGTCCCATTGCCCCAGTCACTGTGTCAATCCATCTCATCCAGGGTCTTCCTCTTCACCACTGACCCTCTATCTTTCCAAGTTATTATGTCCTTCTCCAAGGACTGGTTCCTCCTGGCAACATGTCAAACGTATGTCAGACAGAGCTCAAAATCCTTGCCTCCAAGGAGCAACTAGGTTTCACCCTCTCCAGAACAGACTGTTCTCTTGGCAGTCCATTGTAAGGTCAATACTTTCCTCCAGCATCACAACTAAAAGCATCAATTCTTCTGTAATCCTTAGTCACTGTCCAGCTCTAAAATGTGTAGAAAGCAATGGAGAAGTGACCTGGATAAGGCACACCTTAATCTCTAGCCTGACATCATTGCTCTTTAGCATTCTGGAGAGGTCTCTGGCAGCAGATTTCCCTAATGTAATTTGTCTTTTGATTTCCTGACTTCTGGTTCCATGAGAGTTGATTGTGGATTTGAACAAGATGAAATTGTTAAAAACCTTAATCTTTTCTTTATCATGATGCTGCCAATTGGTCCAACGGTAAGAAACTTTGTCTTCATAATGTTGAGATACAATCCACACTGAAGTGTATAGTCTTTTTATCTTCTGCAGTAAATGTTACAAGTCTTCCTTAGTTTCAGTGAGCAAGGTTTTGTTTTTTGCATAATGCATGTTGTTGAAGTGTCTTTCTCCATCCTGATGTCACCTTCTTCTTCATAAAGTCCACTTGTGGTATATCTAACCCTCCTCCTACTCTCCTGTCACTTAGTGGGAGAGGTATTGCTTCTATTATAGAAGCATTAGATAACTAAGATACATTCTAAGTTGGGGACTACCTATGTATTCCCAAGAAAGGTGATCTAACAGAACATGGAAACTATCGAACAATATCATTAATATCATGTGCAAGCAAAGTATTGCTGAAGATCATTCAACAATGGCTAGAATAGTACATAGATAGGGAACTGCCAGAAGTTGAAGTAGAAATTAGAAGAGGCCATGACACAAGGGATATCATTGCTGATGTTAGATGGATCCTGGCTGAAAGCAAAGCATACCAGAAGAATGTCTATTTATGCTTTATTGACTATGCAAAGATATTTTACTATGTGGATCATAACAAGTTGTGGCTGACATTGAGAATAACTGGGAAGCCCAGAGCATTTGTGTTCATGTGAAACCTGTATCTAGACTAGCAGCCTGTTATGCAAACAGAGCAAGGGAACACTGCATGGTTTAAAATTAAGAAGAGATTGTATTCAGGGTTGTATTCTCTCCCCATACCTATTTAATCTATATGCTGAGCAAATTATTTGAGAAACTTAACTCTATGAAGATTTCCATGTGGCATCAGGATGGGAGGAGATTCAAAAATAACCCGCACTATGCAGATGACATAAAGTTGCTTGCTGAAAGTGAGGAGGACTTGAAAGACCTGTTGCAGAAGATCAAAGAATACAGTCTTCAATATGAATTGCACCTCAGTGTCAAGAAAACAAAGACTCTTACCACTGAACTGATAGACAATATCATGATATATTGAGAAAAGTTTGAAACTCTTCAACAGCTTCATCTTACTTGGATCCACAGTAAGGAGATGTATTGCCCCAGAAAAATCTGCAGTTAGGGACTTCTCCAAATTATTGAGGATTAATGAAGTCAATTTGAGAACTAAGGTGCATCTGATTTAGGCCATGGTCTTTCCAATCACATGCTACAACTCTAAGAGCTGAACTACTGATAAGGATGTCAGAAGAATAATTGATGCCTTTGAGCTGTGGTGTTGAAGGAGAGCACTGAACATCCCATGGACTGCCAAAAGAACAAACAAATGTATCTTAGAGAAATTGAAGCCAGAGTGCTCTTTGGAGGCAAAGATGGTGAGGCTTCACTTCAAATACTTTGGGCAGTTGCTAGGAAGGGCTATTCCTTGGAGAAAAACATGATGCTCAGAAAGACAGGTCAGTAAAGGAGAAGAAGATCCTCGGCCAGGTGGATTGACACAGTGACTACTGCAATGGGCTTTAGTGTGTCAGAAAGTGAAGATAGCACAGGATAGGACAGGGCTCAGATCTATTGATCATACAGTCACTACGGGTCATATTCAATGACACCTAACAACTACAACCTTTATATGTTTGTTGAATAAGTGATTAAACACCAAGTGACTGGAACTTGGGTCAGATGACAACATACAAAGGCAGTCCCAATGTCTGACAATCTAGAAAGAAATTTGATGTTATTTTTTTGATGGCTCAACCTGTAGATAAGTAATGTGGTGTAACCACAATATAATCTAGAATGTGGTCACCTGAATTACCATATTTAAATTTTTCCCAGAAATTCACCAATTAGCAATTTGCATATCTTTGGAATTAAATCTTATAATTGAGGAATAAAACTATCACTGCTCTTAACTCCACTGCCCTCACTAAATTCCCACTCACAATTAATCTAAGAATTTCAGTTTGAAACTGTTCCATAGGATTTTCTTGACCATAATCTTTGTGGAAATGGTTCACCTTTCTTCTGTGGTACCACTAGGTAGATTCTAACCTTCCACATTTAGCTCAGTAGCTGATCACAAATTATTTCTATCACTCAGGGACCACTGGTGCTCTACTCAAAAACAAAATCTCACTGGGAGTAACTAATAGCTGACCTTCCATTAAATTTCCAACGTATGAATGGTACAGGAAGAGACGACTTATCTTACCATGGAGCTGATGATGGTGGATTTTAACTTCCAGAGAGGCACAGCCCTTAGGTTAACAATGCAACCCCTATGACTACACCACCAGAGCTCTCACCAGGGCTCGTAAAAGGTGATCATTCCTCTGGTGGCCTAGTGGCAAGAAGCTGTGCTGCAATCCTGAAGGCACACAGTTTGAGGCCACCAGCTGTTCCGCAGGAAAAAGATGGGCAATCCTCTCCCGTGTGATTAACTGTAGAGTGTGGACTATGGGTCAGTTTCAACTCCACAGTACACAACAACAACAAGGGAAAGGATAGCTCAGAGACATTGTAGGATCAACCAAGAGTGGATTGGAGCGTCTTCTCAGCTGCCACAGCTAATGAGACTCTCTGAGAAGACAAAGAAATGAGAACAAGCTCATCCATTGCATTGTTCAATGTTCTGATTCCACTTCACCTCTCCAGCCTCAACTGCTATTGGTTGGTAGCAAACTCATAGTAATTGAGGAACAATTTTATTGACAACAACCAACATTTTGTCTCTTTAAAAAGAAGTGTTTGATTAACTTAGAATGTCTCTCTCCTCTCTTCTCTCTCCTGCCCTTCTCTCCCCTCCCCTCTCCTTTCCCCCTCTCTTCTTTCTCCCTCCCCTCTTCCCTCTCTCCTTCCCCTCCCCACTCCCTCCCCTCTCCTCTTTCTCTCTTTCTGTCTCTCACTCTCACTCTCACTCTCTCTCTCATCTTGAACTGTGCCTGGTACACAATTCAAATCCACCAGTTGCTCCATAGAAGAAAGGTGAGCCATCTCCTCCTGTGTGATTTACTGCCTCTGAAAACCTGCAGAAAGGTGACTTATGAGTCAGTTCCCATTCAACAAAACACAACAACAGGAAAGACATGAAAACCGTCAATGAGATGGACTGACACAGAGATTACCACAGTGGACTTGAGCGTGACTCAGATCATGACAATCGCATAGGACAGGGTATAGTCCAGATCTGTTGTTCATAAGTTCACTATAATCAGTCAACTTGATGCCATCCAGCAATAAGTTATGTCTGAAACTTTCCTTAAGTTATTTTTCTGCAAAATAACAATAATGTTCTATGTATCCACTATTGGAGAGATTCGAAGTACTGAATGGACTCATACAGGAACAATCATCTTGTCTTCTGTAGCTGCAAGTCCTTCATCGAAAAGAAGTAAGATGAGTGGATTCTCCCTGGACCTGCTTTTCTATCATTACAAAATACTGACCAACTCGTAGAGACCTTGTGCACAACAGAACAAAATGTTTGCCCAGTCTTGCACCATCCTTACAACCTTTGCTACATTTGAGCCATTGTTGCATCAATCTGTCTCCCTGAGAGTTTTCCTCATTTCACTGACTTTCTAGTATGACGTCCTTCTCCAGAGTCTAGTCCCTCCTAGTAACACACCCAAAGTGTGTGAGAAGTCTCATCATCCTTGATTCTAATGAACATTCTGACTGCACTTCTCCCAAGGCACACGAGTTCAAACCTCTACTGACCAACTATCTCCTTATCAATTACCTGTACTCTACCACTAACTTCAGCCTAGAGAACTAACAGGTGGTGTTCTGGAGTCAGATCTCAACTCTTCATGAAACTGGAACCCTCTCAGGATACAGTTTCCCATCTTCTTAGTTTTAATTCACTCACAGAAGCCACAAGCTATTTTATATCCCAGAAAGTTCCTATCAGCAGAATGACTTATGCCTCTTCCTCTGATTCCTCTCAAACTGACAGATGCACAACTTGAAAGGCAGTATTAAGACCTTTAAAATTGGCCCTCAAGGACTCTACAATTGCCCCCAGTGAAGAGACAGTAGATTAAAGAGGATCATTTCTCCAGACCTTCAATTTATTTCAAATTGGTTCTGTTAACTTGATAACAACAGTTCTCAAATTCAAAGGCTTCTCAGGCATCTGTTGACTTCAGAGAGCCCAGTGGTCAAATTGAGAACATAAATACATTTAAGGGAGTAAATTTGCAAAATAAATGTTTAAGTCATTCTAAACTGGCAGCTTCCCTTCTAATTATTCTTTCACCCTCAACAGTGAACTGTAGTGGTTACCACAGAAACAGATGTTTTTCTTGCCCACTGGAAGACTTGAAATATGTTAACAGAACGTTAATTAGTTCTTTGCCTCTTTCAGCAAAATAATCTGTACCAAAATCTGTGGTCAGCACACTCTGTTCTGTATCATGGAATTCATAAAGAGGAGGAGTTTACTTGCTAAAATATTTCACATAATCAAAATTCCTACACAATTTTTTTCTAGAAAACTATTGTCAATTGTTTGGAGTAAATCTTGTTTTACATATAAGCCTCGCCAGTTACTAACTGTGAAAGTGCAGCCAAAAAGTTTAATTTCTCTGTGCCTCCATTTCTTTTCACTAAACAAGAGATAATTTTTTTAACTTACCTCATAAAGTTTCAGTAAGGATAAAAGGAATCAATATGTGTGAAAGACCCAGAATAATACATGACACATAGAAATAAGGATTCAAAATGTATTTATTATTTATTGCTATTACTATTATTGGGAGCTCTGGTGGTCTAGTGGTAAGAACTTGTGCTGCAATCCTGAACACACAGAGTTCAAATTCACCAATTGCTACATGGGAGGAAGATGGGCAACTTCCCCCTGTGTGATTAACTGCCTTTAAAAACCCTCCAGAGGGTCATCCATGGGTCAGTTCTGACTTGATGGTACTCAACAACATTACTATTATTAGAAATACATTAACTTTCTAGGGTAAGGGAAGTTCTCATTTTCTTTTATCTGGGCTTCAGTTCTGTCTCATGGTGATCCCATACAGCCAAGGTAAAATTGCTCTGTGAATTTTCAAGCAATAACCTTTTGGAAGCCAATTGCCAGACCTTTCTTCTGAGGTACCTCTGGATAGATGCAAACTTCCAACATTGCAGTCAGTTGTTGAGTACATAGTTATTTTTATCATCCAAGGACAGCAGCGTTATAGCCTTATGTGATTGCTTCTTCGTTACAAAGTTAATTAATTGCCCTGAGTCATACAAAATAGTTTTTTCTTAAAATTTTATTTTGTTAACTTTAATGAACATTTACAGAGATTTTGGATTTCCATTCATTCATTGTTGCACTTTTTTCCCTGCCCACCCCTCCCCCCCAGTTCGCTCTTCTCTTTGAAAAGTAAAATTCCTTCATTGGTATACATTTCCCCACAACCTGCACCCCAAGTACACTCCACAATGTAACCTTTATTCTAGACTCTTGTGATACCATAATACCCAATCATATATTGCTTTTATAAACTGTTCTCTGCCTCATCTGTTTCAATGCAGTATACATCATTTATCCAGTTTTTCTCAGTCTTACTTCAACCCTGATGTCAGCCCCATTCTACGATAGTAGTACAATGCAGTATTTGTCTGAGATATTTCACTCAGCATAATGTCCTCCAGGGTCACCCATTTTGAATAATATTGCATGAGTTCCTTGTTTTTCAATGCAGCGTAATATTCCATTGAGTGAATATACCACAGCTTCTCTATCCATTCGTTTGTTGATGGACAAAATAGAACTTGATATCCATGCTCTGGAACACAAGTGAAGGACTCTAGGGTGCTAACCTTTTGCAAAGTATTATTCTAAAGAATTAATACCCATTAATTTCAACATTTTTGACAGAATAAAGCTATAGATAGAATTTAGCTTCAAATACCAGCTTAACGAGACATTGTCTATCAATTTTATTGTTCTCTGCTTTCAGATTTCTTGGCTGTGCATCCTAAGCCATCAATTATAAAAATTTGTTTATAATATTCCAATAAAAATGATACTTGAGTTACAGTTTACAAAGTGCTCTCATACATTATCTACCTAATTTCCGCCATTACATTCTAACTTATGTTACTGACCCCACTATTGATTATATCATGGACCACCAGGAGAACAAATAGGTCTTTCAAAGGGGGTGAAAACAAGTTCCTCCCTGGAGACAAGGATTTTGAAGCTGTGTCACATATTTTGGGCACATGACCAAGAGGAACCTCCCATCATACTTGGAAGGGTGGCAGGGCAGTGAAGAAGATGACTCTGGATGAGGTGGATTGGCACAATGACTAGGGTAATGGGGGTAGGTGTTTCAGAGTCAGTGAGACTGGCTGAGGATAGGACAGGGTTAGTAGAGCTAATGTACTTAAGGTCGCTATGAGTCACAAGCAACTCAGTGGCACATAACAACACAAACAACAACATCCTGTGGTGAAGATCTTGGCACAGTGGTTAAGAGCTTTACTGCTAAGTAAAACGTAAATGGTTCAAACCCATTGGCCACTCTATAGGAGAAAAATGTGGCAGTCTGCTTCCTTAAAGAGTCAGAATTCAATATGGAAGTGTTCCTCTTTCCTACTGGGTCACTATGAGTTGGAATTGACTGAACAAAAATGGATTTCTTTTTTGTACTGATGTGAATAATGAGGTAGAGAAAGGTTAAATTGTATAAGATTTATGCAGTTTATAAATGACAAAAATAGGACACATTCTTTCTCTAATGAGAAATCCCTGACAATTTTTTTCTATACGTTGGCTTCAGGATATTCAGTGAATGTTACTG
>NW_006399817.1:8557351-8562611 GCF_000299155.1 Elephantulus edwardii | reverse complement strand
TGTGTTCCATTTCTTTCTTAACAATTTCTAATTTTCCTACATTCATGGTTCTCACATTCCATGTTCCAGTCACTAGGGTCTGCTTACAACTGTTCCTCCTCCTTTGTATTTCCATACTTGAAAGTTCTATGAAAATGCTATTTACATGTTCAGGAATACACAATTACACACACGTGGATGTACATTTATAACAATAATTATCCTTTCTACATGCTGTGACTCTTTAGTGTTTCCTTTCTATCCTATTCTATTACATTATTAAACAATGATGGTCATGGCCTTTTAAACAGATATCACAGCCCATTAACGGTTCACAATTTTCTCTTTGACTCATTATTCAGTATTTCAATACACTGTATTGTATTAGGGTAAAGAAGGAGCTCTGGTGGCTCACTGGTTAAGCACTTAGCTGACATCCAAAAATTGGCTGTTCTAACCTGCCAGTTGCTCTGCAGGAGGTATATACTCTGGTAATGAATTTGGTTTGGGTTTGGAACAGGTTAAAAAGATGGAATTAAAAGCTTTTAAAAGATAATCTAGGGGAAAAGCAAAAATAACCTGAGGCATCCTACATGAAAAAAATTTTTTATTGAGATTTTAATGAAAGATTATAGAGAATCTGGATTTCCATTTATTCATTGTTGCACATTTTTTTCTCCCTGACCACCGACATATTTCACTTTCCACAGGAAAGATTTTATCAATTGAATAGATTTAGTCAACAGATATTTTTAATTTATGCTCTAAATATACTAGCAAATTTTTTAAAAAATGCAAAATAGAAATGGAAATGGTCATTAAAGAGGTAAAGAAAATGTACAAAAAAAGAGAATGAAAAATGACTTTAACTTGACAGAATAAAAATAACCTATTTCTTAACATCCTAATTACTATGAAAAAGGCTTGACAGTTGATTTTTGAAGGATAATTATAATCATGTCTATTTATTTATTTCTGTTATTTGAACACAATAATACCAAAATGTATAATTCATTCAATAAATATTGAGAACCTACAATTGCATGGTTTAAAATTAAGAATAAAGTATGTAAGCATTGTGTTCTCCATCTTTATTCAGTCTGCATGCTGAGCAAATTATTCAAGAAGCTGGACTCTATGAAGAGAAATGTGGCATCAGGATTGGAGGGAGACTCATTAATAAACTGTGTTATGCAGATGACACAACCTTTCATTCTTAAAGTGAGGAGGACTTGTTACAGAAGATCAAGGAAAGCAACTTTCAATATGGATTGCACCTCACTCTCAAGTAAACAAAGATACTTACCACTGAACCAATAGACAGCATCAGGACAGAGAGAAAAAAATGAAACTGTCAGCAGTTTCATCTTACTTAGATCCACAATTAAAACCCTTGGTCTAAGCTGTCAGAAAATAAGGAAACACATTGCACTGGGGAAGTCTGCAGTAAGGGAACTCTCCACATTATTGAGGAATAATGATATCAGTTTGAGGACTACACCAAAGAACTGATGATGCCTTTACCCTGTGGTGCTGGAGAAGAGCACTGAACACCCCATGTACTACCAGTAGAACAAACAAATATCTTGGAAAGGGTGCAGCTAGAGTGCTCTTTGAAAGCAAGAACAATGACGCTGCACCTCAGATACTTTGGGCATCTTGCTAGGAGGGGCTAGTCCTTGGAAAGGGTCATTATGCATGGAAGAGTGGAGGGTCGGCAAAGGAGAGGAAGACCTTCGACCAGGTAAATTGACCCAGTGACTGTCGCAATGGTCTCTAGTGTGTCAGGAAGTGTGAAGATGGCACAGAATCTTTTGTTCATAGAGTTGTTATGAGTTGTACTTGACTAGAAAGCACCTAACAACAACTCCATGCTATGTCGGTGTTATTGTGGATGTACTGAGTTTTGATGATGCAAAGTTTAACATTGGGCTCATAACTAAAAGACAGACAGTTCAAATGTATCCAGTGGTCCAAAAGGAGGAAAATGAAGTAATCTATTCCTACAAAGATTACAGTCTCTTGGACCCTCTTCTACCCTTCCAAGCATGATGTCTTTCTCCAAGACTGCCCTCTTCTGGCAACATACTGTACATATGTGAGATAGAGTTTCAATAACCTCGCATCCAAAGAGCAAACTGGTTTCACCATCTCCAGGACAGGCCTTTTTGTTGTCTTGGCAGCTGACATTATGTTCAATACTCTTCAATACCACAGCTCAAAGCCATCAATTCTGTCATTCTTAGTCACTGTCCAGCTCTCAGATGCATAGCAAGCAATTGAGACCACGACTTAGATAGGACACACCTTAATCTTTAGACTGACATAGTTACTCTTTAGCACTCTGGAGAGGTCCTTGACAATAGATTTTCTCAATGCAACTCATCTTTTGAGTTTTATGGTGGTGACCGTAGTTGTTGTCGTTGTTGTTGTTGTTATGTGCCGTCGAGTCGCTTGCGACTCATAGTGACCCTATGTACAACAACTCTGAACTCTGCTGTCCTGTGCCAATCTCATTGCCTCCGACACACTCATCCCGATTGCCCCAGTCACCGAATCAACCCATCTCCCAGACGGCCTTCCCCTTCTGCGCCTGCCCTCCACCCTCACAAGCATGATGTCCCTCTCCAAGTACCGGTCTCTCCTTACAACATGACCAAAGTATGTCAGACGAAGCCTCAGAATCCTTGACTCCAAGGAGGAGCCCGGTTTAACCCTCTCCAGGATGAATCTGTTTGTTCTCTTAGCAGTCCATGGCACCTTCAGCACTCTTCTTCAACACCAAAGCTCAAAAGCATCAATTCTCCTTCTATCCTCCTTTGTCATTGTCCAGCTCTCTGATGCATAACAAGTGATTGCAAAGACCATGGCCTGTACCAGACGCACCTTTGTCTCCAGAGACACACCGTTGCTCCTGAGTATTTAGAGGTCCCTAACAGCAGACATTCCCATGGCAATATGTCTTTTAATTTCCTGGATGCTGGTGCCAAGAGTGTTGAATATGGAGCCAAGCAAACTAAAGCTGTGAACAATCTCAATCTCTTCACCATCCATCCTGATGCTGCCAATTGGTCCTGTGATGAAAATCTTTGTCTTCTTGACATTGAGCTTCAATCCATATTGAAAGCTGCTGTCCCTGACCCTCAGCAGCAAGCGCTTCAGGTCCTTCTCAGTTTCAGCAAGCAGGGTTGTGTCATCTGCATAACGCAGATTGTTTATGGATCTTCCACCAACCCTGATGCCACATTTCTCCTCATAGAGCCCAGCCTCCCGGATAATCTGTTCTGCATATAGGTTGAAAAGGTATGGAGACAGGACACATCCCTGGTGTATGCCCTTCTCAATTTTGAACCATGCAGTGTTCCCTTGCTCTGTTCTGACAACTGCCTCTTGGTTCAAGTATAAGTTTCGCATTAGCATGATCAAGTGTTCTGGGAGTCCCATTTTTCTCAGAGTCAGCCACAGTTTGTTATGATCCACACAGTCAAACACCTTTGCATAATCAATGAAGCACAGATAGACATTCCTCTGGTACTCCCTGCTTTCTGCCAAGATCCATCTAACATTAGCTACAATATCCGTAGTACCACGACCCCTTCTAAACCCAGCCTGGACTTCTGGCAGTTCTCTGCTGATGTGTTGTTCCAGTCGTTTTTGGATAATCTTCAGCAGAATCTTACTTGCATGTGAAATCAATGATATTGTTCTGTAGATTCCACACTCTGTTGGGTCACCTTTCTTTTGAATGGTAACAAATATAGATCTCTTCAAGTCAGTCGGCCAAGTGGTTTTTCTCCAGATTTCTTGGCACAACTTGGTGAGCACATCCAGGGCAGCATCTGTTAGCTGAAATATGTCAACTGGTATACCATCTATTCCTGGGGCCTTATTTTTTGCTATTTCTTTCAAAGCAGCTTGAACTTCTTCCTTCATCACCATAGGCTCTTGCTCATATGTTGTTTCGTTAAATTCTTCTGTGTCTGCCAATTCCTTTCGATACAATGACTCAGTATATTCTTTCCATCTTCTTTTGATACTTCCTGGATCATTTAATATTCTGCCTAAAGCATCCTTGATTATAGCAATTAGAGGTTTGAATTTGGTGACCGTAGAGGAAAAGTAAAACAAAGCAGCAGAATCCAGAATAACAGAGGAGGGGCATGTGATGTTAAAATGAGTAACCAAGGAAAAGCTCACTGAGCACTCAGGCAACACTTGTGCTAAAGCTGAAAGGAGATGAGCAAACTAGCCACATGCTGGGACGAATGTGCAAAAGTCCTGTGTCAGAGACAGCCAGGGGACCAATTATGAGAATGAGTGAGGGGGAAAGTAGTTGAAAGTGAATAGATAGATGATTCAGGTTAGATCAAATGGGCCTTGGAACAGTTACAAGGATTTTGGTTTTTCCTGTTAGCCTGAAGGTGAACCTCTATAATCCACCCGGCACAGTAGATTAAGCTTGTTTCTAAAACTATTCTGAAACTGTTTCTCTTCTCTCCACCTTGCATAGTCTCTTGTATTCTCTATTCCCCACACATCTCTGGACATTCTTCTTATCCATCTAAATGGACCACATCAATGGTGGATTCAAATTGACTACAGACTATGCCACCAGAGGTCCCTATCCTCAGAAAACAATAATCTAACATTCCATCTGGGTCCTCTTTAGTACCTGAAGCAATCCTCCAAATAGAAATGTTAAATTATCCACTGGATATAAGAGTCTGGAGTTCAAAGGACTAATAGAGCTAACAAAGAGCAGACCCATCCATAGATAAAAACCTGCAGTCAGCGAAATACAGATTAAAGTCATGCAACTCATGAGCAATCCAAGGAAGTGTGTAGATAAGGAGAAAAGAAGTCCAAGAACCAAGTGTCAGGGCTTTGCAGTTTTAAAAGGTCGAGCTGAAAAGGAATGGCAGGGAGATCCAAGATGGCAGTGGAGGCAGAGACAATGTGGTGAGTTGCGGGAGCAGCGGACCACTTGGAAAAGGGCCATTATGACCCTCTACATACTTCTGTTTATTGATAATTGAACAGTTAAACAGTTGATGACTGGTCTTCAGTGAGGATTGAGGCTCAACAACAGGAATTCAAGGACTTAAAAGGAAGAATGGGTGAGTGCCGCAGCTCCCAACCCCCTCCCACAGAGCCCACACTGCGCCTCACCGCAGCCGCAGCTCCATGAAGCTCCCACAGCTGGAACCTATGGAATCCCTCGCCCAGGATGGAGGGTGGGCACCTGGCCTCCCCAGGACTGGTGCGGTGGAGCCGCCACACT
>NW_006399817.1:8549931-8555912 GCF_000299155.1 Elephantulus edwardii | reverse complement strand
CAAAACCCCTCTATTTGTAACTCACAAGTTTGTTCTTTCTAGGTTTGCTCCCTTTCCTACAGATAACCTTACCACTGAGTTTTACTTCAGACCTGACCTCGAACCCAGTGCCAGTAACAAAAAGGAAATACAACTGCCAGCTAAAGAAGCAAAGGAGGATGGAGTCTCTGGGTTCAACTAGCCAGTCCCACTGGACCCACCTGGTAGAACACTTTGCAGTCCAGAGGGGAGCAAATTACAGGAAAACATCTTCTAACAGAACAAAAAGGCAAACAGCCTTAACCCAAGATCACCAGTAAGGTGATAAAGTGTCCTCCCTTTCCCCCTTCACATCAACGCCCCTGTTCAGCATGAAGAAGCCAGAGAGTCAGCATCCGGTTCCCAAATCAGTAAGACAATTGATTTAATTACCATTGGAAAATGCTTGTCATTTTCCTATAGCATCTGGTCCCCACTGGATCACTTTCATTTCCTTCACCTGCTCCCCCCACCGACCAAACTGTGCAGCTCTGCAACTGCATCCCTGCCCATCCTCACCCTTCTGCCCCCAACCCGCACCTCCTTGGACCCCCAATTTGTTTTTTTCCAATGAAAATTTAAAAAAAAAGAAAAGGAATGGCAGAGAAACTTTAGAAGAAGTGGCCAGTGAAGTAGGAAAAGACCAAGAGACAGTATCCTAGCAGCAAAGTGAAGAGGAAGAATCAAGGATGAGAAAGTGACCGACTATGATAACTGACTGATAGGTCATGTATAAAGAGAACTGAGAACTGACATTTAGATTCCAATGCTGCTGTGTATGATTTATGGATTCAGATTATCTAGATTAAATCCTAGCTTTGCCACACTGTGTGTGACCTTACATAAATCATCTCACCAGGCCTCTCTTTTCTCATCTGAAAAACGGAAATAATAACAGAATCCATTCCATGATATTATTATAAGAATTACATTAGTTAATGCATATGATACTCTATATGATATATTGTAAACCCTAACCTTAAATTTTTATCAGAGATTTTTAAAATTTAATATATTAATCAAAAGAGAAATGAAGTATTTAAAATCTCTGACACCTTTCCCATCCCAAAGAAAGGTGACCCAACAGAGTGTGGAAACTATAGAACAATCTCATTGATTTCACATGCAAGCAAGATTCTACTGAAAATTATCCAAGAACTACTGGAACAGCACATCAGCAGAGAACTGCCAGAAGTCCAGGCTGGGTTTAGAAGGGGTCGTGGTACTAGGGATACTGCAGCTGATGTTAGATGGATCTTAGGTGAAAGCAGGGAATACCAGAGGAATGCATATCTGTGTTTCATTGACTATGCAAAAGCATTTGACTGTGTGGATCATAACAAACTGTGGCTGACTCTGAGAAGAATGGGAATCCCAGAACACTTATTGTTCTAATGTGAAACCTATACTTGGACCAAGAGGCAGTCATCAAAACAGAGCAAGGGAACACTGTATGGTTCAAAATTGGGAAGGGCGTACGCCAGGGATGCGTCCTATGTCCATACCTTTTATAAATATGGTTTTTAAAATTTAAAGTAAAATTTTTATTTGCTACTGGTTTAAAAAATCTCTAACACCTAAAATATCTCTAACTTTTTTCCTATTTTTTTTTAATTTCTTTTACAGATTCCAGCAAGAAATGTATCCCTGCTCCTTTTGTTATTGTTTCTCTCCCCCTTTTGGTCATTGTCATCTCTTCTAAAAGCAGAACAGAGTGAAGCCCTGTGGTTTTTGTCTGGGTCCTTTCTGACTTACTTTCTTCGGGGTACCCTAACTACAATTTGGGAGTCACTCTGTTCAACTCTGAATTGATGAAGATCTGGCTCTATTCTTGCCCTATGGGTGAACTTGGAACTCAGACCTTAGCCAATCACAGTATTTCTTCCCTGTGGAGACAGAGACTCATGCTGGAAGAATGAAGAACCACGCAGAGCCTGTGAGATACACTCCAGAGTACTTTATTAGAATTGGAGTTCAAAATTAGATGCATACATATCCCCCTTCGGGGTACCCATTAAGCATGGACGTGCTAACAGCTGCCACTCTCTCGTCCTAAGAATGGACCTAAAACAATGCAGAAAGCACTGAGAACTGTAGAGAACTGAGCCCCCATGGCTGTGAATGAGACTATAGACAAAACTGTGTCAGAAGCTGGATACCCTGAAATTTTCCACTAGTCAGTAAAATATCTTTTTGCTTAAGTATTAAATTTTCTGTTGTAAGTAATTGAAGAAATTCTGGTAAACACAAAGATTTTCCTTTATTTGTAGTGTTCTGTACTGTCATGTCAGAATTGACTCATAGCTGACCCTTTAGCAGGATTTCTGAGATTGCAAATTAATTGTGTTCATGTGAAAACTACACTTAGACCACAAACCAGTGGTCAGAACCCAGCAAGGAAACACTACATGGTTCAAAATCAGGAAAGAAGTGCATTAGGGATGCATCCTATCTCCATAACTATTCAATCTATACACAGAACAGATCATTGAGGAGGTTGGACTTGATGAGGAAGAATGTGGCATCAGAATTGATAAAGATTCATCAACAACCTGCATTGTGCAGATGATACAACATTGCTTGGTGAAACTGAGGAGGATCTGAAGTGTTTGCTACAGAAGATCAAGTACTGTAGTTTGCAATATAGACTGAAACTCAACATCAAGAAGACAAAGATTCTCATCACTGGGCCATTTGGCAGCACCATGATAACTGAAGAGAGATTGAGGTTGTTAACAATTTCCACTTCCTCAGTTCCACAATTAACATTCTTGGCACCAGCAGTAAAGAAATCAAAAGACAAATTGCATTAGGAAAATCTGCTGTCAGAGACCTCTCCAGAGTGCTAAAGAGCAACAGTGTCAATCTAGAGACTAAAGTGTACATGATCCAGGCCATGATGTTCCAAATTACTTGTTATGAATCAGACAACTGGACAATGACTAAGAAGACAGAAGAATCTATGTCTTTGAGTGGTGATGCGGGAGATGAGTACTGAACATATCATAGATTGCCAAGAGAACAAACAGGTGTATCTGGGAGAAGGTGAAACCAAGTTGCTCTTTCCAGGAAGGGATTTTGAAGCTCTCACATACTTTGGGCATGTTGCCAGGAGAGACCAGTCCTTAGAGAAGAAGATCATGCTTGGAAGAGTGGAGGATCAGAACAGGAGAGGAAGACCCTGAATGAGATGGACTGGCACAGTAACTAGGGTAATAGGACCAAGTGTGTCAAAGGCCGTGAGAATGGCTCAGGACAAGGCAGGGTTCAGAACTATGGTGTATAAGATCGTTGTGAGTCACAGTCGATTTGATGGCACATAACAACAAATGTATGAGAGGAAACTGCCCATCTTTCTTCCATCGAGCAGCTGTTGGATTCAAATTTGTACCTTTGGGTGAGCAATTTAAGTCCTTATCACTCAGCTACCAGAGCTCCCTCTTTAGAAAATTCTAAATAGGAATATATCAAAGATCTTTCGTTAAAAAGCAAAAGACAGGAAATCATGGAGTTGAAGAGTCTGTTGGGGCATGGGGGGACAACAAAGGGAGCTCTGGTAGCCTAGTGGTAAGGACTGTGGTGCAATCTCAAAGGCACGTGGTTCAAATCCACCAACTGCTCCACAGGAGAAGGATGAGCAATCTCCTCCCATTAAATTACTGCCTCTGAAAACCTGATGAAAGATCAGCTATGCATCAGTTCTGACTCCACAGTACACAACAACATGAATGAAACACAATGTAAACAAATTATTGTATGCAAGGCAATTTTTTTAAAGGCAAACTCCTCAAGTGGACAAGCTTTGCACCTGAGACACATAACTGAGGTGTAAATTTTCTTAAGGAATTTTTCTCAGCTTTCAATACAAAATGTGTGTACAGGTCTCAGGTGAGAAGAAACATGGCAGCTTGGAAAATTAAAGGCAAAGTTAAAAGATTAGTGAAAATTCATTCACGGCAATTAATGGGGGCTACACTCACATTCCTGTGGTATTAAAAAAGTTAGAATTTAAACTCCTATGCCAATTTGTAGAAGACTCGTGCTGCTAACTCAAAGTTCTGCCTTTCTGGTGGTTCAAATCTGCCAGTTGTTCAATGAAAGAAAAATGGATAATCTCATTATGTGCAATTTGCAGCCTCAGAAATCAATAGATGGTCAATTATGAGTAGGTTCTGACTTGACAGCAATGAATTATTAAAATGGGTTTTGAATAAGTTAAACTTAAGTCTTCCTAATAGAGTTAAGCACATTTATTAGGAAAGCATATTTATATTTGTGGAGATAAAAGTGGTAGATAATGTGGGAGAAAAGAAATATCTGATGAAAGAGCCAACATCTAGATGTGTCTCAAAGAAAGACATGGAATTGACATTGTGTGCAAATGATGTGATAGGAGGTATATATTCATTTTAGTTGGTGTGATGGAGAGTTGATTTATCTGCTCTCCAAAGACTCTAACATTGTGCTAACAAATTAGAGAGGGCAAGTTTTATACCTTTGAACCCTACCTAAGTCCACTTACCTGTGTAAGAAGGAGAAAAAAAATGTAGAAACTTGAGAGAATATGCTGTCCTCTTTTCCTTATGAATCAGGGTGAAGTCTCTCTCAGGGAGGAGTGATAGGGAATGGCAAAGGACACACTGATAAAAGAGATTAATCAGAACTGGCTTTGACAAGCAGTGTGGCAATTGGACAATTAAAACAGACTTTCAAGGGGGGGAAAAAAAGGAACTAACTGGGGGGAGGGTAGAGAAAATAGTGCAACAATGAATGAATGGAAACCCAAAATCTCTGTAAATGTTCATTAAAATTAATAAAATTTAATTTAAAAAATGTAGAAACTAATTGATCTACTTCCACTCAGATTTCTCAAAGAGCCTGTGTCCTGATGGAAGAGACTAGTTTGTAATTAATCACATAGATCATCTGAGAGGGAGTCTGACACCTATATCCTTTTATTGTGGTTGTGTGACGTTGAAAGGATTCTGGCTCACAGCAACCCTACGAGGCAGAGTAGAGCTGTTCTGTAAAGTTCTGTCATCTTTATTATGACAGCAGAGCTTTCTTTTCTCAGACAATTCTCTTCAATCAGCAGATATTGAACTATCACCAGTCATTCTTCCAGTCATTTCACAGACTCTGTCCCCAAGACTCCTCTCAGTTCTTGTCCATTAATTTCCTTGTGAATCTCACTGCCACTACCACCACCACCACTACCTCAACCTGTACCTCTTTGGCGCTTGGACTTCCTGGGACATAATTCTAAAACCAAGAGAAGGAGGGTGAGACTCTGGAAATATACAGGTACTGGAAAAGTAATAAAACCTCTACTTCCCTCCTTTCACTCATACGTATGTTTCCTTTAGGAGCAGATAGCAGAGGAATCAGCTCAACATTATCTTTAAAATAGTCATGGATCCCTATCACAAGCAAACATAGTTTCAAGATTCCATACTAAGAAAAAAATGCAGAATTAACACATTGAAATTTATTTCTTTTCCAGGCCTTATATGAGCTACTGTCTGCTTCTACAGAATATTCTGAAAGTCTTATTGTGGTATTTTGGTGGTGTCTTTTTTGTGGGGGGGGGGGAGAGAATAGAGAAGATGTGTAGTAGAAATAGAAATGCTGTGGTAATAATAAAGATAACTTTGACTTTAGAGCTGTACTGTAGCCTGAGGTTGATCACTAAAATGAAATCTCAAAAGGATTGCATAGCTGAGGAGCTCTGGCGGTCTAGTAGCAAAAAGCTGCACTGCAATCCCACAGGTGCACGGTTCAAATCCATCAGATGCTCTGCTGGAGAAGGAGGGATAATCTCCTCCTGCCCAGTCAGATATGATTTGACATGTCCAAAGTATGTTAGACAGAGCCTCAGAATCCTTGCCTCCAAGGAGCCATCCAGTTTAACCCTTTCCAGGATGAATCTATTTGTTTTCCTAGCAGTCCATGGTACCCTCAAT
>NW_006399817.1:8539410-8546681 GCF_000299155.1 Elephantulus edwardii | reverse complement strand
ATCCAAGCAGATATATGCACACCCATGTTCATTGCAGCTTTGTTCACAATAGCAAGGAGTTGGAAACAACCTAAGTGCCTATCAACAAACGAATGGCTAGAGAAGCTGAGGTATATTCGCACAATGGAATACTATGCTGCATTAAAAAACAAGGAACTCATGCAATATTATTCAAAATCATATATCATTTTTAAACAGTTCTCTCTCTCATCTGTTTCAATGCAATATACATAATTTATCCAATCTTTCTCAGTCTTCCCCAACCCTGATGTCAGTCCCGTAATAAAGCCTAATCTTTATTAACTAATTTCAAGTTAATTTTTTTTGCCTTTGTTACTTTTATTCACTTTAATAAAGCACAACTAGTTGTTTGCTTTGGTTTGACAGGTGACTGTTTTCTACATTTACACACTAAAAAATTCATAAGTTTTTCATCAAAGGATTTTAGAAAGTACTTGGAAAAACCATAGCACTTGATCTGATCTTCTGACATACATGAGTATTTTGGTTACGCCCCTACCTGTCACCAGCTTTCTTAAACAGGGAAATATTGGTTTCCATGGTCTTTATGGCTTTTTGGAGGACCTCTATGACTGGGCTTACAGACGTGACAATTTGCGCCAATTGATCTGCATCTGATGTTGTAGGATTCTCGGCATTCTCATCTTTTAGTGCATCCTCCAACTCTCTCAAGTTTTCCGTCGTGTTGGTGTTAGGAGGATCTGAAATGCTTTTCCTGGATGTGGTGGCATCAGATTGCTCTTTGGTGTCTTTCTTATAGAAGTCACTCAGGCTAAGTTTCATGATGGGGTGTTTTATCAAGAGTGTAATAGAAGATAGCATCATTCCAAGAACATTGGTATGACTCAGAATAGAGACAATCAGTGGCACATGGGCATTACTGAACACTTCCTTGGCTAACTGATGCAATTCTTGTATATTGGTACTCTGTTCAATCACAGAGGACACAGCCTTGGCTATCTTAAGATATAATGGCTCCTTCTGCATGTCTTTGCTTGTTGCCTCAACTACAGACTGCATCTCTGTAAAAACTTTGTTCATTTGTTCAAATAAATCCTTAATGTTACCATCTTCCTTCATAGCTACAGAAAGGATCTGGGTGTTCAGAGTGCAGTTAAACATTTCTATAAGTGTATTTGTGAAGGAAACAAGATCCTATATATTAAAGAAGAAAGTTTTGGCAGCTTTTGCCAGCTTCTCTTTATCCTCCTCTGACTTCGAAGACATTTCTCTGATAAATTGCCACACTGCAAAACAAAGCAGTAATACAAATAAAAATGAAAAGCAGATTTGTCAGCTCTAAGTAAACTGGAAGTATATTCTAGACATGAAAGTAGATCTGTCAGAGGTGAGAAAAGTACTTAAGTGTGAATAAATAAACAGAAAAGACTGAGAGTAAGTTTTCTCCCCATTTGATCCATTTCCTTCTCATTTTTTTTCCTTTATCATGTTGTCTATTACTTGGTCTATGACACTAGAATATCATACAGAGATGAAACTGAAAAGAAAAAAAAATAGAAAAAAAGGACAGAGAGAAGAAGCCAGTTCACACAGCATTAGCATCTAAGGGAACTCAAATATGCATTTTTTTGTTTGGATAGACAATAGCTGCCTCATAAAATCAAGAGACCACTCCACAGGCCTCTTAGCTTGTTCTTCCTACTGGGCTGATAGTTCTTTCTGGACTCCTCTGTAAAGAAGATTAAGTGAAGCCTTCTGATGCAGCCTCCTAAAATGTCTCTCCTGATGCCTGAAAATATTCCTTCACCTTTATTACAGTTGTTCCTCCCCTGCTATCAAGAAGAATGTTTATTCATGGCCAATGTTCATGATTCTGTACTTTTTTAATCTCTTTTAGAGACTTGCTTTCACAGTAGTCTCTCTTTTCTCTCATCCCTTCCATCTATCGCTCTTCATTTGTTCCTTCCCATAGGCTCACCCTCCAGTTTGGGTGGTTGTTTGTTTTGTTGTTTGTTTTTGTTTTTGTTTTTTTTAAAAAAAGGTTCCTTTGAATGAGTCTGTCCTGTCATTCTACTCTTTCCTTTGTAAGATTTCTCAAAAGATAAGTTTTCTACACCAAAAACAAACATGGTGCTATCAAGTCAATGACTCATAGCAACCCAGTAAGACCGACAAAGCTGTAATATTCATGGAAATGGATCTTTCCCCTAAAGAAAGTTGGTGGGTTCAAACCACCAACTTGTTGGTTAGTAACCAAGAACTTAAATCACTGCACTACTAAGGATCATTTAGATATTTTTTCATTCACTAACCCATTGCCACTGAGTCAGAGCCAACTCACAGCTAACCCTCCCTTGAGTGTCCAGGGCTGTATAAAGCCAGGGAAGAAATGATCCTTTTTCTCCCTCTGCACCACCAGTGGATTTGAACCATGACAGAGGAGTAGCCTTTGGATTAGCACCACAACTTCCTACAGACCATGCTTCCAGAGCTGCCCAGAAATTCTTTATACTATTGTAATTTATTACCTGTAACTATTTTCCCTAGAGAGCACCAGGGACTTCTAATTATCAAATCTACTAATATATTCATTTTAAACTCTATGACTTAAAATTGCTGAATATCTCTTCCTTCTTGAAAAAAATATATCTTCCTGAAGCCTCCATGAATTTACACAACTCAGGATCTCCTATAACTTCTCTAAGCATGGCTTTTCATCCATTGGGGGCTTCTCTTCTTCCTCACATGAGCACACAGATCCACATTTGGCTATATTTTGCCTGGCTGTGCCCTCAGCCCTCACTACCTACTACAAATGGTTGGCTATTTCAGCCATCCCCATGCCTCATATATGCGAATGACTGTTACATCTCCTAGTGTCGTCTGGGTGACTCTCCTGAACTCCAACTCTCTCTAGGCCATCCCACGTGGATACTACACCAGTATTATCCACACAGTGTATCTCCAAAGATACTCATCTTACCCATCCTCAACACCCGCTGATTCTCCACTTTTCATCTACACCTTGCTTTGCTTTCCCATAAATATTACTCTAGCTGTAAGCAGATATTACTCACCTTGACAATTTCAATAGTTTCACATTGTTTCCAGTAGTTTTGGTCCAAAGATCACAAAAAACTGACAATCCACAGGATTTGTTTCCCCCCACCACAATACATTTTTTTTTCAAAATCTATATCCTTTGCCAAATTTAAAAACTGAAAGATAGAAATCTAGATTTCTAGTTATTATTGAAAAAAAATAAGATTAGCTAACAACACTCAGCAAGTTCCTATTCCTAGATACTGGGACCACTAGAACTGATTGGATACTTTCAGGTTGGATACTGTGCTCACCCTTTCCATTTACTGTCTTACTCTAAATGTGTTAATTGCTCATATCACTTACACAGACACAACAGGCATTGGGGTTGGTGATGTTTTATTACCTAGACCTATTAATCCAGTTTATGTAAACTGATATTCTTGGAATAGAAACCTCCTCCTATCATAATTAAAAACTCTCAAAGGTTGAACATTATAAAGATAATAAAATTTCCTAGCATGACATTTAGAGGTCAAAGGGTTGTGCAAACAATTAACACGGTTGACTACAAATCAAAAGGTTAGAGCACAGGTCTACCCAAAGGCACCTGGGGAAGGGGGATAAAAGATCTAGTAACCACATTTCAAAAAATAAATCATTGAGAAGAGAAAGAAATACTCCATTGGAAATCCTGTGACTCCTAGCTCTGCACACATGGGTCATCCTGGCTCATAATCAGCAACAACTGGTTTTTAGCAAGGCATTTAAAACCATCTTCTATGTGTGAAAACTAAGCCAGTTGCTGATTGTGGAACAGACTATTCATATGCAAGTTCAAAGTAATGCTAAGGAAAATTCAATCAAATTCACAGGAACCAGTATTTAACCTTGAGTCTATCCCACCTAAATTTGAAAATCATCTCAAAAATAATTGCCCCAACATGCTGGGTAGTATTCCATCATGTGAATATGCACGATATCTCAATCCATTCAATTGTGGTTGGACATGTGGATTGTTTCTGTGTTCTTGCGATAGTGAATAAGGTGCAGGAGGAATCCATTATACTGGAGGAGTTGCACAATTTAATGGGTGGAGGGAGGAGTGGGTCAAGAAAAGGGGAAAGAGTCAGTGTGGAAAACAATGTATATGAACTTTGTAAGGGAATCAGTACAAAATAAAAATATTATTTAAATTTTTTAAAAGGAAAGAAAAAAACCATCTCAGAAACAGGTTTGAGGCCTTGAACACTAAAGAATAAAGATCAGATGAAATGTGGGAGGATATCAAGAATATCATTCATGAAGAATGCAAATCATCATTACAAAACAGAGAAGGGGGAAAAAAATTGTACTAGAGCACCAAGAAGCCAAAGCAAAGGGAAGAAAGCAGGATGTTAAGAAGCTAAACAGAAGATTTCAAAGAACAGTTCATGAAGACAAAGCAAAGTATTAAAATGAAATCAGAAAATCAGAAGGGTAGAACTCAACTGGCCTTTCTTAAGCTAAAGGAACTGAAGAGCAAATTTAAGACTTGAGTTGCAATACCTAAAGGATGCTATGGGAAGAATATCAAATGATCCAGGAAGCATCAAAAGAAGATGGACGAAGCTCACAGAGTCATTATAGGGAAAAAGAAAAATGGCTGACACAGAAGAATTTCAGAAAACAAAATATGATCAAGAGGAAATTGTGATGAAGAAGGAAGTTCAAGCAGTACTCTGAAGGAACTGGCAAAAAGTAAGGCCCCTGGAATTGATGGAATACAAAGGATATATTTCTACAAAGAGATCCTTCCCTGGACGTGCTCACCAGGTTGTTCCAGGAATCTGAAGAACAATATCTGGCCAACTGACTGAAGAGATCCATATGTATTCACATGCCCCCCCAAAAAGGTGATCTGTATTATCAAACAATACCTCTAATATGCCACATAAGAAAAATCCTGCTGAGTATTATCCAAAACCAACTGAAACAGTACATAGACATAGGAGTACTACCAGAAAAACAAGCCAGATTTAGAAGACGCCAAGCCAGTTTTAGAAGAGGCCATAGTATTAGAGATATTACTGCCAATGTCAGATGGATCTTGACTGAAAGCAAAGGGCATCAGAGGAATGTCTATCTGTTTCACTGACTGTGCAAAGACATTTAACTGTGTGGATCAGAACAAATTGTGGCTAACATTGAGAAGAATGGGAATTCCAGAATATTTTATTGTGCTCATGGAAAACCTATACTTGGATCAGGTAGGAGTCCTCAGAACAGAGCAAGGAAACGCTGACTGCATGGTTCAAAATCAGGAAAGGAGTGTGTCAGGGATGAATCCTGTCTATATACTTTTTCAGTCTGCATACAGAACAGATTATTAGGGAGGCTGGACTTTATGAAGACTGTGGCATGAGAATTGGAGGAAGACCCATTAACAACAGATGACAAAACCTTATTTGCCGAAACTGAACTGGACCTGAAGTGTTTACTGCAAAAGGTTGAAGTCTCCAATATAAATTGAAGCTCAACATCAAGAAAACAAAGATTCTCACTACTGGACCAATTGGCAGCACCCTAACAGCTGGAGAAGAAATTGAAGTAGTTAATAATTTCAGATTGCTTGGCTCCACAATCAACACTCTTGACACCAGCAGTCAGGATATCAAAAGATTAATTACATCTTGGAAATCTGCTGTCAGGGACCTCTCCAAAGTGCTAAAAAGCAATGATATAAGTCTAGAGACTAAGGTTTGTCTGATTCAGGCCACAATCTTCGCAATTACTTGCTATTCATCAGAGAGCTGGACAATGGCTAAGGATGACAGAAGAAGAATCAATGTCTTTGTTTTGTGGTGCTGGAAAAGAGTCTTGAACATACCATGAACCACCAAGAGAACAAACAGGTCTGTCTTGGAGAGGGTGAAACCAGGCTGCTCCTTGGAGGCAAAGATTTTGAAGCTCTGTCTCACATACTTTGGACACATGTCCAGGAGGGACAAGTCCTTGGAGAAGGACAACATTCTTTAAGGGGTGGAGGGACAGCACAGGAGAGGAAGACCCCAGATGAGATGGATTGACACAATAACTGGGGTAGGTTGTGGGAGATGGTGAAGTTGCCTAAGGATAGGGCAGGGTTGAGAGTTACTGTTCATTGGGCCTCTATGAGTCACATGTGACTCTATGTCACATAACAGCCATCATTGTTTCCAATTTTCTTCTACTTTCCTTTCTTTGGCCCTCTTTCTATACACTCTTTTTCACCAGCTTACTGAATTAGGTCTGTCCCCTTAAAATGCCCTCCAATTGTTCTATTCCGTTTCTCTGCTCACAGTGTTTTTCTCTCCATTTTGTATTGTCTCTTGCATGCCTCAAATCTCCGCACATCTCTTGAAACCCTACTTATTTATCCACAGTCAGGTTAGAGAGATTGACCACACATACTTTTTGTTTCTCCAGAGTAATGCCCTAAGATATAGCAAAAGCTAAATGACTTAGTGGGACAACAGTCAAATAACACCCCTCCAAGATCTACATTAGGAAAGAGAGTAGCACCTTTAAGTTTTACAAGTCTCCTGGCAGACCACTGGATTCTACATCAGCTCCTTCCCACCCCCTGCGGGAGTAGCTCCTGATATGATATTAAGAAATTCTATCATATAGTTTTAACATAAATAAGGTATCATGTCAAATTACTTACATGCTTAAGTACATACTTACTTAATCCTAATTACTACCCAAAAGTTATTAAGTATGATTTACATTCCTCAAATAGAAAAACTAAAAATAAATTAACGGACTGGGTACACAGGTCAGGACTGTCTGATTTGAGAGCATGTGGCTTTCTATTAAGTTATTCTCAGACTCTCGTGCCATGATTCTCATGCTTGTGTGTTCTCTGATAAAGACAGTACCTTTCTGGGTTCAAGACAGAAGCCAAAGAAAGAATAAAAGACCCTTATTTTGGATTCTGAGGGAAAGAAGTCAAATGAGTCTTTAAGGTCTTTATATTGTAAAGATCATTTACCAAGATGATAAAGAACAGAACTGTTGGCCAAAAAGAAAAACTTAATAACATATGAGCAAGGGCCTATGGTGATGAAGGAGGCAGTTCAAGTTGCTCTAAAGAAATTGGCAAAAAACAAGGCTTCAAGAGTTTGACAGCATACCAACTGATTTATTTCAACAGACAGACACTGCCCTGGATGTGCTCACTAAGTTGTGCCAAGAAATCTGGAGGACAGCCAGCTGGCCAACTG
>NW_006399817.1:8538360-8539310 GCF_000299155.1 Elephantulus edwardii | reverse complement strand
GATGCTGCCAATTGGTCCAGTGGTGAGAATCTTTGTCTTCTTGACATTGAGTCTCAATCCATATTGAAGGCTGCAGTTCTTGACCCTCTGCAGCAGTTGTCTTTCTTTGCTCAATGAAATTCCTATTAAATATCATATGAAATAGCAATGTCCAGGGTATCCTTAAGAGTACATACTCATTTATGATGCATGAGGATCGAAGACTTCATGGAAGGCAAGGGGATTTTCCTAGCTATTTTGCCCCAATCCAAGAATATCTCCACAATCCTACATTAGCAAGTGTAAAGAGTCTCATCTCAGTGAAAAGATAACATCTAATATCACCCAATCATAAGACCTCAGTAGGAGACAAATAAGAATAAATTATTTACTCTGACTCTATTCACATAAACAAGCAATTTTTTATTACTGTTCATTGTTCTTATTCACTTCCAAATAAATGATGTAAAAATAGTGATGGCTTATGATGTGTCAGGTACTGACATATATAGAAATTTATATATATGGGACAAAAATACAGAATGTTATTTTCTAGATCCTAAACAGACTTCTCTGATAGATTACTTGGTAACATTTATCTAGACTTCCAACTATAGTGACAAGAAATAAAATTACTAAAAGTGAAAATAAAGATTATCCTCCAAAATGAACTATTTTTAAAAAGACTTCCCAAGGTCTTAGTACCTTGGTCTTTTCAGCAATATAGCCTAATCTTTTTTTTTATTCATTTTAATGAACATTTACAGAGACTTTGGACTTCCATTCATTCATGGTTGCATTTTTCTCCCTGCCCACCGCCCCCCCCCCAGTTCATTCTTCTCTTTGAAAAGTAAAAGAAAAATTATTTCATTGGTGTACAACCTCCCCCACACACCCCAGTCCACCCCACTGTGCAGCCTTCATTCTGGACTCTTTTCATGACCATAATATCCAATCATATATCATTTTTT
>NW_006399817.1:8515782-8525964 GCF_000299155.1 Elephantulus edwardii | reverse complement strand
ATCACATGCAAGCAAGATTCTGCTGAAAATTATCCAAAAATGTTTGGAACAATATGTCAACAGAGAACTGCCAGATGTGCAGGCTGGATTTAGAAGAGGCCATGGTACTAGGGATATTATAACTAATGTTAGACAGATCTTGGCAGAAAGCAGAGAATACCAGAAGAATGTCTATACATGCTTGACTATGCAAAGGCTTTTGACTGTGTGGATCACAACAAGCTTTGGCTGGCTCTGAGAAGAATGAGAATCCCAGAACATTTAATTGTGCAAATGTGAAACCTATATTTGGAACAAGAGGCAGTCATCAGAACAGAGCAAGGAGACACTGCATGGTTCAAAATCAAGAAGGGGGTCCATCAGAGATGTATTTTGTCTCCATACCTTTTCAATCTGTATGCAGAACAGATCATCCGAGATGCTGGGCTGTACGATGAGGAACGTGGCATCAGGATTGGTGGAAGAATCTTCAACAACCTTCATTATGCGGATGACACAACCCTGCTTGCTGAAACTGAGGAGAGCCTGAAGCGCTTGCTGCAGAGGGTCAAGGACTGAAGTCTTCAATATGGATTGAAGCTCAAGATTAAGAAAACAAAGATTCTCACCACTGGGCCAATTGGCAGTATCAGTATGGATGGTGAAGAGTTCGAGATAGTTAAGTTTTAGTTTACTTAGTTTTACAGTCAACACTTTTGGTAACAGCAGCCAGGAAGTCAGGAGAGGAATTGCATTGGAAAAGTCAGCTGTGAGGGACCTCTCAAGAGTACTGAAGAGCAACAATGTTAGGCTGGAGACTAAGGTGCGCCTGATCCAGGCTATAGTCTTTGCAATTACGTGCTATGGATTGGAGAGTTGGGCAGTGAATAGGGATGATAGAAAGAGAATTTGATGCCTTTGAGCTGTGGTGCTGGAGAAGAGTGTTGAATATACCATGGACTGCTAGGAGAACAAACAGATTTGTCCTGGAGAGGGTGAAACCAGAATGCTCTTTGGAGTCAAGGATTCTGAAGCTTCATCTGGCATACTGTGGACATGTCGTAAGGAGGAACTAGTCCTTGGAGAGGGACATCATGTTTGGGAGAGTGGAGGGGAGGTGCAGGAGAGGAAGACCCTCGATGAAATGGATCGATTCTGTGATCTGGGTGGTGGGAATGAGTATGTTTGAGACGGCGATGTTGGCACAGGATAGAACGGCATTTAGGGCTCTTGTATATAGGGTTGCTATGAGTCTCCAGTGACTCGATGGCACGTAACAACAACAACAATAATAATAAAGCACTCACACATTTTTCTGGAAATATCTAATTATATCTCTTGAAAACCTAAAAAAAAAAATAGCGATGGGAGGGAGAGGGGTGCAAAGGCTGAAAGAGCCTTTATATCTGAAATGGCAGGTAAGATGGAGACCTGAGAGCTGCAAGAAAGACCCATCTTTTTTACTGAATTATTTAATTGTATGTAATTTTTAAACAAGAAGTTCACCAAAGAGCAAAAATTAGGTTTACTGTTTCAGTAAGCTTGTATTAATATATGACGTAGAGTACTAAATAATGCAGACAGAGCCTATAAACAAGACAGACAGAGGGACCCAGCAGACTGCAAAGCCTGATAGTCATCACATTCCATTAGAAACACCCAGGCTATCCTAGATGAAAAAGCACTTCACCAGTACGCTAAACCAGCTGCTGAGACTACTGAACCAGAAACACAACAAGGTAAGCAATATGGATCTTACTATCAGTCCTGATATAATGTTCTGCGTTTCTCAATATTAAAACCATTTTGAACTAAGAGGCAGTACTGAATAGTATGCATAACACATTAATAAAGTAACAAACCAGCTTTGTTCTAAGAGGACCCCACAGCACATTGTGATTCCTTCTTTGTCTAAAGACATAGGAAGGATATTAACAACTTGTAGGATAGGATACGAAAGTCAGTCGGGAAGACAGACAATAAAGATATTAATTTTGGAAAGAATTAAGGATGAAGTAACATTTGTGTGTTGTTTGAACATAGAAGTTAACATTTCTATTTGTCATTAACATTGATACATTCACTATAAAGCTATTGAAAGAATTAGTTGTTATATTCCTTCAAGTCAAGTCACATTTAATTATCACTGGGAATTTGTTATCTCTCTCCTAACCTGTAAGCTTCTTGAAGGCAAAGAACATCATCTATCTTTCCTTTACATGCTTCAAGATATCTAGTAGAGGCTTCTCATGTAAGCTTTTGAGAAAAAATGACCTTGATATTTTACTTTTGGTAAAAAAAATATTATTTTTCTATTAAAGTGCATGATTTTTATTTTCATTTAATTTCCTTTTATTTGAAGACAAAGAAATAGCTAACAGCTGTTATTTCCTCTGGAAAGAGAAATTACCTCTTTCCAGCATTACCTGTACACTATTAATGAATTTCTCTCATTGTCCATCTTGATGGACAGTGAGGAAAATTAACAGCAGCAAGAAACAAACAAAAATCTCACAGAGATACATACTGACAGCTAAACATAAGAAATGTAAACAGAACCACCAATTTTTCCTTTTTTAAATTTTATTATGGAAAAGTTCAGATATACTAAAAAGTAGAGGCAATAATAACTCTGTGTGCCCATATGCTGGCTTCAAAAACCAGAAAGAGAGGCTACATAATCCAACTCCCCTCTCCTTATTTAGAAGCACAATGCACCATCTCACTACATTATAAACATTTTCACTGTGCCTTTCTTAAAAATCAAGATCTCCTTTTTTAAAAAATGTAAGCATATGCTTCTCAAGTTAGTATATAAATAGGACTGTCTTTGACTTTAAAATAGACATAGTGGCAAAAAAGAACCACGTGAAGGGACTGATACTACTGACTTCAAGATTTACTATAAAGTTCCAGTAATGAAGACAGTGATGCAAAAGACAAACTATCAGAACAGACAGCCCAGTAGCAGACCAATACAAATAGACTCATTTTGGGTAGAATGTAACAGCTTTCAGATTGCAACCTACAGTACATATTAAAAATAATAAAATATTCAATTCCACTGTAAATTATACTGAGGAAATAAGCTAGATGATGGAGGGAAATTACTTGCAGCAAAAATTTCTCACATTTTGAAAAGAAAAGTATCATGGAAAAATATATTATGATAAAGATTTTATAAATTAACATAACCAATAATAAAATGAGTATGAAACTAGAAATACAGGAAAGTGGAAAGTATATAAGTAAATAAATGTAAAATAAAAAGTATCTTTATACTATTATAATTTTGTAAAAAGGCATATAAACAAATTTGGGAAACAAATAATAAAAAGCAAACATAATTGCTAAGATGGTAATTTTATGAGTGCTTTTATCTCAGTTTAAAACTTATGTATTAAAATGTGTATCAGTGATTGAATGGAACACCACTTTGATCTGCAAACTTTCTCTCAAATCAGAAAAGGAATGGAAAAATTTTTACATATTACTAGTAAGACTAGGGACGATAGAAGAAGAATTGATGTCTTTGAGCTGGGTGATGGAGGAGCGTTGAATATATCATGGACTGCTAGGAGAACACACAAGTTCGTCCTAGAGAGTGTGAAAGCAGTCTGCTCCTTAGAGACAAAGATTCTGAAGCTTCGTCTCACATACTTTGGACATGTTGCAAGTGGGACCAGACCTTGGAGAAGGATATCATGCTTGGGAGGGTGGAGAGACAGTGCAAGAGAGACCTCAATGAGATGGACTGATTCAATGACTGGGGTATTGGGGATAGGTGTGTCGGAGACAATAAGATTTGCACAGGTTAGATTTTAGGGCTGTTGTACATAGGATCGCTATGAGTTGGAGGCGACTTGACAGCACATAATAACAATAGTCTTTATAATACTTTGTTTAATGAAAACTTTTAATTCCTTCATATTATTAAATCTACCATCTATTAAGGTTTTAGGGAGCTCTGGTGGCCTAGTGGTAAGGAATTTTACTGCTAACTCAAAAACAGAAGGTTTGAATACACCAGCTGCTCCATGCGCAGTTAACTCCCATACTATTTACTGCCTCCAAAAACCCCCTAAAGGGTCAGTTATGAGTTGTTTCCAACTCAACAGCATATAACAACAATAACGTTAAAATTTTTGAGAGGTCTGATGAAATGAATTAGGAATTGTACTGCCAAACCAAAGGCAGGTGACTTGAATCCATTGGATAAAGATGGGCAAGCAATCTCTTCCCAATACCATTTACAGACCTTGAAAAAGCCAATGATAACAACAGAAGGTGCAAATCACACGCAAATTTCTCTATGAAACTTTCTCTAATCAATTCAGTAGTAATTATCCATTTAAATTCCCGTAATATTCAACAGTTAAAGGTCCATTTCTCTGATTATCTTGAGGTTAAGAGAACCATGCACTTTTCTGTAACAAGTCTGGAGAGAATGGCATATAATTGCTGTTTAAAATATTTTCTATTTCTTCAGAATAAGAAAGATTCTTCTCACCTAAATATATGAGAAGTTGGCAGTTGGCAGTCAATTCAAAAGCTTTAAAATTTGAATGTGACAATGAAATAATATTTTTTCTTTTAAAACCCCCCCCCCCCCGCCCCGTATTACATCTCTAACAAATCATGGCTTTAAGGTGCAGTCATCAATACATTTCTAGTATTTCTTATATGCTATTTAGTTTTGAATTTTTACTTCTCAATTCAATAGAATTGATGAAAAAATGATGAACTGTTTTCTTCCTCCCCCCCCCATATGTTGCTTTAATAAAAACAGTATTAACTTTTAATTTCAGAAACTAGCCCATTATGCCAGGGTCAACTATGGAATAATAATTTCGATTTCTTTTTAGATCCTATAATTGCCATAGAGTGAATAAAACATATAAGGGCCAGCCGAGAGCTATTTTGTCTCAGAAGTACATCTACTTTTGCACCACCAAAGTATTTGTTTAGTATTGCATTTCAGGATGTTTAATATTGGAGGTTCAATAAACATGAGTATTTATTTAAATTCTAATTTCCTAAGAAATGCTTTTTAGTTTCCTAACATCGTTTTTGGTATAGAGTCAACAAAAAGAGGAAGACTTTCTCTAACTCTAAATTGGATTAACACAGTGGCTGCAACAATGGGTTTAAACACAACAGAAATTGTGAGGATGGTGCAGGAATGGACAGGATTTTGTTCTGTTACATGTGGTCGTGAATCAGAGCCAAAACAATAGTATCTAACAGCAAGGCTTGTTCCTCACTGGCAGTAGCAGTTCCACATTTCCTTCTTGTTTTTATGTCTGAAAAGAAAGGATTTCCAAACGTTTCAGTATCAGGTCTGTAGGCTCCAGTGTGGTGAGAGTACTAGAGATCTGGAGCGCCACCTGCTGGCTATCCCTTCTCCATTAACTCAGTTCCATTCATTGCTATCTCAAGTGAGCTGACCCTCCAGAGGGTTCAGGAGAGGCTGTAAATTACAAGGGAAGAGGCCTCCCATCTTTCTCCCACAGAATCCCTGCTATAGTCAAACTGCCAGAGAGATGCTGGGTTGGCAGCTCAACTCCCAATGTATAGACTATCTCTATCTGGCTTCTCAAAACCAAAACAAACCGCTCAGGATGACTCTCCCAGCAGGTGCCTGAGGCTGTAATTCTTAACAGAAGGAGACAGCTTCATCTTTTACCCTGAGGAACAACTGTTGGATTCAAACCTTTGGCTAAGTGGCCCAACAGCTACTATATCAACAAAGTTCAGAGTTCTTTAGAATCTATTTCACAAATTACTAAAACAAAGCATTCAAATAACAGCAAGTAATGACTTCCCAGACTAAACTTTTCATCCACAGAAAGCACCTCCACATGATATCCCAGAGTATATAATGTTTCAAATTGATTATACAAAACAGATCTCAGAGCAGGGAAAACAATTTTCAGTCAACTGCAAAGCAGTCACTAACTGGTTTGCAAAAGGTTGGCAGTTTGAACCCACTCAATTTCTCTATAAAAGGCCTGGTGATCTACTTCCATAAAGATTAAAGGCAAGAAAACTCTATCAAACTCAGTTCTACTCTACAACTCATGAGGTTTTGATGGATCACAATTGACAGTAACAGATTTGGTTTCAGAGTTCAGTTAAGAAGTCCACTAATTAGAGCTGCATGAGGGTGCCAGACTCCTTCTGCCCCTGGAGAATTGGCAGCACTATGATAGATGGAGAAGAGACTGAAGTTGTTAAAATTTCAGCTTGCTCGGCTCTACGAACAACATTCTTGGCACCAGAAGTCAAGAAATCAAATGACTGATTGCTCTCAGGAAGGCTGCTGTCAGAGACCTCTCAAAAGTAATTAAGAGCAAAGGTGTCGGTCTAGTGACTACAGTACACCTGATTTAGGCCATGGTCTTTGCCATTACTTGCTATGCATCAGAGAGCTGGACAATGACCAAAGATGACAGAGGATTGATGCCTTTGAGTTGTGGTGCTGGAGAGAAGTATGGAACATACCACGGACCACCAAGAGAACAGGTTCATCCTGAAGAGGGTACAACCAGGCTGCTCTTTGGATGCAAGGATTTTGAAGCTCCATCTCACATACATTGAGCATGTGGCCAGGAGTGACCAGTTTCGGGAGAAGGACATCATGAGTGAAAGGGTGGAGGGATAGCACAGGAGAGGAAGATCCCGGTGAGATGGATTGACACAGTAACTGAAGCAATGGGGGGAGGTGTATTGGAATCAGTGAGACTGGCTCAGGATAGAGTTCAGAACTATCATATAGAGGATTGCTGTGAGTCAGGCAGCTCGATGACACATTATTGCACTCGATGACACATTATTGCGCGATGACCTTAATATTGCACTAGAAAGTGTCAATTGAAGATTCCGAAAGGACTCAAAGAAATCATCTGGTACAAATCTCCCACACACACATCTATTACAGAGGACACTACTTTCTCTATCCCAATGGTGCCACTCTTTTAAAATTGCCATCTTATCCCTGAAAACGTAGCAAGCTTGGAAAAAGTATTTGATCCAGAACTCCTCTCAGATACATATATATAGCACGGGTTTGGTAAGGTACCCTTGTTCTTGTTATTAGGTGCTGTCAAGTTGACTAAGACTCAGAGCGACCCAATGAACAATAATAGATCTGAAACTTACCCTATCCTGCACCGTCCTCAAGATCTGTGTCATCCTGGAGCCCACTGGGGTAATCATGTGTCAAGATATCCCCTGAGGCATGCATAAATCACAATCACAATCTTTAAGGAAAGAGACTCTAATTGATTGTAGGGATTTTGTTGAGTAAAGTAAGCAATTTGGGAGTCCACCTAAATGTCTCAGGGCCAGATACATTTTCTCACGTGGTACTTAAGTTCTTTTATTGCCAAACATATTCTTTGTGGCTGTTCTCAGGGGCATGAATTAATTTCAACACACAGCCACCCGAAGGACCACAGAATAAAGCACTGTCTGGTCTTGCACGGTCCTCACACTCATCCTACATTTGAGGCCATTGTTGTGGTCACTATATCAGTCCACTTTGTTTGCAGTCTGCCTTTTTTTCATTGACCCTCTACTTTACCAAGCATGATGTTCTTCTCCAGGAACTGATCCCTCTGATAACATGTCCAAAGTATGTGAGACGAAGTCTCTCCTTCATTTCTAAGGAGTCTACTGGCTGAGCTGCTTCCAAAAAAGATTAGTTCCTTCTTCTGGATTGCCACAGTATGTATTTTCAATATGCTTTGGCAATACTATTCCAAGTATTGAGTACTCTTCAACTTTCCAGAATTGGTGTATATATGAAGCAAATGGAAATTCCATGGCTTTGGTCAGATCTTAGTTCTCAGAAGGACATCTTTGCTTTTTGGCATGTCAAATAACACCTTTGCAACAGATTTGCCCAATGCAATAAACTTGATTTTTTGAACTAAGTAAAACGAAATTCTTGACCACTTTTTCTCCATTTATACAATTTTGCTTACTGGTCCAGTTGTGAGAACTTTTGTTCTTTATATTGAGGTGTAATCCAACGCTGAGCTTAAAGAATGTTGAGCATTTTCCTTTTGATTTCTTCCAGGTCTTTGCAGTTTATAATACTTTGTCTTCTCAAAAACCCTTTGAAATCCTGTTCAGTTCTGTTATTTTAATCATTTATTCATTCATTTTAGGTTTTTCTACATTCTAAAGCAAACTTCAAAATATCTTCTGGCATATATTTTTGCCTTTTCTGTTTATGATCTTTGACTTCTTCAGGTGTGATATTTTATGTCATTCCACAATTCACCTAAATTTAGCACCTAATACCTCTCAAGCTAACTGACTTCCAATCTGGGCTTTACCACTACACTACTGTCACTATCCTTTTTCTTTAGTGTTCATAAAGTTTCCAAAGGCCGGATATTTTGGAAGTAGATGGGTCACGCTGCTTTCTAGTCTATGTATGCTTTATTGACTATGCAAAGGCATTTGACTGTGTGGATCATAACAAATTGTTGCTGATGATCCCAGAGCACTTAATTGTGTTCATGTGGAACCTATTCCTGGACCAGAGCAGGGAAACACTGCATGGTTTAAAATTGAGAAGGGAATGCTTAAGGTTTGTATTCTCTTTCCATACCTATTCAATCTCTATGCAGAACAAATTATCCAAAAAGCTGGACTCTATGAAGAGAATTGAAGTACTTGTTGCAGAAGATCAAGGAATGAAGCTGTTAGAATGGATTGCATGTCAATATCAAGAAAACAAAGATTCTCATTACTGGACCAATAGGCAGTACCATGATGGATGGAGAGATTGAAATTGTGAACAGCTTCATCTTGCTTGGATCCACAACTAACATCCTTGGTAACAGCAGTAAGGAAATAAGGAGACATATTGCACTGGGAAAATCTACAATTAGGGTCCTCTCTGCATTATTAAGGAGTAATGATGTCAGTTTGAGGACTAAGGTGCATCTTATTCAGACCATGGCCTTTACAATTACTTGCTATGTGTCTGAAAGCTGGACAATGAATAAGGATGACAGGGAAAGAATTGACATCTCTGTGCTGTGGTGTTGGAGAAGAGCACTGAACATCCCATGGACGGCCAAGGGAATGAACAGATGTATCTTTGAGAGGGTGAAGCCAGAGTGTTCTTTGGAGGAAAGAATGAGGCAGCTTCGCCTCACACACTTTGGGCATATTGCCAGGAAGGGCTATTCCTTGGAGAGGGACATGGTGCTAGGAAGAGTCGAGGGACAGCAAAGAGAAATACCTTCAATCAGGTTGGCTGACATGGTGACTGCTGTAATTGGCTCTTGTATGTCAGGAAGTATGAGGATGGAACAGGATAGAACAGGGTTCAAATCTTTTGTCCTAGGTTTGCTATGAGTCATACTCAAGGAGATCTAACAACAATCACCTCTCAAATATATTCCTGAGATTGTTTCAAAATTCATATGGGATATTCTCAAAGTCCTGTTTTGTCTCTTGTGGTCCTGATTTTCTTCAGCTTCAACCTGAACTTTCAAAGTAACAATTGCTGGCCTGTTCTCAGTCCTTAAGCCTTGTTTTGACCAATGATACAGAGCTTTTCCATTCTCTTTCCACAAAATCTATTTCTGTGTATTCTATCTATCAAGGTCCATGTGTATAGTGACCATTGTTATTGGAAAAGGTTATTTGCAATGAATACTTAATTATCTATTTGAAGGGTGCTCTAGAGGCCTAGTGGCAAGAAGCTGCACTGCAATCCCAGAGGTATGCAGTTCAAATCCACCAGATGCTCTACTGGAGAAGGAGGGTCAATCTCCCCCTATACCAGTCAGATCTGATGAGGGTACACATACACAAAATAATAAAATAATTTTTAAAAAAGAATATCTATTTGAAAAGGTGGATCTTGGCTGAAAGCAGGGAATAGCAGAGGAATGTCTGTCTGTGTTTCATTGACATGCAAAGGCATTTGACTGTGTAGATCATAGCAGACTATGGCTGACTCTGAGAAGAATGGGAATCCCAGAACACTTGATCATTCTAATGTGAAATTTATACTTGGACCAGGAGGCAGTCATCAGAACAGAGCAAGGGAACACTGCATGGTTCAAAATTGGGAAGGGCATACACCAGGGATGCATCCTATCTCCATACCTTTTCAACCTATATGCAGAACAGATTATCCGGGAGGCTGGGCTCTATGAGGAGAAGTGTGGGGTC
>NW_006399817.1:8496701-8513732 GCF_000299155.1 Elephantulus edwardii | reverse complement strand
CAGAGTCAGCCACAGTTTGTTATGATCCATGCAGTCAAATGCCTTTGAAAGGCCTCAAACCTGTTCCTGAGATGATTCTGAAATTCAGGTGGTATGAAATTAAAGTCATATTTTGGCTCCTGTGGATTCGGTTTAATTTTCCTCAGCTTCAGCTTGAATTTGCAAATATATCTTTAGGTAGGAGTTATTTAAAAAATTAAATTTACACAAGGGTTTCTTGTATCTATAATTTTTATGACATGCCACTTTCTACCTCACAAAGAAGTTTAAAATCTTTCTTAAGGTTCTAACTAGATTAGTAATTTCATCAACAGAGGGATCATGTCTTTTTTCATCTTTGTAGATGCAGGCCAGTTTTGGACCAATCTCTGCAGCTAAAGACTTAAGCTCTCCCAGGGCTCCAGGTTATCTCCAGGGAAAGCTGGAACATTCATGCTAGATTTGGGCCAGGGCAGGAAATAGGAGATGGGAAGTGGCTACCATGTGAGAGCTTGGAGCTGAAGTTACAACATTCTTGTCTCCCCTGAGCCTAGGGCCAGGTGCCAGTCATTTGTGTAGGGTGTTTGTCACTGTAAAGTCTCCTCATAGAGCAGTGACAGTCCTGTCCCTTCTTCACAGTTCCTGAGTGGTGCTGCAGCAACTGAGGGTAGGCTAGAGTCTGGGAACACCAAGGTGGCAGATAGGGGGCCCCTGGAAAAGGCATGGGAAGCTGGCATAGATCTCTACAATAAGGAAGCATGTTCTCAGGCCCCAAACCCAGAACTCTTCAGCTCTGCTGTGTTTGACCTGGGATTTCTCTGGAAATGAATTTTTCCTTGTTGCTGTCAAGCAAGGATTTTATGGAGTGTCACTATCAGATACTCTTCTTCATAGGGTCAACCTCCCGCTGCCCCCAACGTGTAGCTTCCCCCACTCCCTATCCTCTTACCTGTGAAATATCTTTGCATATTGTGTGTGGGTATGTGTAGGTGTGTGTTTATGCTTGGCCTCTTGGTCAGTAAAGCATCCAAATTTCTCCCATGATCAAAAAAGAGTGAAAAGCTTCTGACCCAAGCAATGGCATTTTCAGTAACTTCAGAAGCATATGAAATTTGGACAGAGAATAAAGAAGAATCAATGACTTTGAATTGTATTGGTGAATAATATTGAATATACTCAGGACTTGAATATATTCCAAGAACAAATGAATCTGCCTTGGAAGAAGTGTGGTCAGTATTCCTTAGGAATAAGGATGGTAAGACTTTTTCTCAATCACTTTAGGCACGCTGTTGTTAGGTGTTATCAAGTGCAACATACAGCAACCCTGCCAACAGCCAACCTAAACCTTCCCCTAGCCTGTTCTATCTTCATCATCTCTGACATTCTTGAGCCCATTGCTTTAGTCATCATGTCAATTCATCTGATTGGTGTCTTCCTCTCCTTCAGAGGTGGCAATCTCTGGAGGAGGACTTCGTGCTTGGAAAAGTAGAAAATGGGGCAGAAAGAGGAGGACTCTCAAGAACATGGAGGGATGTGGTAACTACAGCAATGAACTGAAGCACAGCAGAGATCATGAAGATAATGCAGGACTTGAGTTTCATCCTGTTATAAAAAGGGATGGTATGAATTACAGCCAACTCAACAACACCTAACAATGAGAAATGTTCTTTTTCAGGGTGGGAAAAAGTCTCTTCACCTAAATACCTGAAACAGGAAGTAGAAATTATTATTTTAATTCAGTCAGAAACAGCTTTCAAAATAAAAAAGCAGCCAAAATTAAGTCATATACAAATTTTTTTATCAAAACTAGAGAAATTACAGTACAAACATATGGTTATCAATTTGCAGTTTGGAATTCCTTGGTATTGTGAGAATACTTACTAAAGCTCTTAACAAGGAATAAATGCAAAAGAAGTTCTTTTTTTATTGTTGTGTGGATATCTATATGCCTAAAAATGGTATGGGTAATGTGTTCTGGACCACAGACAAAAATTCATTATGATCACTTTTAGTCTACCAAAAACTTAGCTACATTCAAAGTTTCTTCTATTTCTAACTTGTATCTTAGAACACAATTGCCATTGAGTCGAAAGCAACTCATAACTGATCCTCCATGGTTTCTGCCGCTGGTAAAACCACTGGAGAGCTGCTAGTGGATTCAGGCCAGCAGGGAGGCGAGGCCTTTGGGTTAACAGTACAATTCTCTATGCACTACACTAAGAGTTCCCTTTGTAAGTCACAGGAAAAGGTATTGTCATGTTTACTTCCTTGAGAAAAAGTCTCTTTAGTTCTTCATCTCATGTTTGAAGTGCCTTCTATCCAGATTAAGAACCATGGCTCTAGATAGGACCCAAATTAATCAGGATACTTATTGCTCAGAGTGAATCAGTCAAATTTCACACAAATATAGAATACTTCCTTTTTTTTCTCCTAAAAGTTTAAAGAATAAAATGTCAGGCAGACAGCAGGTCTAATCAAGATGTATCTAGAGTTCTATATGTTGTCTTGAGCTCAAATTTAGACTCTGCTTTAAAATAAAATTTCTGATGGTACTACAAACCCGAAGTGCAAGTACAAGACGATTGCCACTATACCACATCACTAGTCAAGTTCATTCTACTTACTCTGTGGCATTCTCTTGCTACTTATTCTTCACTTTTGTGAAATGGCATTGTCTTGTCTAAGCCTTACTTTAGTTTATCTTCATGATCAAGTGCAAAACAGACCATCCAAAGCAATTCATAAGCTTTGCAAACTGGGACTCATAGGTATAATCTTAAGTGCACAGTACCTCGCATCATGTCTACCCTCTCACTAAGCAAAATTTTAATTCAAAGTGCTTTGAATATCTGACCTTCATAAAGAGTTTCTGCTATTTCTTAAAGTAGTATGTTGTCTTCACTTGTCTCTCAGGTGTGGAAAACAAATAATATGGTAAAAGGAAACATTTCTTTTTAAAAAATTACTTGAATACTGTAAATTAAAACATATAAACATAAATTTTTATTTTAAAATCTTTGAAAACTCAGAGATCTCAGGATTCTACTTGCCCTGCAAATTAACTCCCAACATTAAAGAAATAAATTTGGTAGGTCTGGTGAAAGGACTTTACGATTAGGAAGGACTGGTAATAAAAGTAAACAAATCTAAAATTGGGGCTTGTTTCAAATAAAAGTCACTAAATATTCATGAGAAATTAGCAATTTATTAATAATCAGATGCTGGATAAACACAAATATTTCTTATCTGGTTTCACATCACAAAGCTAATGCTTAAATTTATGTATTAATTGTCTCTTTTGCTATCTACTTTGTCCATACACTGACTCCAAGTTTCACAAAGATAATTGTTTTAAAGATAAACTATTTGAGGGATTACTGCTTGTACTGTTCAGGGAGTATGATTTCCTGAGAAATCTACAGACAGCACAATTACTTTTCAAGATTTTCAGCAAGAATTTACTTTCTTTTTCAGAGATCATCTTTGAAATATGGCTGAGTATGACTTCATCTTCCCAGAGAACCCAAAGAGGCGGCAGGAAGTAAACCGTCTTCACCAGCAGCTTCTTGACTGCTTATCTGATAGCTTCCAAGCCACCAATAAGCTGATTGAGGTTCTAAATACACACCTGGGGTGCAGGTTAGCCTCAATTGAGATGCAAAGAGATGGAACTATTAAAGAAAACTGTGATGTCATCATCCAGACTATGACAAAAATTCAAAAAGAAATGCAAAAGATTGATGAAGCACTAAAGGATAAACTAGAGCCAACCCTTTACAGGAAACTCCAAGACATTAAGGAAAGGGACACAGAGAAAATTGCAATAGTACAAAAAGTCATTTCTGTCATTTTGGGAGATGTCACTTCTACAACAAGTGCAGTGGCTGTTAAACTCATAGCCTCAAATGTCACGAGTGGTATTATTAACACACTGGTCAAGGTTTTAGGTCAAATTGGTGCATCTCTCCTTGGAAATATTACAGTTGCTGTTATTAGTCTTGGGCTAGATATGATCGTCCGTGCCATCTTGGGAGCTGTGGAAAAGACACAACTTCAAGCAGCCATCAGAAGTTACGAAGCACATCTGGTAGAATTCAAGTCAGCCTCACAGAAATATCACCATGCCATTACTGAAGTCATCAACACAGTGAAGCACCAAATTAAATGAATAAGCATGCTGTCTGTCACTAGCATATTTTTCTGCTTCCTTCTCAACAATGTTTTGCTTCCTTAAAGAGTTTAACCGCTCAAATGCCTCTTACAGAGGCATAAATAGGGTAAATCGTTTTGATATAACCAGACATGTAAAAATTAAATGACATACTGCAGAGTGTATTTGGGGAGTTCTTTTTGTCTTATCAACAACCAATGCCTAGATAGTAACAGACCCTTCAAAATAACCAAATGTCTTCTCATGCTATTCTACTAGATCACCACTGGAGTATAAATGCTATTGGGTAGATCAATAGCTATAGGCTTACCTTTTCTAATTATCAGCCAAAATTCTTAAAATGTACATTGACTGCAGAGATTTGTATTTCTACCATTACCTTCAGACATCATTTAGTTCTAAGCGGACAGAGTAAATTCTGCCAAGACATACATCCTGGATCTTCGAATAGAATAAAAATATGAGCACATTTTTTATCATAATCTTAAATCCAGTTTTCTGTAAATTAGGAGATATTAAATACTAGCTAGTATCAGCATGCAGCTTAGGTGAAAAAAGGTAATGGCTCTACAATCCATTACACAACCAGGATGAATTAAAAGATAAGACTGATGGCTAAATTTGTGCACTAACTTGGCCATCAGAGTCTTTGGTTTGGCCTTTGTGATGTGTACAATGACATCATTTCTTTGATGGCATTTGGTATGAGTGAAACACAGGGGAAGTTTTTTTGGTGGCCTATATCAACTATATAAGTAAGGCAGGCAAGTTGGCTTGGTTTTTGTTGCATCTACTTAGCATATCAGCGTGCTGGTAGTAAGGACTTGCACTGTCAACCCAAAGGCTCACAATCCCAATCCACCAGCTGTTGCACGGGAGAAAGGCAATCTCCAAACATGCAATTTACTGCTTCTCAAAACGCACTTGAGTATCAGCTATGAGTCAATTCCGACTTGATGGTAAACAACAGTAACATTTTTTTTGGGGGGGGGGCGGGGGGAAGAACCACTGAGTAGGAATTGACCCATGGCTGACACTCCAGCAAGTTTTCAGAGGCAGTTAATCCCATGGAGGAGATTGCCTATCTTTCTCCGGAACAGCAGCTGGTGGATCTGAACCACGTCTTCAGATTGCAACACAGCTTCTTACCACCGGGCCATCAGAGCTCCGTAATAACATATTACATCTACTCTATCACCTCCTTAGTTTCTTGGACCGATGACTTGCCTTATTTGCTAACATTAGATTCATCAGCTACCTGCTTATGGATATAGGACTTGCCAGCCTTTTAGGAGAGAGGAACTGCCCACATAGTACATGCTATAGTAAAGAAGTTTGTTATTTATTACTAGTTTTCAGGAGAAAACCATTTTATTTTTAATATTAAAAATAATAGTAAGTAATAAAAGTAAGGTACAGCTTCCTTTGCTAAAGGAAGCCTTTCAGTTTGTTTAATTAAGTACTTAAACCTCAAGAAAAGACCGAGGTATGAATTCAATCAGTACAGATTAATTTCAGTGTAGCTGCAAGTGACTTTCAAATCTTCTAAATCCTGTAACAATTAGTAACTTCCAGGGGAGGCTCTTTTAGGTTCCAATTACAAAATTATCAACATGTTGTTGGTAGTTGAATGTGTTCAGTATCATCAATTATAGCATTGAAGCACACATAAAAAAGTTCTAAAATAAAAAACATTCAGCACATTACAATATCAAAAAACTAAGTCACTTTATTCACTTTTCAAATTTACTCTTTTCCTTCTAATTCTACATCACTTAGTTTCAGGGGGGAAAAAAATCACCATTTTGTCCAACTAGTTTATTCTTTGCCTATCACCTAGATGATAATCAACAAGGCTGCTTTCATAACTTCAGTCTAAAATCAAATCTAAGGCTCTAACATTAAGGTTAATTCAGGTACAGTATAAATACAACTAAGCCTACACTTATATATTCTGTTAAACATGTTTCCCAAGAAATATTTTTTTTTTAAAATGTAATTGATAGAATCATCTTAGAGCGAAGTTTTCCTATAGAGGCATTGTTTAAGATCAAAATTAACCAAAAATGTCCTCTAAGAGCAGGGTCTTTAAAAAAAAAACAACAAAAATACTCAAATTTACCTTTTAAAGAAGAAAGGGGGGGGGTAGTTTCGGGGGTGTAAAGAGAGGACAGAAGGAAACGGAATGACAAACACCAGAACTGAGTAAACGAATACGTATAGTGACATCATAGAGGGCTTTGGGGTGATGAAAAGACCAACTGATAGAAAGGCATCAATTCAAACCACTTTGTCTTTTGTAAACTTAAAACCTACTGCACGTCTGTTTTTCAAAACATAATCCCCTAATTTAGCAATCTGGGACCTGGATGTGGACACTTGTTTGTTCCCATCGCTACTAAACTAATGCCGAGCTGGGATAACTTAACCATAGCAAAGCAAACCAGAGGCGGGTTAACGCTACCCAAATGAACACTCCACCACTTTCGAAAAGAGAAAGAGGAAAATCCAACTCCTAATATATAAATTTAAATGAAAAGCACAGGTACACCCGTAACAAACTCCAACTAACTCATTAGCCGATGCTCCCGGAAATTAGGTCAAGGTGCATCCTGGGGGCGGGGCAGGCTTTGCATCAACCAATCCGCTCTCTGCCCTGCTTCTTTTTTCTAATTTCTATTGGACAACGGAAATGTCATTCGCCCTAAGTCTTTATTACTACAACTCTAGGGCGGACTCTTCGTCTACAACCAACCAATTCGGTGTTGCTTCGGAGAGGAAAAGCCTTCGGTCACGCGCTTTGGCGATGCGTTCTATGGTTACTTGAGAAGGGAAACGTTAAGACACCTTCAGGCCGGAGGGATAGGAAGTGACGTCAGCATGGCGGAGGGGCGCGAGGTTTCAAGATGGCGGTGGCTGAGTGAGAGGCAGGAGTGAAGGCCCGCCAGGAAGCAGCAGAAACGGAATCTTCTCCGTTCCCCTTCTTGCAGCGCCGGGAGCCCTGCCCACGCGTAAGTGTGCAGTATCGCCCCGCTCTGCTCTCCCCTGTCCTGATCCTGTCGGGCCCACGCGTTGTTGCCCCGGGATTCCAGGCCCCTGTGCCCTCTCTCTCCTCTGCGGTTGGGGGCTCCCGGGCTGCAGATGCGGCGTAGCGCGCAGCGGTCCCGCCGCTGCGTCGCCGGGGTCCGTTCGCTCCTCCTCCTGTGCACGTTGGCCGGTTGCCGTCTGGTAGCTCGAGTCCCGGTCAACCGTCGCTATGGTTTCGACAGTTGCTCCTGTCGTTCCTTCCTCGGTGGCTGCGGACTCCTTCGAATTGGAGCCTCGTCTGCTCAGTGTTTTGGAGGCCTGGTTTCCAGGCGGCACCACTTTCCCGATGAGCTTGTGCAGACCACAGCTCCATTGTAAAGGTTCTCTAGTGCGTACCTGTTTTATGTTTCATTTGTGTGAAGAACAGGGTCAGAAGATGTGCTTGAGAAATAATTAAGATAGGAAGACGAAAAAAGATACCGGTCGCCTAAAATAGGAAAACCATTTTGCGTGTTTTCCTTACCAATTCCCCGTTTTTTCATTAGACCTACTGACATGCTAAATTAATTGCCACTGGAACGTCTCTGAAGCATCTAACATAATCAGGGCAGTTGAATTACTTACTAAAAGAAGGTTTAAGCTCTTCTGGCAAATTCCCTGTGAAGAGTAGGAGGGGTATACGCATTGCCTAGCAGAAATTTCTCTCATGGTCTTCTCTTTCACATCTTTTGAAAGAGTTTTGTTTCAAAAGGGAAGAAAATTTGTAAACTTAGAGCACTAAAGTGTGACTCAAAGACCTCATTCATTTGGAATGAGCGGAGGAAATGCTAGCCTGGTATATTAATTATATGACTTACAAAATATTTGCCCTCGAGATATGAGTCAGGAATGAAGTATGTCCTTAGGAGAAAACCTGTAATGTATGTCTTACATATTGAAGATTATGGAAGCTCTTTCCGAACATAATTCTCATTTTGAGTATTTGCCTTTTTATTTTTAGTTTTCAGTTCTTACTTAGATCCAAGAACTACATCTTAAAATCTGAACATGCATAATCTTGGGGGTTTGATGAGTTACCAACGTGTTTACCAAGGAAAAGCCATGGAGAAAGGCATAGATGAACCATGAGCCCACATTTTATTACTGCTGGTATTTTTTCCTCCTTTTTTCATACTACACATGAATAAAAGGATGTAGGCTTCTATCTTGTGCCCTATTGTGGAAACATCTTCTGGTTGATCTTTTTCAGATGGCAGTAAATGCCATAATCTATAACAAAAAAGTTAAATTAGGGGAGCTCTGGTGGCCTAGTGGCAAGAAGCTGCACTGCAGTGCCAGAGGCACATGGTTCGAATCCACCAGATGCTCTGCCGAGGAAGGAGGGACAATCTCCTCCTGTACCATTCAGATTCGATTTGACGGTATATACACACACACACACACACATAGTTAGTAAAAAATTCTTTCCAAAAAAAAAGTTAGTGTTAGAGATCCAGAGTGCCCAGAAAAAACCATCCATCATCTCTAAAGAATAACAGAGATCAAATTTTGGGTGGCCCAGAAAGTTGAGACTATCTATCTGGGACACTAACATCAAAATTAGGGAAAGAATAAGAGTTCCAAAACTTAAATAAGTCCAAGGACTGTTGCTTGTCAGACGTATGATCTTTAGGAGAAAGAAAGAAATACAGGAGGGGAAATAATCTATTTCTTTGTATTTGCAGGTTTGTGTTTTGTTTTTTTGATTTTGTAAATAAGTAAGCCACACAGTTTGCCAACATGGGACGGAGATCTACATCATCCACCAAGAGTGGGAAATTTATGAATCCCACAGACCAAGCTCGTAAGTACCCATTAATATGGAATAATGAAGGATTAAAGAGTGGCACAGATTAATTCCTTTGTGTGAAATGAAGGATTAAGGAGTAGCACAGATTATGTATTTTTTGTTGATTGCCATCGAATCGAGCAGGACTCATAGCGACCCTATGAACGGAAGGCCTGAAGCCTTATAACTTTTATAACTATAACTTTAGTCATTTAACAAAGTTCATAGTTTCCAGTGGCATGTTGTTTAGGAAGTGAATGCCATTTCTGCTTCCAAACCTGTCTTTGATTGACTTAAAATGTAGACAGATTGGACTGAAGCATTTGTTTGGAATTTGGCATTTTGAGCATGTTATTTTGCAAACTCTTGGAATATTATGTGGCTTTTTTCTTCACCTTCATATTTTAAGGAAATGTATCTGATGACACTTATGTTGTCATAGAAATTTTAACAGGCACATGGAATTCCTGAATAGTACAACCAATTAATGCAACCAGGTGTTAGCCAAAGATTGCAGGTTCACATCCATCCACAGGCACCAAAGAAAGGCCTGACGATCTACTCCAAATCAGTTATTAAAACCCTATGAAGGGCTCTACATTAGAGTTGGCCAAGAGTAGAAGTCAGTATGACCATAATCATTTGTTTTGTAATTGGCTTCTAGTGTGGATAGAAACCAGGGATACTTGTAAATAGCAGTGCATCATAAGGACTTGTGAAACAAAGAATTTTCTAACCCCATAGTAGTGTCAAGTAACAAGTTTGGAAATATTTGTAATCGACCGTAAAAGCTCAAACAATATATGTCTTCCTAACCTTAAATAAGGAAATTAAGGTCTTACTGAATTGGTAAGAATGCTAATGTTCAAAATTTGAAAGTTTTCTTCTTCCTTTTAAAGGAAAAGAAGCCAGGAAGAGAGAATTAAAGAAGGTAAGATTTCGGTTGCATCTTTTATAAGTGCTATTTAATATACCTTATTATTTTGGACTAAGGGATTTCAAAACATTTATTTACCAGAAAAGATTGTTTATGCTTCTTATAACAAGCCATAAAATTTATTAAGCTAAAATACTGAGAAACTGAACTAAGTAACTTTTGTAGATGATTTTTTACTGGATTACTTTTTTAAAATTACTACTAAAGATCTCATGAAATTAAAATCTGTTCCCCTTTAAAAAAAAGGCAACTCTTAATTAATTATATTTCATTAAAAAAAGTAAAAGAATTTCTGAAAGCAAAAATTCATTGCTCTCTTTCTGGTGGTTGAATAAAGAAAAGATCACAGTTCAGTGTAAATAGATTGTTAAAATTAAAATAAAAATGGCATGACTGTTCAGCTTCTTGACATTGTTCTTTCATTTTCTTAAGAACAAAAAACAACGCATGATGGTACGAGCTGCAGTCTTAAAGATGAAAGACCCCAAACAGATTATCCGAGACATGGAGAAATTGGATGAAATGGGTAAGAATTTATAAAAAAGCTTGATTATGTTTTGACTGCAGGTATAAAGTCTTATATGAATATGCACAGTAGCAGACCAAAAAATGAGTGACGCGGTGTAGTCATTAGAACAGAAAACATGATAATATTTGACACTTGGCTTTAGTGTCAGGGAAATGAAGTGGAAGAAATGTAATGTAATAATAATAGGGAATACCAGATTTAGCATCACCATTTGTTAGGAGATAGTGAAATCCCAGTTTAACCAGGTCCCTTTTCATCAGAATACTAAAATCTCTTTTTCTGGAGTTACCTTATTTTTTTTGTTTGTTTGTTTTTAAAGGTGGTAATTGCCATACAAATAAAAATATTAGACTGCCGTAAATAGAAGACCATTTCCTATTTTTTTCAATGAGAAAAGTGCAGAAAGGTTGACAGTTTAATAAGAATAAAGATGAAACCGTCAAATATTTATAGTCAGATTTTCTGAACTGTTTTGGATTTTTCTCCCCCTTTTCACATTTTATATCATTTTCTTTTAATCTTTTCATATCCATCTTTCATCACTGCTTTACTAGAATTGCATTAAGTAGAATCACATAGCATTTTAGCTTTCCTTACATTCGTGTTAATTCAGAATTTTTTAGTTAAAATGTTCTTTTTAAACAAAAATACCTAACGAGACTCACTGATTGTCTACAAACAGATAATAGATAAAAGAAGTACCCTGGAACTTCTCTGATGCATTAAGTGGAAGTTAAAAAATCCAGTTATAAAGTGTGAGGTTTTGGTATTTAAATATTTCTGAAATAATACACAAGAGCTAATCTGGTAAAAGTTGAGTTGGCCTGCTTAATCCCAGATCTTTAAGCTATGGAGCGAGTTGCTGTTCCTTGAGTTACCATGCTTTTAACTGTTCAGACTTAAGGTTAGAACTGTTGCCATCTAGTCAATAGCAACTCATAGCTGACTCCTCAGCAGATTCCTGAAGCTATAAATCACACAGGAGGGGATTGCCCATCTTTCTCCCAAGGAACTGCTACTGGATTTGAACTGTCAGCGAGGCAGAAACAGGAAGAAGGATTGGCAGTCTCCTCCCAAAAACCTATTTGAAAGTTAGCAGTCAGTCAGTCCTGACTTGATGTTAGAGAAAGATGAAATGGCAGCCACCTCAGTACCTTGCAAACAACTATTCTGTAATCTACAGTACTTGTCACAGTAGCACCTCTGGTAAACCAGACACTTAACCTGTGGTAACCTGACAATTTTATGTTCACATTGAATCATCAGAGCTTTCTTATAAAATAGTTGATATCCCTATATTTCAGTTAAGCTGAAGCTCAAGAGTTCAAGTTCAGTGCCCAACTTTGCAAAATTGACAGTATACAAACTCACATCTGTCTTAGCTACAATTTCAATATATCAGATTTTTAACAATAAAGTGGATGTTAAAGTGACCTTTGTGTTTGTCTAATTCACCTAATTGCTTTTCTCAGAATTTAACCCAGTACAACAGCCACAGTTAAATGAGAAGGTGCTGAAAGACAAGCGTAAAAAGCTACGTGAAACCTTTGAACTCATTCTATGACTTTATGAAAAAGAGAATCCAGATATTTACAAAGAATTGAGAAAACTAGAAGTCGAGTATGAACAGAAGAGGGCTCAACTTAGCCAATATTTTGATGCCGTTAAGGTAATCAAGTTTCTTTTGAAATAAATGTTATACTGAAGTTAACTCTTTAAAATTAATGGGAGAGTTATATCACCCTCCTTACTCTTTTACGTGTTTCAGAATGCTCAGCATGTGGAAGTTGAGAGTATTCCATTGCCAGATATGCCGCATGCTCCTTCCAACATCTTGATCCAGGACATTCCACTTCCTGGTGCTCAGCCACCCTCCATCCTTAAGAAGACCTCAGCTTATGGGTAAAGGAACATTAAGCAATTTTCTTTTTGTTCTTTTTCACACTTGGAAATGAAAACTAGTAGTACAGTCCATAGATGCTGACCCAAAAGCCAGGCTTCTCTGGCAGTTCAAATCCACCAGCTGCTCCATGAGAGAAAGATGGGAGGTCTCCTTTCATATGATATACAGCCTGTGAAAGCCAGTGGAGGGTCAGCTGTAAGGGTCAGTTGGTTCCAGCTTAGCAAGGAAAGAGCTCAAGACAAAAATAAGCGACTTAAAACATCTGTCTTAGCCACCTAGTGCTGAAAATAAGACAGTGATGGATTTAATTATGGAATAGGAAATCCTCTTGAAAATTATTTAGAAGAAATAACTCATTATTAGGTAATTACTATAAAAACGTCTTTACAGACCTCCAACTCGGGCAGTTTCTATACTTCCTCTTCTTGGACATGGTGTTCCACGCTTGCCTCCTGGGAGAAAGCCTCCTGGCCCTCCACCTGGGCCTCCTCCTCCTCAAGTCTTACAGATGTATGGCCGTAAAGTGGGCTTTGCACTGGATCTTCCCGCTCGTAGACGAGATGAAGATATGATATATAGTCCTGATCTTGGTAAGGAGTGATTGTTCTTGTGCTTTTACGTGTTTTATTTTGGCCTTATTTGCTAATTGTTCATTACTCTCAGAACTTGGGAAATAAAGGAAGGTTGGGAGCTCTGACGACCTAGTGTTAAGGAGTTGAACTGCTGCAAGGCGGTATAAATCCACCAGCTGCTCCACAGGAGAAAGATGGCCAGTTCTCCTCCTATGTAATTTACAGCTTCTGAAAACCTGCAGGAGAGTCAGCTGTGAGTTATTTCTTACTCGGTGGCACATACAACAATATCCTATAGAACGGCCATATGGATGGATTAATAATTGGATTTACCAATGTGAAAACGTGCATACAGAAGGACGTTTAGGAATGCTAACTGTGCTATAAATAAGCATTCCTTCTAAATGTTCCTGTCAGTAGTTTAAGACTAAGATACCTTTTGAGATTTATTGTCATCAGATTTGGATGTCATTATATGAAGTGAGGTTGTATGTGCACATAGTTATTTCTGAATGAAATTTGTTTTCAAATTTGGACACATCAAGCCTTTTTTAATCAATTACGTTATTCTGAATTGACTAGTGACTATTTTTCTGTATTCTGGGTACCACATAGTGGAAGGTAAAGGTTACTTTTCCTCTGCTTGCCCCCTTTCTTCAGGTCAGCGAGGTCATGATGATGATGTTTCTAGCACCAGTGAAGATGACGGTTATCCTGAAGACATGGATCAAGACAAGCATGATGAGAGCACTGACGACAGCACTGATGACAGATCAGATGGAGAAAGTGAGGAGGATGAATTTGTGCATCGAGATGATAATGAGAGAGAGAGCAATGAAGAGAAGAAGTCAGGTATGTGCCAATGGAAGTCTCATGTGTGCTGCTTTATTAATGGATCTGTGAAAATGTTTTTTAAAGCAGGCACAGTAACTCTATTAACTCATGTGGTAAGTACTAAATACATGTTAACCTTTTTATTAAAGTGTACCTTTAGCAGGGAAAAATAATAGCTGTTCAACAGCTTAAAGATGTATTTCTGCTTAGGTAGTTTAGGAAAGAAAGAATAACCATGTGAAAATACTTTTAAAAAAAATTATTATTAATTTATGTGTGTACCGTCAAATTGGATCTGACTGGTACAGGAGGCAATTGTTCCTCCTTCAGCAGAGCATCTGGTGGATTTGAACTGTGCACCTCTGGAATTGCAGTGCAGTTTCCTGCCACTAGGCCACCAGAGCTTGCCTGAATATACTTTTAAAACATTCATGTTAAGTTATTTTTGGTTTTTAATAAGCTTTGATATAAATACCTGTATTTGAAGTTGTTTGGTTTTCCTTTGTGTATTACTTATATCTTATATGTAGAACCATGTCCATATTTAAAACTAGTTACAACTATGAGTGTAGAGATGGTATTGGTAAAATATACCATAGTATATTTTTCCATAGTGTATTTTATGTGTTTATTAGAAATTTAACAGTTGTATATACTTTTAAAAGTGGCTATAATACTGACCAAGAAAAATTTAAGCATAACAGATACTTTACAATACAAAATGTGTAATAGTTCTGTCACACCTCAAATACGAGGGGTTTTTTTTATCTTTAGAAAATTTTTTGTAGTCTGTAGACAGTCTGTTAGTATTTCTAATAATTACAAATTTTTCTTCTAATAATTCTTATAAAATGTGATTCCAGCTCAGTTAAGCAGTTTTTAAAAGCAGATGAAGCTGTTAACAAAAAATGTGGAAGACTTTACATTGAAATTAGTGCTAGGCAGTAGGAAGTCATGTGCACCACAGCAGCTCCATTTCCCTTTTGGATTGGTCTCTTTTCTGTACCATTTTCCCCTTTTCCTGCAGATGGGGTTTTCTTAAACATACATCAGTACACATCTGAAAATGGCTGGTAAATTATGATTTATACTTCTTTTAGCTGGCACTACATGCAAGGTGTTATTCTAGGCACTGAGGGTATAAAGGTAAGCAGCACTTTAGACCTTGCCCAAGTTGAACTGATGTACTTACTGTCTTAGTTATTTAGTAGTACTGTAACAGAAATACCAGAGATGGATGACTTTGAAGAGTGGAAATTCGTTTCCTCACAAATCTAGGAACAAAGTTCAAATTAAGGTCTCAGCCATGTCATTTTCTCCTTGAGCCTCTCTTAGATTGTCTTCCTCCAGTAATTCCTTGGCTTGTAGGTGATCTTCACATGGTACCTGTCTCATGTGTGTTTTCTCGGTTTGTGGTTTTGCTTTGCCTTTTTTTTTTTTTTTTTAAAAATAACTCAAGAGTGGTTAGGTTTAGGGCCAACACTACTCTGATTTGTTGTCATTAATGTGACAAAGCCCTATTTACAAATGATTTTATTTATACCATATCAGCAATTGGATTTTAGCACATATTTTCTTCTGTCTCATTGCTAGACAGGCCCAATTCTGAGCTGACCCTCTAGTGATTTTCCCCCGACTGCAAATCCCATAGGAAGAGAAATACCCATTTTTCTCCCTTAAACACATATTTTGTGGGTCTACAATTTTCAGTCATAATATTGGCTTAAAAATATCCATGTGTGAATACTCTTAGTATTGTAACTTTAAGTGTGGTATTTAAAGTATATACTTAAAAATCCATACAAACATTGCTATTCAGTTGGAACACAGTCATAACTGGCCCTCCATTGGGTTTCCGAAGCTGTAGGTCATGAAAGGAGTTTGCCCCCCTTTCTCCTTGCAGAGCTGTTACTGGATTTGGATCACCAGACTATCTTATATCATTGCCAAATATTTTTTCATGTGTCTTGGTGCACATGAGGTTTGTTTTATTTTTAGTATGTCCCAGTTGTTTAGTTTATCCTATTGGTAGTGGTGGTGGTGGTTAGGTGCCACCAAATTAAGTAAGATTCATAGCGGTGTTATGAACAAAAGTTCTACTCTGTTCAATCCTGCACCATCCTCACAATTCCTGACACAAAAGAGCCCATTGCAGCAGTCACTGTGTCAGTCCACCTGGTTGAGGGTCTTCCTCTCCTTCATCAACTCTCCACCCTTCCCAGCATCATGACCCTCTCCAAAGAATAGTCACTTCCAGCAACAGTTACATATTTTGTGCCATAGATTAGAGCTTCTAAGTATACTGGGGGGTTTTTGTGTGTGTGATCTTTATAGTTTTAGGTTTTATACATTGGTCCTTAATCTACCTTGAGTTGGTTTTTGTATATTCAGGTTTTCCATTTTATTGGGCTAAAATTATTGTGTGTCTTTAAGTCAACCAAAAATCTAGTGACCCTATGAAAACATCAGAACCTTGTCTGTGAAGCATATGCTTCACGTCTAGTTTTCAAACTCTAGCTCTTTGTACATTTCGTTATAATGCTTTGATTTGTCTTCTTGAGCTGCCCTTTAAAATACTCATTTCTTCCCTTTGGCTTCTCTGCATTCTTTTACAAGTATTGGTCACATCTGGCATCCATTTTGGTCTTTCTTTCCTGTCTTTGTAGTAATTGTTTGCTTTCTTCATTGGTGATGTCCTTGATGTCATCCCACAAATCATCTGGTCTTCAGTTATTAGTCAGCCCCTGGCCTTACTTTGACAGTTTTATTGAGCTTCTCCATGGACAGTTTTCACTAGTTCTTCTAATTCCTGTGATGTCAATGTATATAGTCACAGTTTGTATTTTTTAAAATAGATATTGCAGTTAATAAATCATTGATTGTAAAAAAGTTCTCTAATTTTAATCTCTAGCTTTATTTCATTCATCACCAAGGACGGCCACATTTTCAAACTATCACCTCCCCTTTATTTCCAACTTTTACATTACCATCACTAATTAATTTAGTCACAAATGAAATTGCTACATTTTTTAAGACTCTTCTATAGCATAAGCTTATCATCTGCTAACCAGTAGGCAGCATTTATTATATAGGCATTAGTTTATTATATGATAAGCATGCATTGAATTTCGGTGATTCTCGCCCTCCTGACTCCTTAGGTCTGAGTGTACGATTTGCAGATATGCCTGGAAAATCGAGGAAGAGGAAGAAGAGCATTAAGGAGCTGACTCCTCTTCAAGCCATGATGCTTC
>NW_006399817.1:8491397-8496171 GCF_000299155.1 Elephantulus edwardii | reverse complement strand
CCCATGCCAGGACCACCTCCTCTTGGACCACCACCTGCTCCACCTTTGAGGCCACCTGGACCACCTACAGGCCTTCCTCCTGGACCACCACCAGGTAATGTGAAAATGTCTTGGAATTTGAATTTAAAATTTCATTTACTCAAGTCAAATGAAAGTAGAGAAGTGAAGTCCTTCTCAGAAATGGCATATAGTCATCCCTGGAAGATACAGCAGGTTCAGTTCCATACCACCAGAATAAAAGCAAGTTGCATGCATTTTTTAGTTTCTCACTGTATGAGTTCTATAGTCATTCTGTAGTCATGTCACTGATTAATAGCATTATTAGAATGCTACTTCATTTCTTAAAAATTTGAAATAATTGTGAGAATTATTAAAAAATGTTAGCAGACATGAAATGAGCACATGCTATTAGAAAAGTGATGTTAGCCAGCTTGCTTAATGCAGAATTTCCACAAGCCTTCAATTTGTAAGAAATGTAGTATATACAAAGTGCAGTAAAACTAGGTATGCCTACACATACTGATTTTGTTGTTCCCAAATTTTTTTGTTATTGTTTGAATACTTTAAGAAAGGTAAAAATTTTCAAAGGATAAATGCAATTTATTTACTCCTATGCCATTTGTTGGCAATTCATAGTCCTTCTAAGAGCCTCCTGTCTCTTGTTATTTATACCTTCTTAAAGACTCTTGCCTTCTGATTATAGCAGGCAGAAACTCAAGTGTGTAGCAGGCTCATTAGCACTACTCTACGTGATACGTTGACCCAGTTCTCAATTGATACTGGGTGCAAATAGAGAACAGTATCTCATGTTCATCTTAAGTAAGGACCATTTGGATCTCTATAGTTAGAAAAACAGTGATCAGTAATTTATCACATCTTCTGCTTAAAAGTTTTATAAAGCTTATTCACAATTCAAAACAGAGAACCTTTGGGGCTGCTTATTATTTTGGTCCTTCACCCCACAGTCTGTTGAGTTCATCCTTTTCCTCAGTGCAGTGCAACATTACTTAGCTTTGCTCTCATTTTTCATTGTCCTTATTTATCTATCTCTTCATTTAATGAGTCTCAGGGTGTCCTTAAAGCACTTTTGTTTTCCATTTATAGAAACAATATAGAACTATTTGAGAATTTTTCTCATCTTTCTGCTTTATAACCAAGCAGAGATATGATCAAATAAATTTTTTCTCAGTGCTAGAGAATTGGTGGAATGATGCATAACAAATTCCACATCCTATCTCTGGTGCTGGTGTTTACTGTCTGGATTCTATTTCCACATGTTAACAGTTTTTTAAGTTGCCTTGATTTCAGCTTCAAGTGATAAAGCCATGTGTGAATTACTTTTATACCGCTATTATTATATATTTGTTTTTTATGTTTCTCTTGTTAGGAGCGCCTCCATTCCTAAGACCACCTGGAATGCCAGGGCTCCGTGGGCCATTACCTCGACTATTACCTCCAGGACCACCCCCAGGCCGACCTCCGGGCCCACCTCCCGGCCCACCTCCTGGTCTGCCTCCTGGACCACCTCCTCGGGGACCTCCACCACGGCTACCTCCCCCTGCACCTCCAGGTAAACTTAACAATTTCCAGGGCAGAGACTCAAGTCTACTGTATATTTCATCTGCTTTAAGGCATATTTACACATTTAAATATCATGAAATAAAGAGGCAGTTTGCAGTCTGGTGGGATTTGGTGTGTGTGTGTGTGTGTGTACACACCATCAAATTGGATCTGATCTGACTGGTACAGGAGGAGATTGTAGAGCATCTGGTGGATTTGAACTGCTCATCTCTGGGTGCATTGCAGTGCAACTTCTTGCCACTAGGCCACCAGAGCTCGCCCTGTTTTGTTTTTAAAATTGTGATTTGAGTGAAAGTTTATAAAATAAATTGACTTTATTACAGAACCCACATTTCCCCGCTTCCCTGTAATTTTCATTTCCCTTAATAATCTCCTAGGGAGCTCTGGTGGCCTATTAAGAGCTACACTGCCATCCCAAGTGCATGTGTTCAGATCCACTAGCTGTTCCATGGTAGAAAGATAAACGGTCTCCTCCTATGCTATTTACAACCTCTGAAAAACCCCACTGGAGGGTTAGTTGTGGGTTGTAACAATAGCCCCTTCCTGTCTTCAGAGCTTTTTTCCTAGGCAGGTTCTTTTGGCCTTATAAGGTTGAAGAGAGTGCTAACCTGGTATTATTAGCTAACTTAACGGGCATGTCTGAAAATTGAGCCACAGTGATAAATTTTGTTGAAGGTACAAAGAGTGACTAAGAGACATAGTCTTGAGGTTGCACCCATCTCTTTTTGGACCAATAAACCTAGCTTTTTTTGTTTTTTAATTTTGTTCCACATTTTCCCACACACTATCCAAACTGGCACAGCCTAGGGCAAGGTCTTACTCTTTGTTTATAAGGTCACTGTGAGTCCTAATGGTCTTGATAATACCCGCCAACAAGGTGTCCAGGATCTTCTGTTGTGACCCTTCCCGAGTAGTTAGAGGAAACCAAACACCATCGGGTTCTCCCAGACAGAATTTTTGCTTTTCATTCTGCCTGTAATTTAGGTAACAATTGTTGCTAGAACCACTTTGGATTAAAAAATTTTCTAGAACTACATTTATTGTTATTAATATGTCCAATGTCTACATAAGAACCATCTTAAAGTGTATAATCACAAGGAAGATTTTATTTCCCTCTCAGCTTCCTACTGCGAAGATCGTACATGCAAGTTTTCCTGGGGTCTTTTTGTATACGGCAAATATATTTTTAGTTCACTGAATAATCTTTGAGTGGTAGTGCTGGAGAAATAGTATTGAACATTCCATGGACTGCCAAGAGAACAAACAGGTCTGACCTGGAGAGGGTGAAACCAAGGTGTTCCTTGGAAACAGATTTTGAAACTCAATCTCGCATACTTTGGGCATATTGTTAGAGGAGCCAGTTCCTAAAGGAGGACATTATGCTGGTCATTAGCTAGTCAGTGAAAGAAAGAAAAACCCTGGATGAGATCAGGTGTGTCAGAGACAGTGAAAAGCTGGCACAGGATAGGGCAAGGTTCCATGATATTGTTCATAGGGTTGCTATGAGTTGTGGTCAGCTTAACTGCACATGACGACGACAACAATAAGAAAATCTTCAAATCCCCCAATAGGACCTTTCATTAATGTTATGTAGATTATAGAATGTAGTATATATGTATTACTGTAATTGTTGGTATTGTTAAGTGCCATTGAGTCGTAGACTACTTATAGCGACCCTATGAACAAAAGACCTGAACACTTGTGTAACTTTCATTATTTCTCCAAGTTCATAGTTTCCAGAGGCAAGCTATGAAAGTTATATTATAATTTAGTCTCTTAAATTTTATTAAGTGTGCACTTTATATTAAAAGTAGCCATTTGGATAAACTTTTCTTGGTGTAATGGTGAATGGTATATCTTAGTTGTCAGTAAAAGATGCATTCTTTTCTCATGATAGACTGTGATTAGTTCCATTTATTTATTTTTTGCTATAACATGTGCATTCAATGGCTGGTAAGGGTTTGGATTATTTTCTCTGCCTACTGAATACAAAGATTCTCATGATTGGGCCAATTAGTAGCATCAGGGTGGATGGTGAAGAGATTGATATTGTTAACAGCTTTAGTTTGCTTGACTCCACAGTCAACACGCTTGGCACCAGCAGCCAGATAATTAAAAGACATATTGCGATGCAAAAGTCAGCTGTCAGGGACCTCTCCAAAGTGTTGAAGAGTAATGGTGTCACTCTGGAGACTAAGGTGCACCTGATACAGGCCATGGTCTTTGCAGTCACTTGCTATGCATCAGAGAGTTAGGCAATGACTGGGGAGGGTAGAGGATAGAAGCCTTTGAGCTTGGTGCTGGAGAAGAATGTTGAATATACCATGGACTGCTAAGAAAATAAACAGGTTCTTCTTGGGGAGGGTTAAATCGGGTTGCTCCTTGGAGGCAAAGACTGAAGCTTCCTCTGACATACTTCGGAAATGTTATAAGGAGGGACCAGTCCTTGGAGAGGGACAGCACAGGAGAGGAAGACTCTCTGAGGTGAACTGACTCTGACTGGGGTAGTGGGGGTAGGTGTGTCAGAGACCGTGAGATTGGCATAGGATAGAGCGGGGTCTATTGTAGGATTGCTATGAGTCGCAGGTGTCTCGATGGCACATCACAACAACAGCAACAGTGAATACTTGGGAGAGAAAAGAGGGAGTGAGAGTAGAAAGATGATATAGAAATAAAGATGTAATACATAGGGATCAACTTACTGATTTACTTTTAAAGATGTATAAGATAGAATTGATAGATGATTAAAGTAATACTTGAAGCTAATTGGGTTGTTTTTTGTTTCTGTTTTTAATTTAATTTGTTTAGAATATTCCATTCTTTAGGGATGAATAATAAAATAGATGGTGGCTGTGATACTCAAAGGCTACCAACTGCCATTAAGTTGATTAACTGTTTGCACCACCGAGGACTCCATCCTTCATAGTTAAATTTTATTCAGTTGTTGTTTTGGGTTCCCCCCCCCCCAAGTTATTCACTCTGTTTTCTTTTCTAATTAGGTATCCCTCCACCCCGTCCTGGCATGATGCGCCCGCCTTTGGTGCCTCCACTTGGACCTGCCCCACCTGGGCTTTTCCCACCAGCTCCCTTGCCAAACCCTGGAGTTTTAAGCGCCCCACCCAACTTGATTCAGCGACCCAAGGCGGATGACACAAGCGCAGCCACCATTGAGAAGAAGGCAACCGCAACCATC
>NW_006399817.1:8469646-8489737 GCF_000299155.1 Elephantulus edwardii | reverse complement strand
GGTCTGCAGCATTTTTCTTGAAATGTATATTGTCTAGGGGAAATGTCTATTTGATGTTACTGCATAGAATTTATTGATTAAATCATGAAGCTAGTTCTTGCTGTTAACTAGTTTTATTTTCTGAAAATTCAGTGTCAAACTCTAGACACATTTGATTGCACTTTTGCAAGAAAATCAGTACTTCCGGTTGTGGTTACACATGTATTGTGATCATAAATTTAACTTCATAAAAGATTTGCTCTGATTTGATTACTGCTGTGAAGTGGTGGGGAAAACCTTTTACTCTTGCTTAGCTTTTAAGTCACTATAGAATGTGAATAAAAGATCATGACAATAATCTACTGTGCATGGAATAAGCGTAAACCCCTGACATCCAAATTGCCATTTAGCTTGAATTCTAGATTTGTGTATCATTTTTATGCTCTTTTAAAAAATATCTCCTTATTTATGGCTTCCTTGGTGGTACAGTTAAATAACCAAGAGTTAGCAAGAGGCAGTTAATCTGATTTACCCAAAGATTTGCCTCAGAAGAAACAGCTGGGAATCTTACAAAACGGTCAGAGTCCTTCAACAGCCTCTGGAGTGTCCTGGTGGAGGTGTGGGGTGCAGCCTAGATGGAGACTAGGTTGCCCAGGCCTGAGCGGGTCCACTATAATGAGCAGACAGCTTGCAATCCACTGGGTGTACACAAGCCACAGCTGCTGGCAGTGATCAGGTAGGCAGAGGTGGGCAATCCACTGGGTGTACACAAGCCACAGCTGCTGGCAGTGATCAGGTAGGCAGAAGGAGGTGGAGTTATGCTTTTGTACTTGGTGGCTGCACTGGATTGGCGCTCCTCAGAAGTCATACCTGGGAGAAGTGGGATGCAGAGAGAGTCTGGGCACTATTGAAGGAAAGAAGAAAGCCCAGAGTGTTCAGTTGCCTGTTGTGAGGGTCTCGGCAAAGGGGTGGCCAGGACAAGTTGGTGGTGTTTGGTTACAGGAAGACTGAGGTCTGGTATGTGGATGAAGAAGAGCCCTACCTGATGTCCTCAACATTGTGCTGACTGGCTGTGCTGCAGGTGAACCCAGCAAGATATCCCTCCATTGCCCCCTATGAGAAAGTGCCTAATCTCGTTACTACAATAGAGCAATACCTAAAGAATTCTATTTATTCTCAAAGAGCAAAGTAAACATGCCCTGTTAGATTCCTTAGGTACTTCTAGCTTAAGTGTGTGCTTAACAACTATTGCTATACAACATTATTGACTGCTTTTAATAAATACCTATTTCTAAAATTTAATGTGATTTGAAAGCTTAAAAATTCTTACACATTGTCTTATTAATGTTATCAGTCATAACATCTGATTGTACATGGCCTTTCCCTTCATTGACATAAGGTGTCTTAAATTTTCTCTCCCTTTGTGGTTTTTGGTTTTTTTGGGGGGTTTTTTTTTTCTTTTCTTTTTTTAGGTGGTGGGGGCTGCTTTCTTTTAAAAAGTCTCAAACACCACTTAACTGGCAGGTTCCTGGAACTGGCAGGTTCCATTTATGGTATGTTGAGCAGAACAAAGCTAAGAACTAAGAAAAAAAATTGTGGAGAAACTGGCATAGTAGCAGTAAATCAGTAGCAGCAGCATTCACAATCGCAAGAAAATGGAAATAGCCCAAATGTCCAACTACAAATGAATGGATTGAGAAATTATGATACATTCATACAATGGAATACTATGCAGCACGCAGAAGCAATGATTTTGTAAATTATTCCCTAACTTGGGAAGGACTGGAGAACATTATGCTGAGTAAACTAACTCAGTCCCACAAGCATAAACATTGTATAAAACCATTATTGTAGAATGAGTATAAGGATCCAAGAGGGATAGGAGAGGTTGGAAGCAGAGGGATAAGGATGTGCAGGGGGATAGGGGTATTAATCATCGGGTTGTGCAATTTGATGGGTAGAGTGGGTGAGAGAAATTGAAAGAATTTGTTCTTGAAAACAATGTATTCAAATTTTATATAAACTACTAAAAAATTTTAAAAATTTAAATAAAAAAAATCTATGCTTAAATCGATTCCATTAGGTTTCCAAGACAGAAAACCTTTACAGGAAAAGACTGCCTCATCTTTTTTTCCTATGCAGTAACTGGTGGATTTGAATTGCTGACCTTATCACTAGCAGCCTTAACGCTTAATGCATTTTACCATCAAACCTCTTTCTGCTCATCTGCATTTCCCAGCCTTCCTTGCATTGCATTAAGTTAGAGCTAGTTCTAATCAATGAGCTGACACAAAGAATTGTGAGATTCTTAACAATTTTTCCCGTGTTGAGCATCATATTTTAAGTGAAAGGAATTGAAAGATTCAAGCCATGAATAGCAATACTTAAGGATCCTTTGAGCAGAATAGTAAATGATCCAAGAAGCATTAAAAGATGATGGAAGGAGTATACAGAGTCACTGTACCAGAAGGAATTGGCAGACACAAGAATTTCATGAAACAACGTATAAGCCTGTGGTGCTGAAGAAATTGAAGCTGCTCTGACATAATTGATAAAAAACCAAGTCTCCAGGAATTGAGGACATATAACAACTGACATATTTCAACAAACAGATGCTGCCCTGGATGTGCTCACCACGTTGTGCCAAGAAATCTGGAGGACAACCACGTGGCCAACTGACTGGAAGAGATCTATACTTGTGACACATTTCAAAGAAAGGTGACCCAACAGAATGTGAAAATTCTCAATATCATTAATTTACATGCAGGCAAGATCATGCTGAAAATTATCCAAAAATGACTGAAGCAGCACATCAGCAGAGAACCGCCAGATGTGCAGGCTGGATTTAGAAGAGGCTGTGGTACTAGGAATTGTCACTGTCAGTTCCCCCTCAACTTGACAGCAAACACCCTGATTGGGGTAAGCATGACAGAAATACACCACTCCAGGAGAGGTTCAGAGTCAATCCAGCTCAATTTTATTGGGACTGCAGTGCACTTATATAAACAGGAAGACTGGATAGGATGGCCTTACAGACGTGGGACATGGGGATTGGTTAGGAGAACCTCAGCCTCCTGCCGACCACTCCCAGCTCAACAGATGTGGCTGCCTTTCCCAGGTAGCAAGCTTTCTCAAGTTGGTACAACTAAACACATGGGAGCTTTCTCTAGCCCGTATTAAAGGCCGTTGGGAGGCTTGCACTGATCCAGAGCTTAGGCGATCTGTCCTGGCCAGAGGTCTTCCCTTCCTACCCAACATTCTGCAACAAGGAATATTATAGCTAATATTAGATGGATCTTAGCTGAAAGCAGAGAGTAGCAAAGGAATGTTTATCTTTGTTTCATTGATTATGCAAAAGCGTTTGACTGTGTGCATCACAACAAACTGTGGCTGACTCTGAGAAGAATGAGAATCCCAGAATATTTGTGCTTATGCAAAACCTGTATTTGGACACTGTATGGTTCAAAATTGGGAAGGGTATATACTAGGGATGTATTCTATCTCCATACCTTTTCAGTCTATATGCAGAACAAATCATCCAGGAGACCGGGTTCTATGAGGAGGAATGTGTCATCAGAATTAGAGGAAGATTCATCAACAACCTACGTTATGCAGATGACACAACCTTGCTTGCTGGAACTGAGGAGGAACTGAAGAGCTTGCTACAGAAGATCAAGGACTGCAGCCTTCAATCTGAATTGAAGTTCAACATCAAGAAAACAAAGATTCTCACCACTGAGTCAATTGGCAACATTATGATGGATGGTGAAGAGATTGAGATTGTTAACAGCTTCAGTTTCCTTGGCTCCACACTCAACATTATTGGTAGCAGCAGCCAGGAAATTGAGAGACTAATTGGGAAAGTCAGCTGTCAGGGACCTCTCCAGAGTACTGAAGAGCGATGATAACAGTCTGGAGACTAAGATGCACCTGATCAGACAGCTGAACGACGACTAGGGATGATAGAGAGTTGATGCCTTTGGACTGTGGTGCTCGAGAGGAGTGTTGAATATACCATGGACTGTTAGGACAAATAGATTCGTCACAGAGAGGCTAAAGCTAGCCTGCTCCTTGGAGATAAGGATTCTGAGGATTCGTCTGACATACTTGGGCATGTTGCAAGGAGGGACCAGTCCTTGGAGAAGGACATCATGTTTGGAAGTGTGGAGGGAAAGAGAGGGAGACCATCGATGAGATGGATTGATACAGTGACTGGGGTAATGAGGGTAGGTGTGTCGGAGACAGTAAAGTTGGCACTGGATAAAGCAGCTTTCAGTGCTGTTGTGCACAGGGTTGCTACGAGTCACAAGTGACTTGACAGCACATAACAGCAGTGGTTTTGTGGATGCCCTGTTGTATTACTTACTCATTACTATAGAGTGTGAAGATAACTCAAATGAGGCATGTTGTTGTTGTTGTTGTTGTGCACCATTGAGTCAGAACCAAATGACTCTTTGGTGGGTTTTCAGAGGCCGTTAACCACATGGGAGGAGACTGCTTAGCCTCCTTCCACAGAGTAGCTGATGGATTTGAACTGTATGCCTTTGTGACTGCAGCATAGCTTCTTGCCAGTAGGCCACAAAAGCTCTATCCAAATGAAGCATAGAATAATTATAGAAGACAACTTCCCTATGATTATATAACACAAACATAGGCATTCATACTTCGGGTGAGACAAGGGAAGTGGTGAAGGAGGGGCTGGAGAATAAAGGAAATCAGTATACACTGGAATAGACTGAGATTGAGATTATGTGAAATAACCTGATTATGTTAAATACGCAGGTGGAGTATGAAACTCAGGAAGCAAGGTGTTGTTATATCATAAACATTAAAAGAGCACAAAAGGGGAAAATAAGGCAGAGAAAAAATTATAGCCATTATTACAGTAATATTTATTAAACTTTTATTATACACCACTAAGTGCTTTATATTATTCTGCTTTTATTAATGAAAAAGCCAAAACTCTGAAAACTTAGGTTTTTATTGAGCATTTATGAAATGAGTTAAATTGATATCATTTAAAACTATTATTAGAAACAGATTATTACTAAGTGAAAGCATACTCTTATTATATACAAATACACACATAAGGTGATAAATTCAAGATAGAGAGTTCCTTGATGAACATGAAAACAAGGGGATTCTACTAGAGGATCTGGATGTTTAGGGTGAATGTTGCTGTCAGTTGTTGTTAGGTGTTGTTGAGTACAACTCATAGCGACTCTATGAACAATGGATCTGAACTTTGTGCTATCTTGTGCCATCCTCATCATTGCTGACGTACTTGGGCCCATTGCAGCAGTCAATGTGTCAGTCCATCTAGTTGAGGGTCTTCCTCTCTTTTGCCAACCTTTCCAAGCATGGTATCTCTCTCCAAGGAATAACCTCTAACATATCCACAATATGTGAACTGAAGCTTTATTATTCTTGCCTTCAAGGAGCACTCTGACTGTACTTTCTCCAAGACCTGTTTGTTCTTTTGGCAGTCTATGCGATACTCGGTACTCTGAATAAAAATGTAGGACACATCTATTTGAAGACTGTCACTCCCATTTCTGCATGGATTTCGAACACTGCAAACACCTGCCTTGAGCTATCTTTCTCCACTGCTAGTGCAGAGTTACTGTTCCTTTAAGTGTCATATTATTTCTTCAACTACTGTAAAAGGAACAATCAACTCTGGGCCGCTAACAACTGGACTAGTACTATCAGCTAGGCCTTGGTGTTGCTAACGGTTGGCCTGACAATCATAAATATGCTGTGGTGTTCTGTTGAACCTAGAACATTTCACAGAATACCATCAGACCAGTATGTTCTGTGAATATGAAAATTCATCATAAGACATCACTTGGTAATCATATCTAATACCAACAAGAAACCCTTGAGTGTTGTCCAAACTAAAAAGATGGTCTGTTTTCCTCTTCATGCTCATATGCATGAGAATATTTACTACTTATAGCTTTATCTTCCCCTAATTGTATCTTGTATGTAAGAAATTCAATCATAAACTTAACCTACTTCCTAAAAAGCATGAAATCCAGAGTCTTCAAATCAACTCAGACCTTCCCAAAACTTGGAAATCTTTTCTAACCCTGTCTTATTGGGATATCCCACCCATGCTACAAAAGGCAATAAACTCAGTTTGTTCAATGATAGTGTTCCTGGTGGTTTCTGGCTGGAGGGCATTGAAAGAAACACAGGTTCATTAACATTCAGTCCAAATCATAGTACCTTGTACTACAAACCTCAGCTAGGTAATGATATCCATGCCTAAGATGATTGTGACTCTCTACCTGCTCCCCTTGCCATGTGCTCACAGCAGTGATTAAAGTTCGAGCTGAACAGAACTTCTGCACTTTGAAGCACCTTAATGTTAAGTAAGGTGCTCCAGTGGTAGTCAGCAGGAGCTGTGCCACTAATTCAAAGGTGGTGATTTCCTGGCAATTTGAATCTGTCAGAAGTTCCATGGAAGAAAGATGGGCAATCTCCTCCCAGGCAATTCAGCCTCAAAATCCTGCTAGAGAATTAGCCATGAGTTGGTTTTGTATCAATAGCAATGAGTTTGAGGGTTTGTTTTGTTTTTTTTTTTTTACTGTTGAGCTTATTGTTTCCCTAGTAAAACTCTTGGGATTTTCTGCTGACCTAATCAGATACGTGTCCTTTTTTAAAAAACTGTAGCCTTTCCTCCTATGACCTGTCAACTTGTCTAACACCTGAATGTTGTCTCAGACTTTTCAGAGGAAAAGTCTGTAAGGGGAGAACAGACACAGGTCAGATAAAAACCACCCCCTGGGGATTGAAGAGTTGAGTCTCTCTAGGCCAGCAACCTACTCCAAACAACACTTCAAATCACTATTTCCAATCTATCTACAGTCTAGTCTTTGTGGTCCTAAGAACTAATCTGTCTAGTTTTATGTTTGTAACCAAAAAGTTTAGTCTAGCCTGATGATCAATGATAATATAAAGTTACACAAGCACTATCTTTAGAAGTCAATGAATTTATCCACGTTGTCATAAGATTTGAGATTCTTCCAAGTACAGTTGTCTTCATATTTTCTCATAACAGTAACTTGTATGCTTACCCAAGAGGCACAATTTCAGCAGGGATAATTTGGAATTGCAGTGGTACTTGGGTAGCTTTTTGACATAATTCATTTGCAAAATCCTCTAAAATTGCATGTATGAAAGCCCTTACATGCAGATATTCTTGGCCTAAAAGACAGATTTTTTGTTGTTGCTGTTATCACAAGACTCATTTCTGCTTTGTTTCCACAATCTGAGAATTACTAAATGCTTGCTTTTTCAATATATTCATAAAATTACCAACTTCTGTCTAAATGTCACCCTCTTCTGTGTATGTTCAAGTCTGTTTCCACAACTAAACTTTTTCTCTTTGAAAAGAAAGTTTAGAGTGGTAACTGGTAAAGCTTCATTATGTATGTATTTATTTCATGTATGTGCTTTTGTTCCTCTACTGTTTCTGCCTCTCAGGAAACTGAAAATGAACTCATTTATAAAAAAAAAAGAAAAAAAAAAGATTATTTGTCCTGGTCATGTAAAATTTCTTATGAGTTGAAAATTTTAAATTTCCTGTTTTGTTTTATAACTAAATTACGATTGTTTCCATAATTTGTTTAAAGTAAAAGCTTGCATGTAAAAGAATGCATTTCACTAGAGTGGTAACAATGTGTTTTCAAAGTTATTTACCAATATGCTACCTCATTTAAAAATAAGTTTAATCCATACATAGTTCATACTTCTGTTTGTGCAAATGTGAAAATAGAAAGGATAAAAATGCATATGTTTCAATAACCTTAGTGAGACAGCTTCAGCATTCCATAGGTATGGGAAAATAGAGAATTTTTCTACTTACAAACGAGCACAAAGTACAAAACTTGGAGGTATCAGAGCACAAGACTATCTTAATATTCTTCAGCCTATGTCCTCTCATATGTCTTCAGGGTAAACTCTCCCTCCACTAACTCTTGCAGGTCTCCATCCTCTCTCCTTGTCTGTGGCGATTTTCACTTCATACAGTTTTTTCCTTGACTTTTATCCACTCTGGCTATTTTTAATTATGACTCCCAAATTTGATCTCCAGGCCTGATCTTTCCCCATAGACTCACTCATATTCAGCTACAGATATTGTTTGATACTTCCCTCTATTTCTGTCCGACCTCTCAAGCATACTGAAGAGCAACAATGTCAGACTGGAGACTAAGGTGCGCCTGATCTGGGTTATAGTCTTCGCAATTACATGCTATGCATCAGAGAGTTGGACAGTGCCTAGGGTTGATAGAAAGAGAATTGATGCCTTTGAGCTGTGGTGCTGGAGAAGATTGTTGACTATACCATGGACTGCTAGGAGAACAAACAGGTTTGTCCTGGAGAGGGTGAAGCCAGGATGTTCCCTGGAGTCAAGGATTCTGAAGGTTCATCTGACATATTTTGGGCATGTTGCAAGGAGGGACTGGTCCTTGGAGAAGGACATCATGTTTGGCAGAGTGGAGAGGCGGCGAAGAAGAGGAGACCTTTGATGAGATGGATCGATTCTGTGACTAGAGAGATGGGAATAAGTGCGTTTGAGATGGCTAGGTTGGCACAGGATAGAAGAGTGTATAGAGCTCTTATACATAGGGTCCCTATGAGTCGCAAGCGACTCGATGGCACATAACAACAACTTACCCATTAGCCCCCACCCTTGGCTCTCTGAACACACTGTCTCTCTTTCTACAGGGCTCTTGTCATGTCAGGCTCTTGCTACTAGATCGCTTTCAGGTCCCTCCCTCTACCAGCCTCCTCACTGGGCTAAGTGACACAGGTGCCCCTAATAGCTGCTCTTATTAATACCCTGAGCATTTCTTTTACATTTAGCCTATTATAATCTTCTTTTGGGGTCTGTTCCACATTAGATTTGAGTTTGACAGCTGGTTACTAGCCATAGGTATAACACATAGATGTACAAAAATAAACTGAGGAACACATTCCATTTTAAATGAGTGGTTGCACTTAAGATATTAATTAACTCCAAACCAGTTTGTCTTTGTGGGAAAAAATGAAAATTCAGGTTCCCAAGCTGTTATTATTAATTACTCTCTTCTGCTATGGATTTAATTGTAAATACTCTGTAATTAGTAAACCAGTCACTGGGCTTAATTAGAGTTAACCACAAGATTGCTAGAACACCATATTTACTATTTCAACAGTATTGCTTGCTCACCCTTTCATTGCTATCAAGTTGAAACTCATTCATAGTTGACAATCTGTTGGGTTTCAGTGGATCTGAACAAAGGTGAGGACTTTGGATTAGCAACACAACTCCCTACAGACGACACCACCAGTGCTCCTTCTCCTAAGGCAGCTGTTATGTACTGTCAGATCAGAATCAACCCATAGCTGACCGGCAAGCAGGTTTTCAGAGACTGTAAATCCCAAGGAAGGAGAATGTAATTTTTCTCCAGCAGAGTAGGTAGTGGATTCAAATCGCATGCCTTTCAATTTTTTACCACTAAGCCATCAGAGCTCCTACTGCTACTCACTCTAAAACCAGTAGCAATCATGAAGATGGCATCAGACCAAACAACATTGTATTTTAATATTAAAAGTCATTATTTGCCGAAGTTGACTCTATTGGAAGCTACCAACTACTAATGGAATGTTTCCACATGGGAAATGTGGCATCTTTATTTACAGTATATGAATCCTCCCCAAACCGTCTAAGATAAACTCTTTAATTCTACCTATTTTACAGATAAAATAGATTTAAGAAGTTTAAGTAACTTTCTTGAACTTATACACAGCTCGTGAGAAGCAGAGGAAATTTGAATCTTGGGCTTACTCCAGAGTTCATAGGCACCACTGTATGTAACCCTCCAGCCATTAGAAGGGGTGGGATGTCCTTTCTTTTCAATACTACTCTACAAAGAGTTAGCATAAAGTATGCCAGTCATCACTTCTGGTGAGGAAAGGGCAAATCTATGCTTCCAAGTAGGGGAAAAAACTGAACAAACCAGTTCACAGACACAAAGACTGGCCTTGGAGGAAAAACAAAAGACCAAACAAATCCTGGCCAAGTTATAACCTGCCATGCTGAACTGCTTCTTTTCCCAAGAAAGGGTGTGTATGTATGCAAATAAAACCACAGATGCATAAATTAAGTGAAAACCAGAAATCAATGTTCACTTAGTAGCCCTATAATCTTCCATATGGTCTCATACTTGGAGACAATATTGACCCTTTTAATGAATACTACCATATAAACAAGAATTACCTGTTCATCAAGGATCACTGGATGAACTGACTTTATAGGTATGTATTTTCAATTGCTGATTTATTATTCAGATTAAAATATTCTGAAAAACTGAAATGGTGAGGAGCTAATCTTGATGCAACTAAAGGCTGAAGGTACACTGCAGTTTTTTTGCCTGAAGACTCCAACTCTGGATCACAAGGCCAATGAATCCAAAGACATGAAATCTAAACTGGAATCTCTCGCCCCCTCAATAGGTCTTGTGGGTAAAGATAGTTTGCTGAGCAGGTGACATGGAAGTGCTTTCCAAGGGCAGTTTTAACTTTTACATGTGCATTCCTGATCTGAAATACACTCCTTCCTAAACTTAACTATATTTTAAATACCTTCCCAAACTGTATTATGCCATTGTTGTAAACAATAAACCCCTAGATAAGAACTGTTGTAACGAGAATATTACTTCAGGCCATTTCAAGGACAGGGAACTCTGGTGGCCTAATGGCAAGATGCTGCTCGGCAATCCCGCATAGAGTTCAAGTCCACCAGCCGCTCCACAGGAGAAGGATAAGCAAACTCCTCCTGTGTGATTAAGAGAGTCAGCTATGGGTCAACTCCGACTTGATGGTACACAACCACAAGATAAATTGAGTAGTAACCCCTTAAAACAAGGAATTCTTTTTGTTACAAAGCAAAATCAAAGCTATTACATTTAAGAAGTCTGAGTATGATGGAGTTAAGACCACACTGAAGTCAGAAATTTGAGAACATTTTTAAAACTCACAAGCTATGTAACTCATAAAAGGTGTTGCACTGTTATACAACATGAATGTCAGGGGAACGAATTTCCAACCTCATAATTCATGCTTCTACTACTATTTCCTTTTTTTTTTTTTTAAGTGCATCAAACGTAAGTATGAAATCCAAAATTTGAAAACCCAAATAGCCATCAGACTAAGGAAAATGTCTTCAATTTAGATCATGTAATCAGGGCTGCCCTCAAAGGCAGAGAAATCACTCCACATTTTCGAAAAAAAAGCACAGGGATTGAAAACGGCCAAAGTAGCAACTTGATTTTCTATTCAGAAGAGGGTCCCAAAACAACTCACATTACATACAGGTGAGCGAAAGTTCCAGTAAAGAAGCCTGGAGATAGTCCACTCACTCTACATATGTCCACCTATTTCTATCTACACTTTGCCTTAAAGTGAAAAGAATCCAACCCCGTCGACCTCCAGGCCAGCAGATCCCTCCTGGTCTCCCTTCTCAAGTGATAAGGTCTCAGAAGTAACCAGTGAGCCAGAGCAGCCCAGTGGGTGGCTCAAACCGAGCTACCATCACTTGCTCAAAAGGATTCCCAGCTGCCCCGCCACTACACAGCTCTCTCCACAAAGTGATTTTCACCGATTTTATTGGCCCCCAAATATGAAAGGCTCTTCGTCTCCCATGATCCCACTAGATCGTTCCAATTCTTCGTTAACAGCCAGCACATGCGAAGGCAATGAGGTTAACAGCTGAGAAAAGCCATTGCTGGGGAAGCCAGCACCCCCTTTACTTGCACTGGGGTCACTTGCTCTTCGTCTTCTGACTCTCCGTCTTCTTGGGCAGCAGCACAGCTTGGATGTTGGGCAGGACACCACCTTGAGCGATGGTCACTTTCCCCAGCAGCTTGTTTAACTCCTCGTCGTTGCGAATGGCGAGCTGCAAGTGGCGAGGGATTATCCTGGTTTTCTTGTTGTCACGCGCGGCATTGCCAGCCAATTCCAGGATCTCCGCTGTCAGGTACTCCAGCACCGCTGCGAGGTACACGGGGGCTCCAGCCCCGACCCGCTCTGCGTAGTTCCCTTTGCGCAGCAGCCTGTGCACTCGGCCCACCGGGAACTGCAGGCCAGCGCGGGAGGAACGAGACTTGGCCTTAGCCCGCACTTTTCCGCCCTGCTTTCCGCGACCAGACATGGTCTCTTACAGAAAACCGCCAGGAAGGAAAGAAAACACAACTAACCGCACAGCTGTAGGAATGCAGCGCACCACCCCGGAACTGCCTTTACCTCTCCGCCGCCACTAGGAAGCGTCTTCCCATTGGGCGCCGCCAATCTCTCTAGAGAGAGACGGACTCCCTGACCAATTAGCACGCTGCTAGACGTAACGCCTACTACAGCTCTGTCCAATAGCAAAAGGAAATTTCTAAGCCTCATTTACATAGCCACCCAGATGACTATTCAAGGCCAGAATACTTCCTGGCCGCAAGTCTGGCTGATATTAACCAATACAAATGTTTCTTCAGTTTAGCTCGGGGGGGGGGGGAGTTGAAAGAACCGAAAAAGCACGGTTGGAAATAGAAAAATTGAGAAGAGATACTCCATTCCATGAGTGCAAAATGCTTGAGCATTTTTGACGCGCCTATCATTGAGGTGGACTGAGGGCCAATGTCAAGAAGACAAAGATTCTCACCACTGAACCAGTTGGTAGCATCAGGATGGATGGCGAAGAGATTGAAATTGTTCACAGCTTTAGTTTGCTCGGCTCCATGGTCAACACTCTTGGCACCAGCAGCCAGAAAAATAAAAAAACGTATTGCGATGGGAAAGTCTGCTGTTAGGGACCTCTCTAAAGTACTCAAGAGCAACGGTGTTTCTCTGGAGACTAAGGTGCGCCTGATATAGGCCATGGTCTTTGCAATCACTTGTTAAGCAGAGAGTTGGACAATGACTAGGGAGGACAGAAGGAGAATTGATGCCTTTGACCTGTGGTGCTGGAGAAGAGTATTGAATGTACCATGGACTTGCCAAGAAAACAAACAGATTCATCCTGGAGAGGGTTAAACCAAGCAACTCCTTGGAGGCAAGGATTCCGGGGCTTCGTCTGACATACTTTGGGCATGTTGCAAGGAGGGATAGGTCCTTGGAGAGGGATATCATGCTTGGGAGGGTGGAGGGACGGCACAAGAGGGGAAGCCCCTCTATGAAATGGATTGATTCAGTGACTGGGGTAATTGGGATGGGTGTGTCAGAGGCAGTGCTATTGGCACAGGATAGAGCAGGGTTTAGGGCTGTTGTACATAGGATTGCTATGAGTCGCAAATGACTCGACGGCACATAACAACATCATTGAGGTCACATCATGAACTTGATATTGATTGCTATGATCTCTGGTTGACTTGTCTTATTCAATATAGTGTCAAAAAAAACCCCTGATGTGTTATAACGATTCAATTAAAGGTTAATATGACAGAAAGGGATTCCTAGAAGAATAATGGTTAAGTGTTCAGCTACTGACCAAAATGTTGGCGGTTCAGACTTCTTCGGAATGCAAGGTCTGGAAATCTACCCCCATAAAGATTTTTGTTAAATATCCTCAAGTAGACTGTGACTAAATATAACTCTATGAACAGGTTCAAACCTTGCCCTATTCTCCACCGAGTCTCACAATGCTTACCAATCTCAATCTCATTGTTGACCCTGTACCTTTCCCAGCAAGGACGGATGCCTCTTAACAACATCCCAAATGTATCCGAAGTGTCACCGTTCTTGACTTTAAGGAGAACCTCAGAAAACAGATGTGTTTGTTCTTTTAGCAATGCAAGGAATATTCAATACTTGTCGCCAATGCCATAATAAAAAAATATCAACTTTTCTTCCGTCTTCCTTATTCATTATCCCAACCTTCAGAGCCACAAGGAAGCAATTGAAAATATCATGGATTAGGTCAGATGTACCTTATAGTCTTTAAATTGACATCATTAACACTTCAGAGAAGTTGTTCAGCATAGATTTGCTCAAAGCATACAGCTTGTTGTTTGGGGCAAATCATGTCCTATAGTGACATAAGAGAGGGTAGAATTTTCCTATATGATTTCAAGGCTGTGAAAAAAGCTTTACGTAAAGAGTCTGGTCACAGCTTTCTTGCTCAAGAGGATATTGAACTTTTAGAAACTGGCTGAGAACTTCCTGGTTGGGGATTTGCAGTAGAAATCAAAACCACAATCTATGCATCTGTTATTTTACAAGGAGCTTTTTCTTTTGCAAACATGGCCTAATCTTTAGAGAATTATGCTGTTAGCCAAACCCCACCTCTCTAGAGGTTGGAATCCTTTCCATGTGATTTGCAGTCTAGAAATTGACGGGTCAACTACAAGTAGATTCCAACTTGATGGCAATGAGGTTTTGTTTACACTTTACTTTCAGTGGAAGAGTTAACAATCCAGGATTTTACTCAAGTAAGCCTAATAGATAAGGAACTGAACTGCCAATCCTAAAGCAGGCAGTTCAAATTCACCAGCTATTGCTGGCGGGTGGAAGGGAGGATGGTGGGAGATGAGCAATCTCCTCCCAGGTCATTTAGCCTCTGAAAAGCCACTGGAGAATCAGCTGTGAGTTCATAGTAATGAGTGAGAAGTGAAGAGATATCTAAATTAAATCATAATGCTTATTTGGTTGAAAATGGAGCTCTGATAATCTGATGGCAAGAAGCTTTGGTTTAAATCCACCAGCTGCTCCCCAGAATAAAGATGGGTGATAACTAACTGCCTTTGAAATCCCCACACAGGGTCAGCTATGGGGCAGGTTCAACTGTATGGTACATAACAACATTTGGTTGAAAGGTAAGTGTGGGGGAGCTCTGGTGGCCTAGTGGCAAGAAGCTACAACTACAATCCCAGAGGTGCGTGGTTTGAATCCACCAGATGCTCTGCCGGGGAAGGAGGGGCAATCTCCTCCTGTACCAGTCAGATCTGATTTGACGGTACACGCACACAAAAAATTTAAAAAAAAAAGAAAGGTAAGTGTGAGGTTAAAAAATTGAGAAAGATATAAGGGATTAGGGATGGATCTACTGAAAGAATTTTTAAGTATTACATTTATCCAGAAGGCTAAAGTTTTTAAAAGGGAAAAAAATTGTTTTTAAAAAATGCTGGAGAAGAGTGTTAAATATACTGCTAGGAGTACAAACAGGTTTAACCTGGAGAGAGTGAAAGCAGACTGCTCTTTGGAGGTAAGGATTCTTTTGCAAGGTGGGACCCAGTCCTTGGAGAGGGCCGTTATGTTTGGGAGGATGGAGAGACAGAGTAGGACAGGAAGGCCCTCTATGAGATGGATGGATTCAGTGATTGGAGTAATGGGAGTGGATGTGGCAGAGACAGTAAGGTTGGCACAGGATAGAGCAGAGTTTGGGGATCTTGTACAAAAAGGTCGCTATGAGTCGAATGCGACTTGACTGCGCATAACAACAACAAGTGAAAAAAAAACTTCTTTTAAACCCCACCAAGTGAAAAGTTGTAAAATAGTTGCTCTGTCTTGTAACAAAGTGTAAATGTGGTCTTTGCTGCTACACTTTGATTCAGTTTGCGAATGGTACTAAAAATCTCCTCTGAAAAACAGAACTGGATTTGGCTTTGTTTACTTTTTGAGCGTTCAGAAAAATCCAGTGTAAATTCTACTACTAAGCTTGGGTTTTTTACGCATCCATTTTGCGCCTTGCTTCAAGATCTAAGGTGATTTTTTAAAAAAATGTTATTATTTTTTGTGTGTGTACTATCAAATCGGATCTGACTGGTACAGGAGGAGATTGCCCCTTCTTCTCCAGGAGAGCATCTGGTGGATTCGAACCACGCTCCTCTGGGATTGCAATAAGATCTAAGTTTTCCAAAAGATCCTCTCCTTTCCCTCCTAGAAGTGAGACAATGAAGCTGTCTTTTCTCTCTGGTGGTAAACAGTCAGGTTGCAGGGCCCAGAGCACCACCCACTATCTTGAAGTGTCAGGTCTGCTAAAGGACCATAAATTCAATGCGCTTAAACTGGGCATTTCCTTCCTTTCTTTTGGTTCCACATACAAAGTGAGATGTCTGGTTGAGGCAAAGGCGGTAAACAGGTTTGGGTAAAGCGGTGCCAAATGCCGCCAGAAGGTCTTGTGGGACAGCATCCAGGGAATCACCAAGCCTGAGATTCAGCGGCTGGCTCTCCGTGGGGGAGTCAAGCGCATCTCTGGGCTCATTTATGAGGAACCCAGGGCTGTGCTCAGAGTCTTTCTCCACGATGAGATGACATACACCGAGTACTCCAAGAGCAAGGTGACCAGGACCATGGATGTGGTGTATGCTTTGAAACGCCAGGGCTGTACCCTGTATGGTTTTGGAGGCTGATCTGTGTCTCTTGCTAGACTTTTTGTCTTTCTTTTTTTATTAATTTCAATAAACATTTACAGAGGTTTTGGATTTCCATTCATTCATTGCCGCATTTTTCTCTTAAAAGGCCCTTTCTATGTGAAAATTTATTCCATGTCTTTTGCCCATTTTGTAATTGGGTTACCAGTCTTTTTCTTGTGGAGGCCCAGGAGAATTCTATACACTTGCATTTTAAGACATTTGTCTGAGATGGTATTATCAAATGTGTGTTCCCAGTCGATAGGTTTTCTTTTCACCTTGTTGGAAAAAGTTTTTATGCTCACAGGAACTTACGTAATCTTTAGAAAGTCCCATTCATCAATTTTATCCTCTTCAGACTGTGCATTTCTGGCTCTATTTCGACATTTATACCATACACTAGGCCTTCAAAGCTTGATCCCAGTTTGTCTTTTATGAACTCTATGGTTTTGGGCTTTACTCCCAGGTCTCTGATCCACCTTGAGTTGCTTTTTATGCATGGTGTGAGATACAGGTCTTGTTTCATCTTCCTGCAGGTAGTAGTCTCATTTTGCCAGCATCTTTTGTTGAAGAGGTTGTCATTTCCCCATTTGATAGGTTTTGCTTTCTTGTTGAGTATCAGTTGACCATAGATAGCTGGATCTATTTCTGGTTTCTCAATTCTGTTCCTTTGGTCTATGTGACTGTTATTGTACCAGTACCATGCTGTTTTGATTATTACCACTGTGTTTTGAGGTCAAGGAGCGAGTGCTATGTCTCCCACTTCATTTTTGTTTCTCAGAAGTGTTTTGCTTATTTGGGAAGATATTTGAATGGCCAACAGACACAGGAAGAAATGCGCAAAATCAGTGGCATTAAGAGAGATGCAAATCAAAACCACAATGAGATACCATCTCACTCCAGTAGTAGTAGCAAAGTTTAGCAAGACATCAACTAATAATGTTGGAGAGGATGTGGAAACATAGAAACTCATACATTTATACATTACTGGTGGGATTGTAAAACGGTACAACCACTCTGGAAGGCAGTTTGACTGTTTCTCATAAAGCTGAATATAAGGGAGCTCTGGTGGCCTAGTGGCAAGAAACTACACTGCAATCCCAGAGGTGCACAGTTCAAATCCACCAGATGCTGTTCTGGAGAAGAAGGGACAATTTCCTCCTACCAGTCAGATCTGATTTGACGGTACAAGCACAAAAAATAATAAAAAAATAAAATTTAAAAAAGTAAAGCCGAATATAGAAATTCCATATGGCTCCGCTATTACACTGCTTAGACTATACCTAAGAAAATGAGAACTGAAGCACAAACGGAGACTTGTACACCAATGTTCATAGTAGCATTATTCACTATCGCAAGAACATGGAAAAAGCCTAGATGTCCAATCAGACTCGAATAGATTGAGAAATTATGATACATTCACACAGTGGAATACGACACAGTAAAGCAAGCAGGAGCAATGATTTTGTAAATTATTACATAACTTGGGAGGAACTGGAGACCATTATGCTGATTGAACTCAGTCCCATAAAGACAAATATTGATTAAAACCATTATTGTAGAATGCATATATGGATCCAAGGGGGGAGAGAGGATGGAAGCAGAGGGGTGAGGATCATTGGGGTGGGGGATTAATCATAGGCTCATACAATTTGATGGGATATATATATATATATAGTTGTTGATTGCCTTCGAGTCGAGCACGACTCATAGCAACACCATGCACAAATGGCTTGAAGCTGCTTCTCTACACCTGTCCCATTTATCAAAGTTCATAGAATTTCTGGAGACATGCTGTTTAGGAAGTGGATGCCACGCCTGCTTACAAACACACACACATACAAGGACCTTTCTAGGGACCCCACAGTTTTGTGTGTGTGTGTGTGTGTGTGTGTGTGTGTGTGTGTGTTAAAGGTTCTGTTAACGTATTTTATCTACTGCGGAAGTAAATTCTTGTTCTAAGTTCAGCTGTGTACCAGACACGCGGCTTTCTGCAGCCCATTAATAAATAATTGTGCCTGTAGCGCCCTCTTGAGCTTGGAGTTTAAAGAGGCGCGAACGCAGCAGTGCTGTGTTGCAGCCTTTCACCCTAATGCCATAGCTTACTAGTGTGGCCAGGGCAGTTTCATTATAGTTTTCTGGCGTGGCACGTGGCACATTCCTGCTCTTTCTGTGTGCAGCAAAATGCACGTGCTGAGTTCTGGTAAGGTTCTATTTGGAAGAGTGGTTTTATATACCTACTGAAGCCTGCAACCCTTAGACCAGCAAGGGTCCTTATTTACATGGTGGCTTCTATGTAAATGAGAACTAGCAGCTGGCTTTCCACCTTCAGTGGGAGCAAAGGGCATGAGTCAGAAGGCAAAGACTTCGCTGGAGCCCGAGAAATTGAATGCATCAAACAGGAAAGACCTCTACAGGAAATTCAGGAAACGCAGTCTGCTGCTGTTGTCGTCGCCCCCCAGGTGTTGAATTCAGGGTTTCTTTATTTACATTTTGAGGGAGAGATGGCAAGTCAGGATATGCGAAGCAAGGCAGCAAAGGCCAGGGAAGTCCAAAGTCAGGTGGTAGCTCCCATGCTCCAGCGGCGGGCGCCTGACTGGATCCCTGGAGACAAGAGGGAGTTTCCTTGCGTGCAGCTCACTAACTGCAATTTAACCGCTGGGAGTGCTCCGCCAGGTTGCACCCGACCCTACATCCTGGCTTTGCTGCTAGCAGCCCTGGACACAAGTCTTAGATTCCTGCGCAAGCCTGGAGATAAGCCCAAGGTTCCAAGTAAAGGCTGTTTTCGTAGCCAAAAGGCAGACATTTTTTTTTTTTTTCCTTTCCTTTTCTTTTCTTTTTTTTTTTTTTTAGGAAACACATTTATTTTTCTTTTTCTAAAAACATCAGAAACCATGAAAAACAAGCTGAATATATGCCATAAAAAATAACATTTGAAAACATATTTTATCTTAGAAACATACCAAGTTTAACACTTTCTCTTCTACAGAGCAAAACAAGTTTACTATGCTCCAACATTGGGGTCCTTGAACAGATAAGACTTTTTTTTCAAGTAAAAAATGTATTAAGAGGGAAGGAAAAACCCCAAATCAAACATAAAAAAGCAAGCGTTCAATACTCGCTCAGGAATCTCATCATTTATAAGAATAACATGCTCAAATATCAGCGAAAATAATGTTTTAAAATCTGGAAACACCTTTCAGTGAATCTAGATCCCAAGAGAAGCCAGCTCTTTTATAACTGGGCAAGAATTGCTTACTACGCATTGTAATAAATTAGTAGGTGGACTTTTGGGACAGAGGCATGTTATGGGGCTGCTTCTGATCATTTCAGTGAAAATTACGTGTTCCTGTATGGAACACCTGAGCAAAATAGGGCACAGGTTTGCCTAGTCAGGCAGGACACTTTCTGGAGCCAATAGGGACCACTAGTGAGATGAGTAGGAAGTAATTCTGTATTGTTGGCCTTTCTACTTCTGGCTCAGACACTCCTAATCTTCTGGACTGAGGGAATTGGCGAAGAGAATCTTCAGAGATTGTTAATCAAAGAAGTGTTTATCCGTCTGTCTCCAGAGGAGTAACTGATGGGTTCTAATCCACTCGCTGGCGTTGCCTTTTCATTAGCAGCGCTATTCCCTACCTACTGAAAAGATTGAAATTAAAATAGTCCTTATAGTTCTCAGCTGAATTAAACTCAAGTTTCTATAGTTCTCAGCTAAGTTAAACTCAGG
>NW_006399817.1:8460155-8469126 GCF_000299155.1 Elephantulus edwardii | reverse complement strand
GGGGTCCTTCACTACTACATCACCAAATTGCAATGAATTAGTAAATTGTTGCTGTTAACTAATACCAAATTGCGACTTTTCCAAATTTCATGACATTTCTTAGCTGCCTAGAAATGATATGTTGGGGTCCTAGCCTTAAACAGAGTCACGATGTCTTACTGCAAGAAAGCTCTAGTTTTTGTATATATCAAATGTTCTGGAGCCGGGAAAAAGCTTTTTGTTCCGCCATCTGACTGCTATTACATTAGTAATGCCTGCTGTTTACTAAGTGTTTATGATGTGCCAAGCACTTTGGAACATGTTGTATTCGATTGTATTAGGTTATCCAGCAAAATAATGAAGTATGTATCATGAATTCCCGTCTCACAGATGAGATTGAAGGTCTGGAGTCCAGGTTTAAAAAAACTTGGAAGGATTCTGATATGGAAGTCTTGTCCTGTTTACAAGCCTTTTACTTTTAGGTACTTTCTCCTATCTCATGTAAATCAAGCCAAGAGTTGATTCTAACTGACGGTGAGGCTGCAAGACAGAATTAATTGTCCCATAAGGTTTGCAAGACTATAATCTATGGAAGCAAGCTGCCACATCTGTTTCTTATAGAAGTGACTAGTGAATTCCAGTCACCAAACTTTGATGTAATAGCTGAATGCTTTAACTACTATACCACAAGTGCTCCTATTTCATATGTTGTTATTGTTATTGTTGGATGCTATCAAGTCAGAATTCAACCCATAGCTGACCCCTCCCCCCCCAAGCAGGATTTTAAGGGCCAGCAAATCAAGAGAAGAGATTGACCGTCTTTCTCCCACTGAAGCTGGTGGATTAGAATCTCATGGCTTTGGCGTTGTAATTCAGTTTCTTACCTCTAGGCCACTAGAGTTCCCTCCTAGGCCACAAGGTCAGGCCTGGTTCGAATTTGGATGGGAACCCACTTGGGAATTCCAGATGATTTTTGCCCAGGCCCTCTATTTCAAATAGACACAAGTTTATTCATGACTCTGGTGAAACAGTATGAGAAACATTTATGTAACGGAAGTGAAAAATAGAGATACTTAAAGTAAATCCCAATGTCGAATGTATTGTTGTTGTTTTGTGCTGTAGAGTCGCCTGTGACCCATATTGACCTTATGTACAGCAACTCTGAATCCTGCCCTGTCCTGAGCCAGTCTCACCACCTCCAATCCTCTTTGCCCCAGTTACTGTATCAATCTCATCAAGGGTCTTCCTCTCCTGCACTATCCCTCCACCCTTCTGAGCATGACGTCCTTCTCCAAGGACCAGTCTCTCCAGACCACCTGCCCAAAATATGTTAGACAGAGCTTCAAAATCCTAGCCTCCAAAGAGTTTCTCCTCCAAGGAGAGAGTTTCACCCTCTCCAAGACAGACCTATTTGGTTTTTTATGTTATTTTTGTGTGTATGTGTACTGTCAAATCAGATCTGACTGGTATAGGAGGAGATTGTCCCTTCCTCTCCAGCAGAGCAGAGTTCATAGATTCAAACCATATACCTCTGGGATTGCAGTGCAGCTTCTTCCACAAAGTCAACAGAGCTCTCCACTATCTCTTTTCTTGGCAGTCCATGATATGTTCAAGACTTTTCTACAGCACCACAATTCGAAGACATTAATTCTTCTTCCATCATCCTTAGTCATTCTCCAGCTCTCTGATGCATAACAAGTAATTATGAAGACCATGGCCTGTATTAGAGTCACATTAGTCTCCAGACTGACATCATTGCTCTTCAGCACTCTGGAGAGGCCCCTGACTATGGATTTTCCTAGTGCAATTCATCTTTTGATTTCTTAACTGCTGGTATTTAAAGAGTGTTGATTGTGGAGCCAAGCAAGCTGTAATTGTTAACAACCCCAATCTCTTCTCCATTTATCATAGTGCTGCCAATTGAACTAGTGTTGAGAGTCTTCCTGATTTTGAGCTTCAATCCATATTGAAAACTACAGTCCTTAACATTATGCAGCAAGTGCTTCAGAGCCTCCTCAGTTTCAGCAAACACGATTATGTCATCTGCATAATGTAGGCTGTTGAAGAGTCTTTTTCCAATCCTGATGCCACATTGTTTCTCATAAAGTCCTGCTTCCTGAATGATCTGTTCTGCATATAGATTGAAAAGGTATGGAGGTAGGAGGCATCCCTGAAGCACTCCTTATCTCCCTGCTCTGTACTGAGGACTGCTTCCTGGTCCAAGTATAGGTTTTGCATAAGCACAATCAAGTGTTCTGGGATTCCCATTTTCCTCAAGGTTAGCCACAATTTGTTGCAATATACACAGTTAAGTGCCTTTGTATAGTCAATAAAAAAACAGATACTCTTCTGGTACTCTTTGCTTTCTGCCAAGATCCATCTGACATTGGCAATAATGTTTCTAGTGCCATGACCTCTTCTAAACCCAGACTGTATTTCTGGTAGTTCTTTGTCAATGTACTGTTCTAGTCATTTCTTGATAATCTTCAGAAAAATTTTTCTAGTGTGATATTAATGATATTGTTCAATAATTTCTACACTCTGTCAGGTCACTTTTTTTGGAATGTGAATAAATGTGATCTCTTTCAGTCATTTGGTCATGTAGTAGTCCTCCAGATTTCTTGGCATTCATGGCAAGCACATTCAAGTCAGCATCTAGTTCTGCCCTTAGTACCTGATCAAAACATGACTAAATTTGACCAGGTAAAATGCTGTTATATGTTAAACCCCTGATATTATATGAATCTAATCTCTGATGTGTGTGGATGTGGATTAATTTTACTTATCCTGCTTTGTGATGATTCCTGGCATTATGGAGTCATGCTTTCCATTATTCTGGGAATTTTCTCAGTCATTATCACTTCAAAAATTCCCAATCCTCTATTATTCCTTTTAGCAATTCCAACTAGCACATGTTTTAAAATGTGGCATCAAATTGACTGTAAAGTGTTGAATATTGTTAATTGTATTTTGAAGATTAAAAACTGGCTCTGTTTTTGTCTGGTGGATGTCTTTCATGTTCGTTGTCAATTCTCCACACAGTTTTGTTTCCCTCAATATATCCTTTTGAAAAATTAGTACTATATATTTTGACTGTATATAATGTGATGTTTACGTTCTATAACTGTTATACTGCTATAGCTTCTTTACAGTTTGTGTCTTTTCCCAGTTTGTCAACTCTTTAATACAGTCTTTTTTTCCCCTTTGATTACCAATTATCTTGAGTTCTAATTCATTATCATTGACGTGTGTGTTTTCACATTGTCTCAGGCGCTATTTTCCTGATATAATGATATCATGCACATTATGATAAAATTAAGATGTTTATCTCCCCATGTTTTAAATTTTGATTATTTGGAACAATGTTTATTGTTTTGCCATCTAGCTAATTATTTAAGGACAAAACAAAATTATCTGGCTTTATAGTACTATTGTAAAATATCCAATATGCCCTTGATGCTAGAAGAAATAAATTTCTCTTGGAAGGACTACAGCCAGAACACTCCTTAGAGGCAAGGATGATGAGACTCTACAGTGTGCCGTACGTGTTATAAGGAGGTACCAGTCTTTAGAGAAGGACATCATGCCTAGTAAAGTAGCAAAACTCACTGCCACTGAGTTGGTTTTGATTCATAATAACACATCAATGGGTTTCTGAGCAGGAGGAGACCTCACATCTTCCTTCGGAGCTGCTGGTGCATTTGCTCAGTCTTTGCGTTAGCAGCACTATTCACTGCAGACTATGCCAACCCCAGATCCCTCAGTGAAGTAGGTAATCAGTGAAAAAACCTTCAGCAAGATGGTCTGACACATTGGCTGCAGTAAAGTACTAAAATGTAGCAGCAATTGTGAACATAATGCAGGACCCAGCACTGTTTGTTCTGTTGTACGTCATAGGGTTGCTGTGGAATCAAAGCCTACTTGATGGTGTCAGACGACAACAACAACAACAACAATAACAACAACGAGTATTTCATATATTGTTGTTTTTATGTACTGTCAAGTAGAAACCAGCTCATAGCTGACCCTCCAGTGGGTTTTTAGAGGCAGTAAATCACATGGGAAGAGATTGCTCATCTGTCTCTCATGCAGTAGCTGGTGGATTTGAACCACATTCCTTTGAGTCACCAGCGTAGCTCCTTACCACTAGGCCACCAGAGCTCCATTTAATATATTGGACACCTAGAATGGGGTAGCTTATAAATCTTCATCCTGTGATTTAATCTTGCTAAGGTCTCTGTAAGTAATCCCTAGATTAATCAACAAATACTAAGAGATAAATGAGAAATGCTTTCAAGTCAAGGCTTAATTCAGCTGTAGATGAAAGAATTTATTTACCCTTCTTCTAATTAAAAAATGCTACTGGGGCTAAGAGAGAATCCTGCCTCCTGTGAAGAATAGAGACTCTCGTTCTGGACACTTGATGCTGTACTTATTAGGTGCCATCAAATTGAGTCCAACTCCTAGGAACTCTGTGTACAAAAGAAACTCATTTCAATCCTGTACCATCCTCACAGTCTTGAATCCATTGGTAAAGCCACTATGTCAGTCCATCTTGCTGAAGATCTTCCTCTTTTCAGTTACACTCTACCAAGCACAAGGTCTTTCCCAGAAACTAATTTCTCCTCTTGGTACCGTAACTAGGGCAATGGGGGTCGTGAGACTGGTTCAGGAAAGGGCAGTCTTCAGAACTATTATACATATGGTCACTATGAGTCACAGGCTACTTGATGACACATAACAACAACAATTCCCTGACTAAGGGAGTTCTTGTGGCTTAGTGGTAAGAACTTGCACTGCCAACCCAAAGGTTTATGGTTCAATCTTTGAGCTCAATGAGAGAGATTTGCTGCCTCTGAAAACTCACTGGAGGGTTAGTCAGCTATGAGCTACCTCCAACTCCATTGTACGTAACATAATAACCGCACAAGAGCAATTCCTTCCTGAGAGCTCTGGTAGCCTAGTCCATAGCCGTTATACTGCTAATGTATAGGCTATGCCCTTCATTCACAGTTCAAATCCACCACTCTAATGGAGAAAAATGGGCATGCTATTTACAGCCTCAGAAAACCCACTGGAGGATCAGGTAGGAGGTGGTTCCCACTAGGCAACAATGAGCGGACTTAAAAAAAAAATCTTTATTCCTGAAAACCCATATTAGCTAAACAGAAATAGAATTGTTACAAAGAAAGTCTGTTGGGAAATAAGAAGGGGAACTTGATAGTGCTTGCCACAGGACACATTATAGAATTTCATGATTTAACTCTGAGAACAATGGGAATCCCAGAACATTGTGCATTGATTGTGCTTATGCGAAACCTATACTTGGACCAAGAGACAGTCATCAGAACAGATCAAGAAAACACTGCATGGTTCAAAATTGGGAGGGGTTTCCCCCCAGGAATGTATTCTGTCTCCATACCTTTTCAATCTGTATTCAGAACAGATCATCCGGGATGCTGAGCTGTACTAGGAGAAGGTGGCATCAGAATTGGTGGAAGATTCAACAACCTGCGTTATGCAGATGACACAACCCTGCTTGCTGAAACTGAGGAGGATTTGAAGTTCGTGCTGCAGAAGGTCCAGGACCGCAGCCTTCAATACAGATTGAAGTTCAACATCAGGAAAACAAAGATTCTCACCACTGGGCCAATGGGCAGCATCAGTGTGGATGGTGAAGAGATTGAGAGATTGAGATATTTAACAGTTTTAGTTTGCTTGGCTCCACAGTCAACACTCTTGGTAGCAGCAGCCAGGAAATCAAGAGACGAATTGCATTGGGAAAGTCAGCTGTCAAGGACCTATCCAGCGTACTGAATAGCAACAATGTCAGACTGGAGATTAAGGTGCCCTTGATCTGGGCTATCGTCTTTGCAATTGCTTGCTGGACAGTGACTAGGAATCATAGAAGGAGAGTTGATGCCTTTGAGCTGTGGTGCTGGAGAAGAGTGTTGAATATACCATGGAGTGCTAGAACAAACGGGTTTGGCCTGGAGAGAGGGAAACTGGGCTGCTCCTTGGAGTCAAGGATTCTGAAGCTTCGTCTGACATACTTTGGGAATGTTGCAAGGAAGGAGCGGTCCTTGGAGAGGAAGACCCTCGATGAGATGGATCGATTCTGTGATTGGGCTTGGGGGAGTAAGTGTATTGGAGACAGTGAGGTTGGCACAGGATAGAGCAGGCTTTAGAGCTCTTGTACATAGGGTTGCTATGAGTCACAAGTGACTCAAAGGCACACAACAACAACAATTTGAGATATGAGTAAAATTTGGCAATTCAGTGTGGTGTAGGAAATGAGATGAGGGCTTCTCCAGGAAAAATAAAGGAAATTTTATTCTTATGTCTTCTCCATCTCTTTCCAAAAATATGATTACACTTGTACTGAAGTAGTTCTTTATAACTGATATTGAAGTAACTGCAAAAAAGACCATATTTTGATATTAGAAAAATAACTGCCTATTTAAAAAAATCTAAAATCTTACATGCATTTTCTATACAAAGGAATCCAGACATAAATACAAATGAAGACAACTTTCATGGTTATCTTCCATTAAACTCTCCCCCTGAGCTTACTCAAATCATGTTGTTATGTGTGGTTGAGTTGCTTGTGACTCATAGTGACCCTATTTACAACAAACAGCTCTGAACCTTGTCTATCTTGAGCCAATTTCATTGTCTCTGACACACCTATTCCCATTACCCCTGTCACTGAGTCAATCCATCTTATCCAGGGTCTTCCTCTCTTGTGCTGTCCTCCTACCCTTCCAAACATGATGTTCTTCTCCAAGGACTGGTCTCTCCTGGAAATATGTTCAAAGTATGTGAGACAGAGCTTCAGAAAGCTTGACTCCAAAGAGCAGCCTGGTTTTACCCTCTCCAAGACAGATCTGTTTGTTCCCTTAGCACCCCATAGTATGTTCAATACTGTTCTCCAGCACAAGTCCCAAAAATAGAAGCAACAACACTGCAAACTTGAAGACACATATACACACACACATACATGTATGTATATGTGTATATATATACATATATATGTATATATAAAAATAAGTAATTTTATAATTAGTTGGAATAGTATTAGATATTTCATTGTTGTTGTTGGGTGCCGTTGAGTGGAGTATGACTTACAATGAGCTCATAAACAAAAGATCTGAACCCTGGTCATCATGTGCCATCCTCACACTTCCAGACACAAAAGAGCCAGTTGCAGCAGTCACCACGTGAATCCACCTAGTTGAGGGTCTTCCTCTCCTTCACCAACCCTCTACCCTTCCCAGCATCATGTCCTTCGTCAAGGAATAGCCTCTCCTAACAACTTGCCCAAAGTATGTGAGGTGAAGCCTCATCATTCTTGCCTCCAAAAAGCACTTTGGCTACCGCCTCTCTAAGACATATCTGTTCATTCTCTTGGCCATCCATGGAATGTTCAATGCTCTTCTCCAACACCACAGCTCAAAGGTGTCAATTCTTTCCCTGTCATCCTTATTCATTGTCCAGCTCTCCGATGTATAGCAATTAATTGGAAAGACCATGGACTGAATCAGAAGTACCTTAGTCCTCAAACTGACATCATTACTCCTCAATAATTCAGAGAGCTCCCTAACTGCAGATTTTCCCAGTGTAATGTGTCTCCTTATTTCCTGATTGCTGGTACCAAGGGTGTTAATTGTGGATCCAAGCAAGATGAAGCTGTTGATAGTCTCAATCTTCTCTTCATCGATCATGATGCTGCCTATTGGTCCAGGGAGTAGAATCTTTGTCTTCTTGACATTGAGATGTAATCCATATTGAAGGCTGCATTCCTTAATCTTTTGTAACAAATGCTTCAAGTCTTCCTCACTTTCAGCGAGCAAAATTGTGTCATCTGCATAACTCAGGTTATTGATGAGTCTCCCTCCAATCCTGATGCCACATTCCTCTTCATAGAGTACAGCTTCCCGAATAATTTGCTCAGCATTCAGATTGAATAGGTATGGAGAAAGAATACAATACTGACAACAGTCCCTTCTCAATTTTAAACTGTGTAGTGTTCCCCTGGTCTGTTCACACATCAGCCTCCTGGTCTAGTTATAGGTTCTACATTAGGACAATTAAGTGTTCCATGAAATGTAATAAAACAAATTATCTTGGAGATAAATTCTGTTCATACCATAATTTACTAAACTATTGAATTCCTCATAATATGTATAAGGAATACTTAGTATATTTAAAATTAAAATCTACATTTCTGTCTCCTCATCTTTGTTATCATTGACTAAATTCTTGTTTACTCATTGAATGGTAAGATGAAAAAAACTGAATGAAGGGGTTGCTTGAGGTAAGCCTTTTTTAAAAGTCATTTTATTAAAATTGTGTTTCTAAGCAACTAGTATTTTATTTTTATTTTTACTTAATCTAACCTTTTTTATCTTTTAATAGGAAAATCCAGTCCATTCACATTTAATGCAGTAATTCTTAACATGGTTTTGTTTCTTGCAGATTGCTTTGTGGGTTTTTTTGGTAATTTTTATTTTATTTTAATAATTGTAATGAGCATTTACAGAAATTTTGGATTCATAGTTGCACTTCTCTCCCCGCCCAGCCCTCCCCCCCCCCCCCCAGTTTCACTCCTCTCTTTGAAAACTTAAAGAAAGACTCCCTCCCTGGGACACAATCCCCCTGCACCCCTCCCACCTCCCCAAGGACATTCCACAATGCAGCCTTCATTGTGCACTCTTGTGATAACCATAATACCCTATCATGCACCGCTTTTAAATGATTCACTCCCTCATCTGTTTCAATACAGTATACGCAATTTATCCAGTTTTTCGCAGTCTTACCCCCACCCTGATATCAGTGCCATCTTACTTACAGCAGTGGCACCATGCAATATTTGTCCTTTTGCGACCGAGTTATTTCACTCCGCATAATGTCCTCCAGAGTCACCCATTTTGAATCATATTGCATGAGTTCCTTGTTTTTCAATGCAGCGAAGTATTCCATTGTGTGAATA
>NW_006399817.1:8447926-8460055 GCF_000299155.1 Elephantulus edwardii | reverse complement strand
CACACAATCCCCTGGCACCCTTCCCACCGCCCCAAGTACATTCCACTATGCAACCTTAATTGTGGACTCTTGTGATAACCATAATACCCCATCATACATTGCTTTTAAATTATTCTCTCCCTCATCTGTTTCAATGTAGTATATGCAATTTATCCAGTTTTTCTCAGTCTTACCCCAACCCTGTCCTCTTACTGGTTTACTTTTCTAACAGTCACCACTGTTGTTGTTAGGTGTTTTAGTGTAATTCAAAGTGACCCTATGAACAATAGATCTGAACTCTACCCTGTCCTGTGTCATTCTCACCATCTCCAATTACGTATAAGCATATTGCTGCAGTTCACTGTATCAACCCATCTTTTTTGTTGACCCTCTACCTTTCCAAGCATGATATCCCGAATAGCCTTTCCTAGAGACCTCTTTGTATGGGATATTAATGATACTGTTGGTTAATTTCCACTCTCTGTCAGATCATTTTTCTTGGGAATTGTAAAAAGTGTGGATCTCTTCCAATCAGTTGACCAGGTGTTTGTCCTCCAGATTTCTTGGCACTACTTGGTGAGCACATCCAGGGCAGCGTCTGTTTGTTGAAATATGTCAATTGGTATACCGTCAACTCCTGGAGCCTTGTTTTTTGCCAGTTCTTTCAGAGCAGCTTGAACTTCCTCCTTCATCACCACAGCCACTTGTGCATACGTTGTTTCATGAAATTCGTCTGTGGGATGATATCTACAATAGTCCCTTCACATTTTGTTTCAGGCCTCTTCCTCCCTTAGACTAAGGAAGGAAACTATGAACTAGACTAAAGAGTTGAGAACTATGGTTCCAAGGCTCTACAGTGCAATGTTGGCTGTTTCCTAGAAATGAATTCCCTTTAAGGTGGCACCTCAAGACTAGTTAAATGATATGTTTTTGGGCAAATCGTGTTACAATTACTTGGTACATTGACACATGCCTAAACGCCAACAGGAATCACAGTTTAAATTCCTGATATAAAACTGACTAAATTAATAATTGAATTAATTTTAGAGATGAAGATATTAAAAGTTGTCAAATTTAGTAATCTATGCAACTGCATAAGATGCCCTGATGGCACTATGGTTAAAACTGACAACTGTTTGAAACACCAGTCAGTCACTCCTTGGAAGAAAAGACAATGGCTTAGTAGGTCCTGTGATCAGGTAAGGTTCCTGTGAGAGAGAATCAAGAGCCCATATTAATGTTTTGACAAGCAGCTAAAATAAAATTCAAAACCAGCTCTAAGTTTATTTCTAATAATATCAAATGGTTTCTTGAAATAAAATAAAGCTCTTCTTCATCTCAAAATAAGCTATTCTCTTCTCTCCTTGTCTTTCCACCTACCTGCAAAGGATATATCAATAAAACTGACAATTTATTTATTCTTCAGGGAATTTATAACTGTCTTTCCCCCTTCTTTCCAATGCTATCATCATAATCTACATAACTATGAGGAAGTAAATCATCAACAGTACTAGAGCACAAAAACATAAGCAATATCTCTGTTCTCTACTGGAAAGTTCAGAGTCCTCTTCTCGGGGTTAAAATATCAACCCAACCAGGGAGCCCAACCTGTCCCTTCTGTTGTGTTTGAGGTAAGAGGAAAACAAAGCTATTTCCAAAGTGTGCAGAACTTTTATTATGACCATCTCCAATACATACTTCCTCTTCTATATAAGCACAGCCACCTGGACAGAAAAGCAAATGCTGAGTCACTAGGAAACGCAACAGATTTTCTAATTACCTCCATTAAGTATAACAATTATCTGTCCCAACTCTACCTGAACCCCTATGGATACTCTATGGAGTGACGTTGGGAAGGATAAAGATGAAGAAATTGTTCAAAGCTTAAAAAGACTTTTCTCCTGTGGGGAGATACATATCTAGGATGCAAGTGCAACAAGGAAATCAGAACTTGTCAGCTTGAAGCATCAAAAGTACCAATTCTAATACTTAGTTATATAGTACTAGTCAATAACATGACTCAGGATGACAGGATCACCCTTCCCATAATCCAGATAAGATTATCTTGAATTTTATCCCATACTTGCAGAAACTCTTTCCAGAACTGAATCAAATCCCTTTTAAGTTTTAAGTTGCTTTTTTAAAAAAATTATTAATTTTAATGAAAGTTTATAGAGACTTAGGGCTTCCAGTCATTCATGGTTGCACTTTCTTCCCTGCCCACCCCCTCCCCCCAATTCACTCTTCTCTTTGAAAAGTAAAAGAAAAATTCTTTCATTGTTATTCAATCCCTACCCCCAAGTCCACTCCACTGTGCAGCCTTCATTCTGGACTCCTGTCATGACAATAATACCCAATCATACACCCCTTTTAAACAGTTCTCTCCCTCATCTGTTTCAATGCAATATACATCATTCGTCCCCTCCTTTCCTGTCTTCTCTCAACCCTAATGTCAGTCCCATCTTACATCAGTAGCTCTATGCAATATTTGTCCTTTTGTGACTGAGATATTTCACTCAATATAATGTCCTCCAGGGTCATCCATTTTGCATAATATTTCTTGAGTTCCTTGTTTTTCAATGCTGCATAATATTCCATTGTGTGAATATACCAGAGCTTCTCTATCCATTCCTTTGTTTATGGGCACTTGGGTCGTTTTCAACTCTTTGCTATTGCTAACAAAGCCGCAATAAACATGGGTGTGCATATATCTGCTTAGGTGGCAGTTATGGTTTCTTTAGGCTAAATGCCCAGTAGTGGAATTGCTGGGTCAAATGGTATTTCTAGTTGCAACTTTTTGAGAAAGCGCCATACAGCCACACTCTCACCAGCAGTGAAAAGGTTAATCTGGTTACTCTCACTTTAAACTCCTACAAACCATGTGATCATCTGTGATTTATTAAATTATATTTAATATACATGTATGCAATAGTATAATGTGAAAGCTCTATCTATCTGTTGAGCCAAATTGTAAAAGGACTGAGGGTGAAATGCAAGATCATACAGCCCCAATCCTACATGAGTGATGTTTCCCTAGTGTGTGGCCTGTAATACCGCTCACAAGAGGAAAATCACAAGAGTTTGTTTGGTTTTGTGTTTTGGTTTTGGTTTTAAAAAAGGGGGAAAAGCAAACCAAGAGTAGGAGAAGTACCAGCAAGACAGAATTGCGAGGAGTGAGTGTGTTCCTTTGGACCCAGGCTCCTGCTTGAGGAAGCTCCTTGACATGGGGGAAGGCCAGGATAGATGGAGACCACTAAGGAATACCTAAACAAAGACAAAGAAAACAGATTTATCTTTACAACTGACAAAGAGTGAAGGCCTTTCCATAGAGATGGCACCCTGAATCTGGCCTACTGGCCTACTAAACGATAAGGAAGTAAATGTCTTTTTTTAATTTTTTTCCAGTACAGATTTTTCTATTGATGGGGAGTGTAATGAATATTTAAGGTTGTACACTTTGCAGACCCTCAGTAAGTGAACAAAATCTTCATGTTCTGCAAGCACGCCTGTATCATCTGCACATTGTTGATGATCTTTCCTCCAATTCTCATGCCACATTCTTTTTCGTATAGTCAAGCTTCTCAAATTATTTGCTCAGCATACAGATTGAATAGGTATGGAAAAATAATACAACCCCAATGCACATTTTTCTAGATTTTACACTTGTCCTGTTCAAAGGGCTTCTTCTTGATCTATATACAAATTTCATGACTACGATATTCTAGAATTTCTATACTTTTCAATATTATCTATAATTTATTATGGTCCACAGTTAAATGTCTACATAGTCAGTAAAACACAGTATCTTCTTCATATTATCTGAAGTCAAGATCCACCTGACATCAGCAATTATATCCCTCATTTTACAGCCTCTTTTGAGGTATGAATTCCTGGAAGTTCCCAGTCAATTTGTTTTTTGAGCCATTTTTGCATACTCTTCAACAAGATTTTATTTGTGTGTGATATTAATGATACTGTTTGGCAATTTACATTCTATTGAATTTTTTTAAAACTAGGAATAAATATTGATCTCTTCCAATTAGTTTGTCAGGTAACTGTCTTTCAAAGATTTTGGCATAGACTGGTGAACATCTTCAAGATTACATTTATTTTTTGGAAATACCTCAATTTTTATTCAATCAATTTCTGGGTCCTTATTTTTTGCAAATGCTTTTAATGCATCTTGGATTTCTTCCTTCAGTACCATTGGTTCTTGATCATATGCTAAATCCTGAAATATTTCCATGTTGATAATTTCTTTTTGGTATAGTGACTCTGTATTCATTTGATCTTCTTCTGATGTGCTCAGCATTATTAAATATTTTGCTCACAGAATCTTTCAGTGTTGCAACTCTGGTCTTGAATGTTTCAGTTATTTCAGCTTGAGAAATTCCAAGCATGTTTCTCTGGATTTTGTAACTAAAGGTCTTTGCATACTTTTCTGTAATAGCTGGCTTTATTGTCTGGGAGAGTAAATTTCTATTTGATAAAGCCATCCACCTGTGGTGGTTGTTGTTGGGTGCCATTGAGTCAAGTACGACTCATAGCAACCCTATGAACAAAAGATATGAAACCAGTCTTGTCTTGCACTATCCTCACACTTCCTGACACACCAGAGCCCACTGCAGCAGTCATCATGTCAATACACCTGGTTGAGGGTCTTCCTCTCCTTTGCCGACCTTCCACCCTTCCCAACATCATGTCCTTCTCCAAAGAATAGCACCTACTAGCAACATGTACAAAGTATGTCAGGCAAAGCCTCATCATTCTTGCTTCCAAAGAGTACACTGGCTGTACCCTCTCCAAGACATGTCAATTAACTTTCTTGGCTGTCCATAGAATGTTCAGTGCTCTTCTCCAACACCACAACTCAAAGGCATCATTTCCCCCCCATTATCCTTATTCACTGTCCAGGTCTCGGATGCATAACTAGTAATTGGAATGACCATGGCCTGAATCAGATGCACCTTAGTCTTCAAACTGACATTACTACTCCTCGATAATTTTAAAAGGTCCCTAACTGCAGATTTTCCCATTGCAATGTGTCTCCTTATTTCCTGACTGCTTATACCAAGAAAAAAAAAACTTGATAAATTATTGCACAATTTATCATACAAATTATCTGAGAAGCTGAACTCTATAAAGAGGAGTGTGGCATCAGGATTGGAGGAAGACTCACCAATAACCTGCATTATGCAGATGACACAATCTTGTTTGCTGAAAGTGAGGAGGATTTGAAGCACTTGTTGTAGAAGATCAAGATATGCAGCCTTCAGTATGGATTGCATCTCAATATCAAGAAAACAAAGATTCTTACCACTGGACTAATAGGCCATGTCATGATGAATGGAAAGGAGATTAAAACTGTCAACAGCATCATCTTGCTTGGATCCACAATTAACACCCTTGGTAAAATCAGTCAGGAGATAAGGAGCAAGCCACCTATGGCATCCATGTTATAACAACATTAGACAATTAAGACACCATCATACTCCTGCACTTAACCCATAGACACAGATCCTAGCACTATTCCACAAATTCTATAGTTTATCTGTGGCACAGACTTGACAGGTAAAAAGAGTCTACCATTTTATCAGTTTTAAATATCCACTAGAATACAATATTTATGAAGGTGGAAATCCATTTGATTATGCTAGAACTCCAATTCTGAGAAGTAAACCCCAAAGAAACCAAACCCACTTCGAACAAGTCATTCTACCTCATAAATGTACCTTCCATTGGGTTTTCAATGCTGAAAATATTTACAAGAGGAGATTGTTCATCTTTATCCCTAGGACCAGAATGCATCTTTAATTGTATTTCTTTTGTTGCTTTAAGACAGTTGAGAACGACTCCAAAAGCAAAGTCTTACAGATTTTTGTGTTACTCTTCATTCTTTTCAAGTAGTCTTACCATAGCAATTTTCTTAGTAATGTGTCTTTAAGATTTTATTGCCTTGTGTATGACTTTTGCCAGATTATATAACATTTAATTCAAGAAATAATAAATAAAACTGAAACATTTGGGCACAAGCACAACTGTTTCCTGGTCAGCAAACAACTTAAAAAGAGGTAGCAGAAGTATACATGTTGACACTTTATTTTGGTGAACCTGGTTAGTCTAGCTCTGGTGACCTAGAGGGTAAGGAGTTGTCCTGCCAACCCAAACATATGCATGCGGTTTGAGTACAGTAGCTACTTCAAGGAAGAAGATGAGCCATCTTCTCCTGAACTAGTCACAGCCTCTAAAAACCAACTAGAAAGTCAGTTATGAGTAGCAGCTATGACTCAACTGGAAGTGAGAAAGATAGGTTAAATATAGTAAATCATCAATTGACAGTCTTCTAGGCAAGATGGCAAGGCAGATAGATGCCAGTTTAGCCTCCCAGCAGCAAAGACAGCAAACCAATGAAATCTTGAAAGCCATGATTATAAATGAAGAAATCTCAGGGTGGAAAATAAGAGAACACAGAGCACAATACCTTAAGTGTCCTAACTTGGCCATTTTAAGCAGCCGTTTGTTTGCCATAGGCAACCCAAGTCAGTGGAGATGCCTGTATTGGTGGGTAGCTTGAAAAGAAGTCCAATATTTCTCCTTGTTCCCTAATCTCCTCAGGGTAGTGACTTTTTCTCACTACCAACAACTGGAGATTGGTGGCTTCCCAACTTTTCTAGGCACCACGCAACACTAGCCTGGGGCCATTTTGTTTTTGATGTTGGGAGTTTCACGGCTTAAATGCAAAGTCTTCTAGGAATTGGTGGGTTGTGTTTTCACCCACAAAGATAACACAACTGCAATATTTGGCAAGATTAAATAGATAAAATACATAGAATAGTAAAAGCAAAACCAACACAGCAAAGTGAAACTCAAAATATTAAAAGAAACCTCTGGCAAGTTTAACAAGGAAGGGGGAGGAGAAGAAAATATGGCACAAATAACTTGAATAATAATGAAAGAGGTGACATCACAACAGAACCAACTATAATAAAAATAATGAAAATACCATAAAGACCTATATGCCAAAAAATTATATATATATATGAAATGAATGAATTCTTAGACAAGTCACTACCTAAACTAGCACAGACAGAGGCATATAATTAGAACAAACCAAATATAAAAGAAGCAGATCATAAAAAGATTCCCAGCCAAAACAGTTATGGTCTAAATAGCTTTACTGGTGAATCCCACCAATATTCAGAGAATACTTGACACTCATACTACTCAAATTACTTCAAAACATGGGAAAAATTGAATACTCCTCACCTCATTATATAAGCCAAGTATAAATCTAATACCAAAGTCTGGCAAAACCACTACTACAAAAGAAAATTATAGCCCAATATTACTTATGAGGAAGCTCTTGTAGCTTAATATAAAGAAATTGAGTTTCAGTCTCAGAGGAATATGGTTCAAATTCACCAGCTGTTCTGTGGGATAAAGATGGGCAGTCTCCTCCTGTGTAATTTACAGCCTCTGAAATCTCATTGGAGCACCAGTCATCAGTTGGTTCCAACTCACCAACAAACAATAGCATAACTCATGAACATAGATACAGAAATTCTCAACAAAACAGCAATGTTTAATGTTAAATTCAACATCAAGCAAAAAGAACCATTTGTCATGATCAACAAGAAGTAATATCAGGTATGCAAGGATGGTTTAATATTGGAAAAACAATTAGTGCAATCCACCACATCAACAAAACAAAGGAAAAGAAACATAATCATCTCAATTGATGTAGAAAGGCACTTGATAAAATACAACACCCTTTCATGATGAAAGCACTCAACAAGATTGGAATAGATGGGAAATTCCTCACCATACTTGAAAGCATATATGTAAAACCAACAACCAAAATTTTTATCAATGAAGAGAGATTGAAGGCATTTTCCCCTTGGACAGGAAGCCAGACAAGGTTTCCCTTTATCACCACACCTTTTAAATATTATAGTAGAAATCCTAGCTAGAGTAACAGTGTAAAAAAAAGTCTATATAAGGCATCCAAATTGGCAAAAAAAAGTAAAACTACCTCTTTTTGCAGATTACACAGGATCTGGTAGCCTAGTGCACTTTAATCCTGAAGATATGTGGTTGGAATCCACCAGCTGCTCACTGGGGAAGGATGGGCAATCTCCTTCTGTACCTGCTTCTGGAAACCAGCCAGAGGGTCAGACATGGATCAGTTCTGACTCTACAGGACACAACAACAACAAGAAAACTATTTTATTTAATTGCTCAATTTAGCAAAAGGACAGGGAACAAATTCAATATACAAAAAAAAATGGTCTGATTTCTCTACATATCAAAGAGAACAAGGAGCAGGAAATAAGGAAGACAATGTCATTTATAATAGCCACCCATAAGATGAAATATTTAGGGATAACTCTAACTGCAGGGAAGCTCTTGTGGCACTATCCCTAAAGAGCTGTTTTGAGAATCAAAAGGTAAAAAACTTCTCTGGCAGATTAAGCTCGCAAGTGGCTCCTCAGGAGAATGATGGCAATCTCCTCCCCTTGGATACACAGCCTCCAAAATGCTGCTGGAGAGCCAGCTGTGAGTCAGTTCCCACTCAACAGCAATGATTTGTTAAAGAAATCTAACCAGAGATACAAAAGACCTGTACAAAAAACCGATAAAACACCAATATAAGAGACCCAAAGAGAGACCTACATAAATGGAAAAATATACCATGTTCTTGGATTGGAAGACTTATTGTGAAAATGGCAATACTATCAAAGCAATCTGTACAAGTCAGTTCCTATCCAGATATAGTCATCAGCTTTCAAAGATATGGGAAAAGCAAGCTCCAACACTATGTGGAAAGGAAAAAAGATCTCAGATAATCAAAGATACTGAAGAAGAAAAATAAAGGAAGGCTCACATTCCCTGATTTCAAAATCTATTTTTCTTCTCCTGGTAATCAAAACAGTGTGGCAATAGAGCAGTGGCATGTACATTGACCAATGGAATTAACTTGAGAACCCAGAAGTAAATTCACTTATCTAAAAGACAACTGATCTTTGTCAAAGGGATGAAATCCATTAAAGGCAGGAGGAATGTGTATAATAATCTCTTTAATTAATGTCGTTGTTGTGTGTTATCGAGTGGAAAATAGTCTCCACAAAATTAATCAGGAGAATATTGAAGCAAGACCTGTGGGTGTTGTTAGGTGTCATCTAATCAAGCACAACTCATAATGACCCTATGAACAAAGGATTTGAAACCAGTCTTGTCTTGCACCATCCTCACACTTCCTGACACAAGAACCCATTGAAACAGTCACGGTGTCAATAAACCTGTTGAGGATTTTCCTCTCTTTTGCTGACCCTCCACCCATCCCAGCATCATGTTCTTCTCAAAGGAATAACACCTTCTAGCAACATGTCCAACGCATGTAAGGTAAAGCCTGGTCATTGTTGCCTCCAGAGAGCACTCTGGCTGCACCCTTTCCAAGACATATCTGTTCATTCTCTTGGCTGTCCACAGGATGTTCAGTGCTCTTCTCCAATACCACAGCTCAAAGGCATCAATCCTATCATCCTTATTATTGTCCACCTCTCAGATGCATAGCTGGTAATCAGAAAGACTACGGCCTGAATCAGATGCACCTTAGTCTTCAAACTGACATCACTACTTCTCAATAATTTGGAAAGATACCAAACACAAAATTAACTCCAGATGAATCAAGGACCTTGAAGTAAAACCTAAAAATATAAAAGACACCAAAGGAAAAAAAAATTAGGGAAAATATAGGACCCCTCATGTATGGCTTAAGTCCAATATTGAATATTAAATATAACTGCTATACATATAAAAGAAGTAATTTAGGTAATTGGGACTTCCTAAAAATGAAATCTGTGCGTAATTTAAAAGAATTCTCCTTAAGAATAAAAAGAGAACTACAACAATGAATGAATGGAAACCCGAAGTCTCTGTAAATTTTCACTGAAATTAATAATAAAAATTTTTTTTAAAAGAGAACTTAAATACTGGGGAGGGGGGTGGATTTTGCTAATGGCCTTGAAGGCAAGGATGACAAAACTTTGTCTCTCATACTTTGGACATTCTAGAAGAGACAATTCCTTGGAAAGGGATATCATGCTTGGAGAAAAATAGGGGGTCAGCAAAAGAGAGGAAGATTCCCAAAGAGATGAACTGACACATGATTGCGGCAATGGGCTCAAGAGTTTCAGAGATGGTGAGGATGGCACAGGTTAGGACAGGATTCAGATCTGTCATTCATAGGGTCATTATGAGTCATACTTGATTCAACTGCACCTAAAAACAACAATGACACTAATAAAGAACAAATAAATATGTCTTAAAGAAAGTGCAACAACATTCTTTTTAGAGGCAAGGATGATGAAACTTCATGATGAAAGTTTCATGTGAAACATACTTTGGGCATATTGTTAGAACAGGCCAGTACTTGGAAAAAGATACCATGCTTGGAAAGGTGGAACATCTGTGAAAAAGAGGAAGACCCTCACTGACACAGATTGACACAGTGATGGTAACAAATGGGCTATAGTACACCAGAGATGAAAAAGATGGAACCTGACAAGGCAGAGTACAGATCTGCTGTGCATAGATTCATTAGAGTTCATCGTAGACTCAATGGCACCTAAAAACAGAAACAATGGCACAGCTGAAAAGGGATTAATTTCTGAAATGTATAGAAAACTCTAATATTTCAACAAGACAAATAATCCAATTACAAAATAGACAGAGGGTATAAAAATAAGCATTTCACCAAAAGTAGACATTCAGATTACCAACAAACATATGAAAAAAATGCTCAAGATTCCTTGTTGGCAGAGAGATGCAACAAGTATGAGCTATCTGCTCACCTCAGAAAAAACATCAATCTTTGATAAAACATTAAATAGCAAATACTGGTGAGGGTGTGGAGAGATTGAAACTCTCGTTCACTGTTGGTGGGAATGTAAAATGATACAATCATAATGGGGAAAAAAGTTTGGTGCTTCCTTATAAAATTTGGACCAGAAATACCTTTAGGACCAGCAATTTGACTACAAGGTAAATATCCTAAAGAAATAAGAGCTCTGACATATACAGATATATTTAAACCTATATTTATTGCAGCACTGTTTATAAGAGCAAAGAATTGGAAGTGATCCAGGTGACCATCAATAGATGAACGACCAAAGAAACTGATACAATCATCTTATCGATTATTAGGCATCGCCAATAAATGGTCAATAATTAACAAAATAATACACAACATGGATGAAATTACAACAAATTGTGTTGAGTGACATAAATCAATGACAAAAGGCCAATTATGGTATAAGATCACATTTATTAAAAAAATCAAGAAATCGTTTACACACATCAACTGTCTTACAGTGTTAACAGAGATGGGAATCAAATGAGGCACATAAAAACAATAACAAATGAATAAGTAATAAAATGAAAACAAATTTTTTGAACTTACATAAAAATAAATATTTTATACATTTTTGGGGGGGTTGAAAGAGAGAACACACCTCCTTAATATCTTTACCTCTATTCTTTAGCTATCAATTGAGGGAGTAGATGGGATGAGAAAAAACAGGTAATTTAAGAACATTTTATTTTTATTTCAGCTTTGTTCACAATACCAAGGAGTTGGAAACAACCTAAGTGCTCATCAACAAATGAATGGATAGAGAACCTGTGCTATATTCACACAATGGAATACTATGCTGCATTGAAAAACAAGGAACTCATGCAATATTATTCAAAATGGGTGACTCTGGAGGATATTATGCTGAGTGAAGTATCTCAGTCACAAAAGGACAAATACTGTATGGTGCCACTGTTGTAAAACAGGACTGACCTCGGGGTTGGGGAGAGACTAAGAAAGACGGGTTCAATAATGTATACTGCATTGAAACAGATGAGGGAGAAAACTGTTTAAAAGGGATATGTGAAAAAAAAATTTAAAAAAAAAAAAGGGATATGTGATTAGGTCTTTTTGTCATGCCAGGAGTCTAGAGCGAAGACTACATGGTGGAGTGGACCTGGAGGAGGGTTTGTAAAACAATGAAAGAATTTGTCTTTTACTTTTCCAAGAGGGTAGTGTACTGGGGGGAGGGTTGGGAGGGGGAAAAAGTACAACAATGAATGAATGGAAATCCAAAG
>NW_006399817.1:8427128-8447710 GCF_000299155.1 Elephantulus edwardii | reverse complement strand
TGGAATTAACTTATAGCTTACCACCTGTGGATTTTCTGAGGCTGTAAATCACAGGAGAAGAAATTGCCTATCTTTCCCCCATGTAGCTTCTGGTGTATTTGAACAGCAGAGATATTGACACCTTTGGATTAGCAGTACAACTCTCTAAGGACTAACTCAGGTTAAAAGGTACTCAAGTATGAAAACATTCAAAAAAATCAAGTTGAACAATACCTAATTGTTATCACTTACCTCAGTTAAACAAATTGTTTTAGAAGAAGTACTGTCCCAATGTTTCTTAGAAATGAGATTGGTGAGACTTTGTGACATGTATTTTGGGAATATAATCAGGAGGGGAAATGATATCATAACTAGATTCTTGTTTTTGTTTGTTTTTATTATTTTTTTTGTGTGTGTACCGTCCAATCGGATCTGACTGGTACAGGAGGTAATTGTCCCTCCTTCTCCAGCAGAGCATCTGGTGGATTCGAACCATGCACCTTTGTGATTGCAGTGCAGCTTCCTGCCACTAGGCCACCAGAGCTCCCAGGATATTATGATTGGAAAAGTGGAGAATCAAAAGAGAGAGATACCCTTAAAGAGATGAATTTATACAAGAACTGCAACAAAGGGTTCAAGCACAGCAGAGTCTGTGAGGATGGTACCAGATTGAACAGTTTTGTTCTGTTGTATGTAGGGTTGTAATGACTCCTGAGTAACAACAATCACCTTAACACTTAGTACAAAGGTTTTGTAATATGATTTCTTGGCAAAATTTATTTTTAGAAGCTTCTTTGCATTCTACTGAACGAAGAGGAGAAAAAAAGTCTGAATTGCAATGGAATAAACGATCCCATAAGCTTCTCCAGATCTAAGAGTAAAGGAGTATCAGGGCAAAGTTGTAAGAAGAATGCAATATTATTATGTGCCATCAAAATGACCCTGAATTATAGTGATTTTATGTACAACAGATTGAAACCTTGCTTGATTCTGCACCAAACTCATGATCTCCATCATGCTGAAACCCATTGTGGTAGTCATTTGTCAGTCTATCTCATTAAGGGTCTTCCTCTACTTTGCTGACCCTCTCCTTTTGAAAAAAATGTTGTCCTCTTCCAAGGAATGGCCTTTCCTGATATTATGTCCAAAGTATGTGAGACAAATTTCACCATCCTTGCCTCAAAGAGATCCTTGACAGCAGATTTACCTGATGTAATATGCCAGAAAAAAGTCAAATGGAACTCATATGTGTGAGAGGCAAAAATTTTTTCAATCCTTGACTTTTAAGAAGTGAAATGCCAATCCTTTTTCCCTTTTTTAATTAATATTAATGAAAGTTTACAGAGACTTAGGATTTCCATTCAATTATTGTTGTAGCCCATCTTTTTTTTTTCTGAAGCATTTGTGGGTTGACCTAAGTTAGCAGCTGAGTATATAAACCATGTGTACTACAAGTGTGTCAGAGAGATAGATGTGCAAGGGTTCTTTCAGATGTTCTTTCCCTAAAGTTGTTGGGTGTACATATCTACATCTATGTTCATGTCTGTCTGTCTAATCTCTCTGTCTATCTATTATCTATGTTGTTAAGTAACATTACATTGGAACTGGCTCATAGCTGACCCTCCAGTGGGTTTTCAGAAGCAGTAAATCACATGGGAAGAGATTACCCAGCCATCTTCTCCCACAGAGTAACTGGTGGTTTTGAACTGTGTGCCTTTGAGATTTCTGTGCAGCTTCTTACCACTACACCACAAGTTATTTCTTACAACTCTCTAGAAGATCCTGTATTATATTTAAAACTATTTCTTTCAAAGCAGCCTGTGTAGTTTTCTGTTATTTGCTTCTGACCCGTGAAGATTTCCCAGCAGAACCTGACTCCCATTTATTATTATCTACACCTTTATAATTTTGCAACATAAATAAGACACAGAATTTGTACTTTTTCTTGTTTTTGGGCTTGTTTTTTTTTTGTTTGTCTTTTTACAATTTGTGTTTTAAAGAAACAAGGATGGAATGTTACATTGGTCATTCACATAAGAAAATCTTTCTGTTTATTTGTTATAATCAGAGGATTCCCAGAACTACAACTTCATGTCTAAATGAAAAACACTGAGCAATTTCTCCATTACATCACTCCTGGGAATGTCTTTCTTTCATACCTGTAATTTCCAGACCAAATTTAAAGCAAACACATAAGCAACTAAGGCCTCCGTTAACTCTAATTTGGACCACAGAAGCAGGTCATAACAATCTCTCTGCACTCATTACCGTGTTTCTTGAGATACTTTTCTCACAGAATTCCGAGGGGTCCTTACAAATTTCATTTGATCATGTTCCTTTCTTAATTCTGAGAATAATGTCCCGAATCCTTAATGGCTGACAAGAAACTCCATGGTCTTCCCCTTTCTACTCCTCTGTCTCTGTTGATGGTCAACTCTTAGCTCTCTTTACTCACCTCCCGCTCCAACCATGCTGAATCTTCCAGTCCTCAGATGCACCTTTCTCATTTTTAGAACTTTGCTCAGATGTCCCCTCTGCCTGACATGCCCTCCATCTGTTTCTTCTCAGCTAACTGCTGTGCATCCTTCAGGGTACAGCTAGCTTATAGACTTTTTCTAAAGGAAGAGTCTTTGACTTTAGAATAGGTTATTATGATGGTACAATGGCTTAGTACTCAGCTCTAATTAAAAGGGTAGAAGTTCAATAAAAAGGCATCTGATAGAGTGGGAGAGAAATGTAGAATAAAATTCAAAATTACAGAGAGAGAGAGATAGAGAAAAGATAGAAGGGAGAGTGTTTGCACGCTCTGGAGGCACAATCCATGGGCATTAACCCAAAGGCGGTATCTCTCTGGAGGTTCAAATCTTCCAGAAGCTCCATGGGAGAAAGATGGACAATCTCTTTTGTGTGATTTACAGCCTCTCAAAAACCCATTGGAGGGTCAGTTATGAGTCAGTTTATAAATACATAAAACTCAAAATACATTGTCATTGAGTCAGAAGCAACTCATAGCTGACACTCCAGCACTCCAGTGCGTTTTCAGAAGGCTATAAATTGCACACACACACACACACACACACACACACACACACATACACACACACACTGGATAGGGGTGGGTTTTGGTGGCTTAGTGATAAGGAGTTGCACTTTAAACCCAAAGGCACACACTTTTCAGGAAAAAGATGGACAATTTCCCCTCTTGTGATTTACTGCCTCTGAAAACCTGCTAAAGGGTCAGCTATGAGGGTCAACTTGATGGTACATAACAATAACAAGATAGATAGCAGACAGACATGGATATAGGTATAGATAATATACAAACATAAATGTGTGTGTGTGTGTGTATATATATATGCACCATAAAGATAAATGGAGAAAAGATGCAAATTGTCAATTATGTAATTTTACTCAGGTCTACATTTACATTGGTACTAGCAGCAAGGAAATCAAAAGGCGTGCTGCATTGGGCAGGTCTACAGTTAGGGACTTCTTCAAAATGCTGAAAAACAAGTTTAAAGACTAAGGTGTGCCTGATACAAGCCAAGGACTTTTCAATTACTTGCTCTTCATCTGAAAGTTGAGCAGTGAATAAAGAGGCCAGAAAAAGAACTGATGTCTTTAAATTGTGGTGTTGAAGAAGAGCACTATATGTCCTTTGGACTGCCAAGAGAACAAGCACATATGTCTTGGAGAGAGTGCAGCCAGGATGTTTCTTAGAAGGAAGGATGGTGAAACTTTATCTTTACCCTTTGGGCGTGTTTTTAGAAAAGACCAGTCCTTGGATAAAAACATCATGCTCAAAAAACTGGAGGGTCAGCAAAGGAGTGGAAGACCCTCAACAAGATGAATGAATAAAATTCTTGTTGCAGTGGGCTTTAGTGTGGCAGAAATGTTGAAGATAGTATAGCATAGAGCAGGATTCACAGGCTAGCTATGCATTGTACTTGACTTGGATGCATTGTGACTTATGGTGACCCTATGTACCATAGCCCTAATCCCTGTTCTATCCCTTGCCAATCTTATTGTCTCCGACACACCTTTCCCCACTACCCCAGTGACTGAATCAATCCATCTCATCGAAGGTCTTCCTCTCCTGTGCTATCCCTCCACATTCCCAATCATGACATCCTTCTCCAAGGAAGGACCCCGCCTTGCAACATGTCCAAAGTATGTCACACAGAGCTTCAGAACCCTTGCCTCCAAGGAGCAGACTGGCTTCACCCTCTCCAGGAATAACTTGTTTGTTCTCCTAGCAGTCCATGGTATGTTTAATACTTTTCTCCAGCACCAAAGCTCAAAGATATCAACTCTCTTTCTATCCTCCCTAGTGATTGTCCAGCTCTCTGATGCATAGCAAATAATTGCAAAGACCATGGCATGTATCAGGCACACCTTAGTCTCCAGACTGACATCATTGCTCCTCAGTACCCTGGAGAGGTCTCTGACAGCAGACTTTCCCAATGTAATTCGTCTTTTCATTTCCTGGCTGCTAATACCAAGAGTGTTGATTGTAGAGCCAAGCAAACAAACTGTCAACAATCTCAGTCTCTTTACCATCCATCATGATGCTGCTAATCAGCCCAGTGGTGAGAAACTTTGTTTCTTGATGTTGAGCTTCAATCCTTATTGAAGGCAGCAGTCTTTGTCCCTCTGCGGAAGCACTTCAGGTTCTCCTCAGTTTCAGCAAGCAGGGTTGTATCAACTGCATAATGTAGATTGTTGATGAATCTACCTCCAACCCTGATGGCACACTTCTCCTCATAGAGCCCAGCCTCCCAGATAATCTGCTCCTCATATAGATTGAAAAGATATGGAGATAGAACACATCCTTGGTGCACACCCTTTCTGATTTTTTTTAACTATGCAGTGTTTCCTTGCTCTGTATGTGTGTGTGTGTGTGTGTGTATATATGTATATATATATATGACAGAGAGAGACAGAGAGAGAGAGAGAGAGACAGAAAGAGAGACAGAGGTAGACAGAGAGAAACAGAGAGACAAAGAGACAGAGGAGAAAGAAAGACAAAGAGAGTTTTATATTATGAAAGAAAAAGACCAGGTTTGCTGGTTAGTTTATGATTGGCAGATTTGACTAGACTGTGGCCCTTAGTCACCTTTCATGTCTGAAACTGAACTCAACTTTGAGCCAAATAGACAGACAGGTCTATAAGGTGAAGAGTAACACCTGAGAGGCATGCACTCCTTAGAACAATCAACCCTAGGAGATTAAAAGGGCAGCATTTGCCCAGAGACAAAGTTCAGAAGATAGAAAAGGATAGGAAATAAGGGCAAACACAAACAGTAATCATGGCATGTAAGAGGGAAGAGAGCTGCTATATTGTGGAGATTGCAGTCAACATCACAAAACGTGTATGAAATAAATAGAAAAATAATTTGTTCTGTCAATGTTCATCTAAATCATAACCAAAAGTTAAAAAAAGAAAAAAATACAGGAAATTTGAACTCATTCTTTCTTTGGAGGAGACTTTGTGACCTACTTTGTCAGATGCAGTAATTATGAGGTGAACTCAATTTAACCCAACTTGCCCACATAGTATGTAATATGGTGTGCTGGTTGGAACCCACCGGTCAGGGCTGGAGAAAGATGGGCAGTCAATTCTGGCAAAAAGTGACAGTTTTGGAAATCAATAGAGGGTCGTTAAGAGTAGAAAACAACACTATGGCATCAGGTAACAGCAACAATGGCAATCCTTCATGAGCTTGCACTCAACATTTTATTTCAGAGGCAACCTGGTAGTGTAGCTGGTTGCTAACAGAAAAGTTGGTGGTTTGTACCCACCAGCTATTCCTCTGGAGAAAGATGAGGCAGTTGAAGATTATGGTCTTGGAGACCCTATGGGACAGTTCTTCTCTCTCCTGTAGGGTTGATCTGAGAAAGTTAAGTGGACAGCAGTAGATTGGAGTTGGGGATTTTTTCACTCTCTTTCATTATTGGGTTACTTAGTTTTCATAATTATCCATTTAATGATGCTCTCTCCATTCGAATCTGTATTCCATGTGTGCTCACATGTGTCTTGTCTTACCAATGCCCAACCCCAAGTCAATTTAATAAATTATTTCTTGATTGGGTGGACTGAAGCACAAGTTCTTCCTAGTTGTTAAAGATCCACTTCAATTTGCTGCTGAAAACTAAGCACTAATGGTCCGTCATATGTGTGCTTTCTTTGGTCCTGCAACCTTTATTTTCCATTTCACAAGGCTTTTTTATGTACATAATATACCACCTTGTTCCTCTTTTCCCTTAAGGATGTGTCACAAATTGATGTATTTCTACTGGGTGAGGCCCAGGTAATCTCTCTGTTTTATAGCTCTGGCCTTTCTGTGAGCAAACATACAAAGTGAACTTTGGTTTATCTCTTACCATAATGTAACTGCTAATCGCTGGTAAGCAGGTTGTATTGCATGGACCATGTGACCAAGTGGGGCATACCAGAAAGGAACGTGGGGAAGAGTAGACTGAGGAACCCAGCTAGAGGCCGTGCAGCTGGAGTCTGTCTGCCCGGAAGCCCAGGGTAAAGCGAGTGAGCACAAAGACAATGGTTTTGAGGTGAGCGAGGTCATGAAGGCATCAATTTTGGGCTTGGCTTTGTGGCCGCTGTTCTTCCAGCCTAGGCTGATGCTCTGGGCCTCCCAGGTGATTCAGAACTGTCAAGATGGGAACTACGAGATCAGTGTTCTGATGATGAACAACTCAGCTTTCCAAGAGTCCCTGGATGTCATAGAAAGAGTGGTGAACGAAGGCGTGAACATAGTAAGAAAACGGCTGCAAGATGCTGGTAAGAGTGTTAAAAGAATCTTCCTCTTCCCTGTCACTGTCTTTGGGGTCAAAGGGTTACTTAAAAATAGGTTACAATGAAAGAGTTTTTCTTTTACTTATCAAGGAGAAAAGTGAATTGGGGGAAGGGGTGGGCAGGGTGAAAAGTGCAACAATGAATGACTGGAAACCCTAAGTTTCTGTAAACTTTCTTTAAAATTAATAATAATAAAATAAATAAATAAAAGGTTACCTAAGCTTTTTGCTTCTTGTTGTTGGAAGCGGGAGTGGCATCCACTTCCTAAACAGTATGCCTCTGGAAACTCGTTGAACTTTGAGAAACAATGATAGTTACAGAAAGGCTTCAGGCCTTTTTTTCTTCATGGGGTCGCTATGAGTCATGCTCGACTCAATGGTAATCAACAACAACAACGTGCTCTTTGCTTAATCACCCAATATTCTTTAAAGGTCCATCCCACCTATTCCAAGGCAGTAGATCCTCCAGAAGAAAAAAAAATTGCCTATTTACTGGATTTCTGGGTTGATTCTGACTCATAGCAACTCTGTACTGCTTTTTCAAAGGAGACTTGGCATAGTGTTTAGCATGTCAGGCTACTAGCCTAAAGATAAGCGGTTCAAACAAAAAAAAATCTGATTATCTACTCCGGGAATGGTTACAGTCAAGAAAACCCTATACAGCAGCGCTTGTAACACACGGGAATATCATGATTTGGAACCAACTTAACGGCAGTGAGCAATCCACCTGGTTCTGGGAATGGTCCCAGCCCAGAAAATGTCAGGTATTCATGGCAGTGAAATGTTCCAGAAAAGTTGGGTTTATTGCTCAGCTTGGGCGAAGCTTCATGCTTCGTTCTGCCACTGATTATAAAGGCAAGATTTGATAGGGACATTAGCTTTCCCAGATTTATCAGTCAACTAGATAAACTAAGGTAAAAGCCACATTAATATTGACTCCTTCTGCATATTTTCCATCTATTTACTTGGGGTTTTTTTACATCTATGGTGGTGGTTATTATCAGACATTTTTAATATTAGAGATGTATAAGCAAATGCATCATTTCAATCTATCACTGTATCTTTTATTATAAAAATAACCATTAAAGCCTATATTAAAAGTGCAAACTAAGGAGGAAAATATTCACCAAGGAACTTTTTCAGCTACTTAGATGTTTTCAGTCACTTTTCATAATTTCATCTTTTCAGATCATAGCTGGTGATTACTGTAGCATAGAAATAATTTTCATTATTCAGTCTTCATATTATTTCACTACTATAAAAGTCTAAAAGTGACTTTCCTGTAATTGCATAGACTTCATAGCCACCAAGTAGGATTCTAACAAGTTTTCAAATTACGATTCCCCTGAATGACCTATTCCCTCTCTATTGTAGGGTATTTCATCTTTTAAATTGCTCGACTCTTTTGTAAATACTACAATATACATGTTTGTATTTGTTCTGCAGTCCCTGAGAAATTACCAGACAGAATTCCTAAGTCAATAAGTAATATTTAATACATTTTTGTGGTTATATAAAGGGGCCCTGGCAGTGCAAACAATTCAGCAGCTAAGCAAAGGTTAGAGATTCAAATCTGCAGAGGAGCTCTGCCAGAGACAGGGATTTGCTCCTATAAAGGTCGTATCCAAGAAAATACAATAAGATAGTTCTAGTTTGTCACGTGGAGTCACTATGAGATGTAGTTAGATGTGATTAGACAGCATCCAACAATGACAATAATTATTTGTGGTTTTAAGAATTTCTTACTTTAAAATCACATCTACAATAGCAGCAGTTCTCTGTGTCATTGCCATCAAGCTGGTGCTCACTCACAGCTGACCTTCAGTGGGTTCAGAGACTATAAATTACACAGGAGGAGAAGGCCTATCTTTCTCTGATGGCACTGCTGTGAATTCACCACCAGAGACGTGCTGCCTCTGGGTTAGCAGTGTAACTTCTTATAGATTACGTGACTAGAGCCTTACTGTGCTCTAGTAATCTAGAAATTGACAACATTTCTTTAATCCTGTCTGAAACTTGATTCAGATGTAAAATCAAGAGTTGACGTGGAACTCTAATGGTACTGTTGCTATTATTGTTAGGTGCCAGCTAGTTGACTATGGCTCATAGCAACCCTATGAACAACAAATGTGAACCTTGGGCTATCTTGCACCATTCTCACGATCTCTGCCATGTTCAAGGACATTGTGGTACTCATTGTGTCAGTCTATCTCATTGAAGGTCTTCGTCTCTTTTTGTTGACCTGCTAACCTTTCTTAGTTTGGTGGCTTTCTCTAAGGATTAGTTTCTCTTGAAAATATGCCCAAAGTAAGTGAAACAAAGTTTCACCATTCTTGCCTCCAAAGGGGAACCCTGGGTCCTGTACTTCCTTTAAGATAGACTTTTTTGTTATTTTGGTAGTTCGTGGTATATTCAATACTTTTCACCAATACCACAGTTCAAAGGAATTGATTATACTTCTGTCATCCTTATTCAATATCCAACTTTCAGATGCACAGGATGCAAATGAAAAGACCATACCTTGGATCAGGGACTCCTTAGTCTTTAAAATGACATCTTTGCTGTTTAGAACTTTGGAGAAATCCTTGACAGATTTCCCCAGTGCAATACATCTTTTGATTTATTCTCTTATAAATTTTATTCTGATTTATTTACGAAGTTTGAATACATTGTTCTTCACAAAATATCCTTCCCATTTCCTTTATCTCACTCACCCATCGAATTGTGCAACCCCATGAGTACCATGCTACCCCCACCCCGATCTCCACCACTTTGTTTCCACCCTCCCCCATGCCTTGGACCTCATAGTGATTTCTTGACTGTTTCTGGAATGATTTGCTCAGCCTACAGATTGTATAGGTATGATTAAGGGATACAACCCCGATGTATGTCTTTCTTGAGTTTAAATCATTCAGGTTCACTTCTTTTAGCACCATCAGTCAGGAAATCAAAAGACAAGTTGCTTTGAGAAAAATTGCTCTCTCCAGAGAGACCTCTTCAGGGTACAGAGGAATGATGGTGTCAGTCTAGAGACTAAGATTTGCCTGATCCGATGCATGATCTTTTAAAATATTTGCTATGCATCTGATAGTTAGACAAAGACTAAGGATGACAGAAGAAGAATCAATGCCTTTGAGTTGTGGTGCTGGAGAAGAGTAGTGAAGAAATTGTGAACTGCTAAGAGAACAAATAGGGTTGTCCTGGAGACAATTAAACCAAGTTGCTCTTGGAGGCAAGGATTTTGAAACTCTGTCTCACATACTTTTGGTGACAGCTAGGAGGGACCAATGCTTGGATAAAAACATCATGTTTGGAAGACTGGATGGAAACATATAGGAAAGGAAGACCCTGGAAGAGATGAATTGCCAGAGTGATTATGGCAATGGGGACAGATGTGGCAGAGACAGTGAGACTGTCTCAAGTTAGGGCTATATTGTTCATAGGGTCACTATGAGTCATAGTTGACTTGATAGTACATAACAACAGCAGCAACACAGTGCTCTCTTGTTCTGTTTAGACATCAGCTTCTTGGTCTAGGTACAGGTTTCACATAAATACAATTAAGTGTTCTGGGATTTCCATTCTTCTCAATGTTAGTTATAATTTATAATGATCCACACAGTTAAATGCCTTTTCATAGTCAGTGAAAGACAAAAAGACATCCTTCTGGATAGTCTCTGTTTTCAGCTAGAATACATCTGGCATCAGCAATATCCTTCATGCCACAGTCTCTTCTAAATCCAGCCTGAAATTCCGAGAGTTCTTTTACAATGTACTATTCTAGCCAATTTCAAATAATCTTCCTCAAGATTTTACTTACATGTGATATTAATGACATTATTTGATAATTTCTGCAATCTGTTGGATAATATTTTGGGGGGGAATGGGGAAAAATATGAATCTTGTCCAGCCAGTTGATCAAGTAACCGTCTTCCATGTTTGCTGGCAGAGACTGGTGAGCACGTCCAGGGTTGCATCTGATTCTGGAAATATCTCAATTGGTATAACATCTATTCCTGAGGTCTTGTTTTTTGTCAATGCCTTCAGTAAATTTTGAAATTCTTCAGTTCTATTTATTCTTCTTCACATGCTACTTCTTGAAATGGCTCAGTGTCGACTAATTCTTTTTAGTAGAATGAGTCTATATTTTTGCCAATAGAATTCTTCAGTATTGCATCTGTTGTTATAGTTATATGCCATTGAGTTGCTTGCAACTCATAGCGATCCTGTGTACAACAATCTTGAAACCTGCTGTATCCTGTGCCAACTTTACTGTCTCTGACACATCTACCCTCATATACCCCTGTCACTGTATCAATCCATGTCATCAATGGTCTTCCTCTGTTTCTCTGTCCCTCCACCCTTTCATTTGAATTTGTTCTTTAGTTCTTTCCGTTTGAGAGATGCCAAGCATGTTCTTCCCTTTCGGTCTTCTACTTTCAGCTCCTTGTACATTTTAGTATAATACTTTGTCTTATCTTCTCAAGAGGTTTTTTCTGTCTAGCTCTCTTATCTCAGGAGCCTCTTATTTTCACTTCTTGCATTCCAACAGAAGTTTCAAAGTCTCTTCTGACATCTGTTTTGGTTTTTTTTTTTCTTTCTTTCTTCCCTATTCATGTAATGGCCTTTTGCTTTCTTCATGGATGAGGTCACTTTACAACTTGTCTGGTCTTTGGTCATTCATGTTGAGTGCATTAAATCTATTCTTAAGATGGTTTTGAAATTCAATTGGGATATGCTAAAGGTTGTATTTTGGTTCTCATAGACTTATTTTCATTTTATTCAACTGGTAGACTTCTATAAATCGCTTCTTTACAGAAACTTCTTACTTACAGAAGCAGTGTAGTATAGTGGAAAGAACATGGTTTTGAAATTTGAGGATCTGGATGGGCATTCTTGATCCAGGGTCCAGGGCTTTCTCTTTGTCACTCTGTGTGAGTAATACCCCTTCATCTCTCTGTGTCTCAGTTTCTTTGCTTACCGAATACCAATCATGTATAACATAACTTCTAGAAATAAATTTGCAATGGATGGACATAATTTCTCTAATCACCAAAACTTGGTTAGCACTGTGAGGACAGGTGAGGATAAATCAAGTTTCCAATCTGCTGTTCGTGGTTTCACTGAGTTGTAGTGGACTCAATGACACATAACAACAGCAGGGTCACATGCATTCTCTGTTTGAAATGAGATTCAAACTCAGATCTGTTTGATTCCAAAAGAATGCATCCTATTGCCACTGTATGTTCTTTACTAACCATGACTCAGCTTTTCTCTGCAATAAAGCAGGGAAACATAGTAGTTAGAAGCACAGGTTTGGAATATGGCAGATCTTGGCTTATATTCCCACAGACCCACTTAACAACCATCGGACCTCAAGCAGTAATTTACCCTTAAAAACACACACACACACGCAAACACTTAAATGAATGTTATTACTCCCCCCCTATTTTTAAAATGGTGATTGTAACAAAAGTTTACAGAAAAGTTGGATTTTCATTCATTCATTGTGCACATTTTCCTCCCCCCACCCAAGTTCACTTTTTAAAAAAAAATTCATTCATTGTTGCACAATTTCTTCCCTCCTCCCTATTTCTCCCCAAGTCCACTTTGAAATGCACCTCTTAGTCTGGACTGTTGTCATACAAATAATGCCTAATCATATATTCCTTTTAAACAGTTCTTTCCTTCTTATGTTCCAATGCAGTATTCATTAATTATCCCCTTTTCTTAGTTTTCCCTCAAACCTCCTGTAATTTCTATTTTATAACAATGTTGTTATGCAATATTTGTCTTTTTGTAACTTTGGTATTTCACTTAGTATAATGTCTTCCAAAGTCACCAATGCTGGGTAATATTTTATGTTACTTGTTTTTCAGTGCTGCGTAGTATTCCATTGTGTGAATATACTATAGATTTTCTATCTGTTCATTTGTTGATGAGCATATAATGCAGCAATAAAACTGGGTGTGCATGTATTTGTTTGGGTGGCAGCTCTGGTTTCTTTAGGGTATAATTATTCTAGTGGAATTGCTGGGTCAAATGGTATTTCTATTATCAACTTTTTGACAAAGTGTCATACCAGCTTCCTTACTAGTTGCACCATTTTACATTTCCACCATCAGTGAATAGGGCATCCAGTCTCTCCACAACCTCATCAGCCTTTGTTGTCTGCTGCTCTGTTGAACTTTGCTATTGCTACTACGGTAAGACAATATCTCACAATTGTTTTCATTTGCATCTATCTGAGAGCTAGAGATTTTGAAAATTTTTTCATGTGTTTGTTCACCATCTGAGTGTCTTCTTGGTGCGTCTATCCATATCCTGTGCCAATTTTGCTATTGGGTTGTTCAGCTTTTTCTTGTTGAAGTACTGGAATATTCTACACATTTTAGATATAAGTGCCTTATCGGATATGTAATTACCAAATTTATTTCCCAGCCTGTGGCTTTTCTTTTTACTGGGTTGGAGACGTTTTTAGATTAGATTCTAGAAGATCTCATTCATCTATTTTAGTCTTTCCTGGTTGTAGGTTTTTCAAGACGTTTGGAATACTGTTTATATTGTGGATCAGGGCTTCTAGAGTTCTCCCAAGCTTTTCACTGATGAAGTTTACAGTCCTTGGATTTACTGCTATGTCCTTGATACACTCTGATTTGGTTTTTGGGTATGGTGTGATGTATGAGTCTTCTTGAGTTTTTTTACAGTTTTCTAATTTTACCAACATCATTTGTTAAAGAGGCTTTTGTTTCCCCACTTAACTGATTTAATCTCCTTGTCAAAAAATCAGTTGACTGTAGGTAGATGAGCTGATTGCTGGGTTCTCAAATCTATTCCATTTATCAATGTGTCTGCCACTGTACCAGTACCACACAGTCTTGACCAACATGGCTGTGTTGTAGGATTTGAGATCAGGAAGTGAGATGCCTCCTACTTTGTTTCTCTTTTACAGGAGTGCTTTACTTATTTGGGGTGTCTTTCCATTCCAGATAAAATTGGAAATTATCTTTTCCATCTTGTTGAACAATGGAATTAATATCAATATTGTGATTGCATTGAACTGATTACCTTTGATAGAATTGTCATTTTCACAATGGTGAGTCTTCCTAACCATGAACATGGCATATTCTTCCATTCCTCCAGGTCCCTTTTTTTCCTTGTAGTAATATTTTGTAGTTTTCTTTGAATAGGTCTTTTGTGTCTCTAGTTATATTTGCTCCCAAGTATTTAATCTTGTGGTTAACTATTATGATGGGTATTGTTTTTCTTAGCGCCAAGTCTGTATTCTCTTTGTCACTGTAGAGAAATCCAATTGATTTTTATATGTTGATCTTGTATCCTGCCATGTTCCTGAATTAGTCGACTATATGCAGTAGTTTTCTCACTGAGTCCTTAGGGTTTTCTAAGTATACTATCATATCATCTTCATAGAGAGATCATTTTACCTCCTCTTTGCCAATTTGAATACCTCTTATTTCCTTCACTTACCTTATTGCTATCACTAAGACTTCCAATACAATATTGAATGTTGTTGTTAAGTGCTGTAGAGTTGTAGACGACTCATAGTGACCCTATGAACAAAAGTCCTGAACACATATAACTCATCATTTCTCTAAGTTCATAGAGTTTCCAGAGGTAAGCTATTTTGGAAGTGGATGCCACTCCTGCTTCCAAGCTTGATTTAATTTGAGAGCTCCATCAAACACTGTCCACCATGGGTAGCCATTATCACATTTGACACATCAGTGTCACAGTGTTTACCATCACAGCAACCACGAGTTATCTCTGTATAACAAATTGACAGACCAGTGCTATACTACTTTGAAGAATGTTTGAATGAAAACGGTTAAAACCAAATGCCTTTTTAAAAATACGAGGTCAAATCCAATCATCTCGCACCCAGTTGCAAGAAATAGACCACACCCAAGCCTTAACCAAAACAGAAAACACACCTTTGTAGAATCCAGCTGCTGCACTCATCTTCCTCAAACTTCAAAGCAGCCTCAAACTGGCAACCAAATAATGGGCATCCTCTCCTAGTTCCTCTTCTCAAAGGTAATGCTTTTAAACTCTCTTCTTGGAGAACAATGTTGGCTCTTGGTTTTGTGTAAAAACTTTTTACTATGTTGAGAAAATTCCCCTCTATTCCTATCCTGTTGAGTGTTTTAATCAGGAAAAGGCACTGGATTTTGTCAAAGGTCTTTTCTGCATCAATTGATAGGATCATGTGGCTTTTGTTCTTTGCTTTACTAATGTAATAAATTACACTGAATGTTTTTCTTATGTTGAACCATCCTTGCATACCTATTATGAATCCCATTTGGTCATGGTGAATTATTTTTTTTTTTATATACTGTTGGATTTTATTCAGGATTTTTGCATCTATGTTCACGAGAGGTATTGGCCTATGGTTTTATATTTTGAAGGTGTCTTTACTAGATTTTGGTAAGAAAATGTTTGATTCATGGAATGAGTCATAGAGAACTCCAACTTTTTCTATTTTCTGAAATACTTTATATAGAATTGGTGACAGTTCTTTTCTGAGTGCTTGATAAAGTTTACTACGAAAATCGTCTGGTCTGGGCCTTTGTATGTTGTTTTAATACCTGTTCAATTTTTTCTTTTATAATGGTTCTGTTCAGGTGTTCTACTTTGGTCTGTGACAGTTTAAGTAAATTATGTATTTCTAAGTATTTGTCCATTTCCTCTAGATTTTTATATTTATTTGAGTAGTTTTAAATAATGTTCTATTGTTAACCTTTTTATTCTAGTTTGTTCTGTTGTGACATTGCTCCTTTCATCTCTTATTTGATTATTTATGTTTTTTCTTTCTTATCTTTTGTTAGTTTTGATCTTTTAAGAACCAAATCAAGGTCTTGTTGATGATTTCAATTGTTTTCTGTTCTCTATTTCATTTACTTCTACCCTAATTTTTGTAATTTCAGATTTTTAGAGGGTGTCAAGTATTCTTCCTGTTCTTTTTCAATTTGTTGGAGATCTTGGGTTGAAGAATCAATGTTTTTTTCTTGCTTTTTGATGTCTTTGCTTATTACTATAAAAATACCTCTTATTACTGCTTTGGGTGTTTCTCAGAGGTTTTGGCAAGTTGTGTTTTCATTGTCATTTATTTCAGGAAACTTTTTTATTTAAGGTCTTTATTTCTTATATTACCTACTCATGTTCAAGCAGAGTGTTGTTCAGCTTCCAAATATATGGTTTTTTTCTCCTTTATCCTCATTGTTAATATATAATTTTACAGTGCTGTGGTCTAGAAAGATACTTTGTATTAATTCAATGTATTTTAATTTATGCATGCTGGCTTTGTGACCTAAAATGTCATCTATTTTGGAGAATATCCCATGCACACTGCATAGTTTAAATTGAGAGTAATGTATACTATGTTTTGGGGTGCATTAACCTGAATATATCTATGAGACAAAGTTAGTTTACTCTGTGTTTGAATTCTTCAGTATCTTTGTTGACTTTCTTTCTGTTAGTTCTATCTTTTCTTGAGAGTAGTGTATTGAAATCTCCTACTACTCTTATGGTGGAGTCTATTTCTCTTTTTGATTTTGTGAATGTTTGCTTTGTGCATTTTGTCAGTCTATGCCAGGAAATTTGGAGTACAGCAATCTGGCCAACGAATTGGAAGAAGTCCATATTTGTTCGCATTCCCCAGAAAAGTGATCCAACTGAATGTGGGAACTATCAAACAATATCATTAATATCACATGCAAGCAAAACACTGTTGAAGATCATTTTTTAAAAATGGCTATAGCAAGGAACTCATGAAATATTATACAAAATGGGTGACCCTGGAGGACATTATGCTTAGTGAAATATCTCAGTTATAAAAGGACAAATACTGCATCATGCCACTGTTGTAAAATGGGACTGACATTGGGATTGGGGGGAGACTGAGAAAGATGGCATAAATTATGTATACTGTATTGAAACAGATGATGGAGAGAACTGTTTAAAAGGGATATATAATTAGGTATTATTGTCATGACAGGAGTCCAGAATGAAGGCTGCACAGCAGAGTGGACTTGGGGGAAGGCATTGTATAACAACGAAAGAATTTTTCTTTTACTTTTCAAAACAAAAGCTGCATAGTGGAGGGGACTTGGGAGGAGGACTTGAATAACAATGAAATAATTTTTCTTTTACTTTCCAAAGAGAAAAGCAAACTGGGGGTGGGGGGGGGTTGGGCAGGGAAAAAAGTACAACAATGAATAAATGGAAATCCAAAATTTCTGTAAACTTACATTAAAATTTTTTTAAAATATCATGAATGAGAATGATTGTATGAAATAAGACTGTATGAAATATTGTATGAAACAAGAAATTTAAAATTTATTTAGACTGTATGAAACAATGTGATTGAAGGATAGTGTGAAGCACAATGTATATGAATTTTGTATGCAAATGAATATTACATACTGAAAAAATGTCTAGAACCATACATTGATAGGGAACTGCCATAATTTCAAGCACGATTTAGAAGAGCCTGTGGTAGTGGGGATATTGCTGATGTCAAATGGATTCTGGCTGAAAGTACAGAATATCAGAAGAATGTCTATTTGTGCTTTTTTGACTAAGCAAAGGCATTTGACTGTGTGGATCATGACAAGCTGTGGCTGACATTGAGAAGAATGGGATTCCCACATCACTTAATGGTGCTCTTATGGAACCCATACCTGGGCCAGGAGGCTGTTGTGCAAACAAAGCAGGGGAGCACTGCCTGGTTTAAAAGAAGGGAGTGCATCAGGGTTGTATTCTCTCTCCATACCTATTCAATCTCTATGCTGAGCAAATTATCTGAGAAGCTGGACTCTATAAAGAAGAATGTGACATCAGGATTGGAGGGAGACTCATCAATAATATGTATTATGTAGATGCCACAACCTTCCTTGCTGAAAGTATGGAGGACTTGAAGCACTTGTTGCAGAAGATCAAGGAATGCAGCCTTCAGTATGGATTGCATGTCAATATAAAAAACCCAAAGAGTCTTACCACAAGTTTGATAGGCAGCATCATGATGGATGAAGCCTGAAACTGTCAACAGCTTCCTCTTGCTTGGATTCACAGTTAACACCCTTTGTAACAGCAGTCACAAAATGAGGAGACACATTGTACCAGGAAAATCTGCTGTTAGGGACCTCTCCAAATTATTGAGTAGTACTGATGTTTGAGTACTAAGGTGTGTCTGATTCAGGCCATGGTCTTTCTGATTACTTGCTATGAACAGGACTTCAATGGACAGCTCAATCAGACATAGTAAAGTATTACAATGAAATGTACAAAGACCTGGAGTTAGAAAATCAAAAGGAAAGAACACATGTGACATTTTTAAAGCTGAATAAACTGAAGAAAATATTTGTGCCTCAAGTTTCAATATTGAAAGATGCTATGAGCAAAATGTATGCCTGATCCAAGCCATGATCTTTTTAATTACTTCCTATGCATCTGAAAGTTGGGCAATGAACAAGGATTACAGAAGAAGAATCAATGCCTTTGAATTGTGGTTTTGGAGAAGAGTTCTAAATCCCCCATAAAATCAAAGCGACAAACAAGCCTGTCTTGGAGGAAGCACAACTAGGACCAACGGTGGTGAAATTTTGTCTCACATACTTTGGACATGTTGTCAAGGGGTGCCATTCTTTGGAAAAGGACATATGTCAGGAAAAGATGAGTTCTGTTTGTTCCCAGAGTTACTGCAGATCATGGTTGACTCAGTAACACCTAACAACAACAATAAGGTTGGGGCAGGGAGTGGGAGTGAAATTCAAACAACACAAAATGCATCAAAAGAAAATATGTAAAGAAGTAATAAATGTTTCCTTGTTTGATAGGATCCTCCACATAGAAAACCCTAGAGTCTCAGCAAGGTAACTGCTGGGATTAATGGATAGATTCAGCAAAGTGGCAGGTATAAAATCAACACCCAAAACTCAGCTGGATTCCTTTATACTAACAAAAGGAAATAAAGACAATTACAAAAGCTATCAATGCATCTTTAAAGAAAATAAATTGCAAAACAATGTACAACACGGATAGATCTGTAAGACATTAAGCTGAGTATAGTAAGTCATTTACAAAAGTACAAATACTACATGAGCCCACTGTCATTAAATTTTGTCTTTTTAAAAGTGAAAGAAAGGTTTATTTATACAGAGAGAGAAATATTCTTTGAAGTTTACCAGGGATTTGAGGGGAAAGACAGGGGAGGAGAAGTCAGTAACCAGATAATGGCACATATTAAGTTGAGTGAAAGGAAAGGCAATATATTTTAAAGAGGTGATAGCACAATATCATTTGAGAAAGGGAAGACGTGAAGAGGTGCACAAGAGTGACAGATATCAAAGGCAAACATTATTACATGTGCATTCCTGTACTATCAGGAATAACAAACATTAACCTACAAATAGATACATCGATAGGCAAGATTGACAGGAGCAGGAGAAAGGCACTACTCCTGTAAGTATACATAAGTTTGCTAGATGATACTTTCATATGCAAATTTGTGCATTTTATAAATATACCCATGGTTACAGCAGTCAGAAATAAATAGACATGCTTAACTGGGAAAATCTGCTGTCAAAAATCTCTCCAAAGAGCTGCATAATAAGAATATCAGTCTACAGACTAATGTCTGTTTGATCCAAGCCATGGTCTTTTTAACTACTTTCTATGCATCTGAAGGTTGGGCAATGAATAAGGATGACTGAAGAAGACTTGATGTCTTTGAGTTGTGGTGTGGGAGAAGAGTACTGAATATCTCATGAGTAAAAGGTGGAGGATCAGAGAAAAAGAAGACTTTTAACAAGGTGAACTGACACAGTGATTATACAATAGGCTCAAGCATATGGGAGAATGTGAAGACAACAAAGGGTAGGGCAAGGTTCAGATCTGTCTACTGTGGCTGGCTATGAGTCACAGTAGACAAATTTATGCCTAGCAACAATACCATACGTAGTAGCATCAACAAGTAGTAAAGTTACGTAAACTTCTTGATCACAACCAAACAACCACAGAAAATGAGTTGCTAGTTCTGGGGTCCCAGAATCATGGTCTCAGGAAACTTAAAGTTGAATTGTTATAACATAGTAAAAAAAAAACTAATGTACTATATCCTATTTTGATGAATAGTGACTGGAGTCTTAAAAGTTTGTGGGAGGCCACCTAAGTTGCAACTATTGGTTCATCCCTGTTCGGAAAAAAAGAAGAGAGAAGAAAATCAAAGACACGTGGAAATAATTAGTCCTAAGGACTAATGGACCATATAGATGAGATCAGAAGTGCTGGATGGTTCATGGCTATTACTACTATCCATTCTAAAAGGATCCCAGTGGATGGTCCTGAATAGACTGAAAGAAAAATGTGGAGAAAACCTAAAAGTCATGAAAATGGCTACGCTCTCAAGCATAACCAAGACTGACAGAACACCGAGACTGCTCCTTAGTCAGCCTTTGCGTCTCACCGTCGTAGCTCAACTTTCAGTCAAACAATAGGTTTATAAAGTTAAAAAAAAACCAACAGCACCCACACATCCCAACACTAGCATGGGACTCACTTCTTAGAGCAATCAACAAAAAAATCAAAATTGTATTTGACTAAGGATCAAATTCTCAAGGGAAGAAGGGATAGAAGGATGGATGGAAACAAGAATCATAGGGAAGAAGTGGAAGAGTACTTTAGTAATGTGGGGACTATGCCGTTGTTGTTGTGTACTGTAGAGCCAGAGCTGACCCTCCGGGGAGTTTTTAGTGGCAATTAATCACACAGGA
>NW_006399817.1:8420616-8424723 GCF_000299155.1 Elephantulus edwardii | reverse complement strand
TTAACAATTTCTAATTTTCCTTCATTCATGGTTCTCACATTCCATGTACCAATCATTGTATAGTTTTATTAACAATTCAAGTACAGTAGTATCTGGTAAAATAGGAACAGAACTGGGATTTAAAAGTGAACAGATATTCAGCATCTAACAAGTTTTGAAAGAAGGCACTACATACTCTTTTCACAAACATGTTCCCACAGAACCAGTACAGTACTAGCCATTAACCCAGCACACCAAGTGCACTGAAGTAGAAAAGATGCAACAAGAAAAATAGCTACATTAGAAAGACTTCAATGCATTAGAAAAAGAGTAAAACATTTTTCAGTTTCTCCCTTTTAGCCCCTAAAACAACATCTTACAGTCTGATCTACCTATACAGTCCTACATCAGCTTCTAGAATATTTGTCAGGAGGGGAAAAAAGAAAATTACATTGGCCAGTACAGTCTTAGGGTATTTAGGAAAGGGGAGAGGAGAAAGTAAATTCTCAGAACAAATTAGTCGGCTTCGGTCTCAACGGCAGAATCTTTGGATTCTTTGTTCTTCCGCACTTTGACGTGCTCATCCTTTTCTCACAAACGCTCCAGTTTAGCAGCCATTTGTGCCTCTTGATTCTCTTTGCTGGCTTCCAATTTGTGGGTCAGTTTTTCTCCGCCATTTTTCTAAAGTTGTTGTTTTCTTCTATTGCTTTCTGAAACACTTCTTTCTCATGCATTCGTTTCTCAGCAAGCTGCTTCAAGACCTCTGCTTTATCAGACTGCTCAATCCGAGCCGCCTGGCCACACTCTGAGCACCAACAGACCTGGACGCGCACCCTGATCCCAGTTTTTGTCTCTTATAAACTTTATGGTTTTGGGCTTTACTTTCAAGTCTCTGATCCACCTTGAGTTGACTTTTTGTGTTTGGTGTGAGATGAAGGTCCTGTTTCAGTTTTCTGCAGATGGAAGTCCAGTCTTTGCAGCACAATTTGGGGAATAGATTGTCATTTCTCCATTTGATAGATTGTATTTCCTTGTCAAATATCAGGTGATCATAGATAGCTAAGTAACACAGCAACCAGCTGGCCTAGTGGATAGAAAGTTATGCTACCAAACCAAAGGTGGGTGATTTTAATCTGCAGCCCTCAGTCCTGGTTCTAACTGTTTTGGGTCAAACATTTTTCTAAGTGGTATAGCACTGGTCTGTCCTCTTACTGTACAGAAGTAACTTGCAGTTGTTGTGATGCTAAACAGTGTGACGCTGATGTGTCAAAGGCAATAATGGTTACCCACGGTGGACAGTGTTTAGTGGAGCTCCCCGACTAAAACAAGCTTGGAAGCAGGAGTGGCATCCACTTCCGAAATAGCTTCCCATCTGGAAACTCTATGAACTTGGAGAAATTATAGAAGTTATATAAGTATTCAGGTCTTTTGTTCATAGGGTCGCTATGCGTTGTCTAAGATTTGACATCACTTAATGAACAGCAACAACAACATAGATAGTTGGGCCTATTTCCGGGTTCTCAGTTCTGTTCCATGTCTCTGTGCCTGTCATTGTACCAGTACCATGCTGTTTGGGTTACAACCACTGTGCCTGGTTGGGTTTTTTTGTTGTTTGTTTTTTTAGAGTTTAATGAAAGTTTATAAAGAACTTGGATTTCCATTCATTCATTTTTGCACATTTTCCTCCCTCCCCCCACCCCCAGCTAGCTTTTTCTTTGGATGAAAAGTTTTTTCATTTCCCTCCCCCTGAGTCCACTCCACTGTGTAGTCTTCATTTTGGACTCCTGTCATGACAATAATACATAATCATATATCCCTTTTAAATAGTTCTCTCCCTCTTCTGTTTCAATGCAGTACATATTATTTATTTCCTCTTTTTCAGTCTCCCCTTAACCTTGATGTCAGTCCCATTTTACAGGAGTGGCACTATGCAATATTTGTCTTTTTATGACTGAGATATTTCACTCAGAATAATGTCCTCCAGGGTCACTCATTTTGTATTATATTTCATGACTTCCTTGTTTTTCAATGCAGGATATTGTGTGAATACACTACAGCTTCTCTATCCATTCATTTGTTGATGGGCACTTGGTTAGTTTCCAACTCTTTGCTATTGTGAACAAAGCAGCAACAAACATGGGTGTGCATATATCTGCTTGGGTAGCAGTTCTAATTTCTTTAGGGTATATTCCCAGTAGTGGAGTTGTTGGGTCAAATGGTATTTCTAGTTGCAGCTTTTTGAGAAAGCACCATACAGCCTTCCATAGTGGTTGCATCATTTTACACTCCCACCAACAGTGAATAAGGGTTCCAGTTTTGCCACAACCTTGTCAGCATTTTTTGTTTGCTGCTCTGTTAAATTTTGCTATTCTGACTGGGGTGAAGTGATATCGCATGGTTGTTTTAATTTACATCTCTCTTAGAGCTAGGAATTTTGAACATTTCTTCATGTGTTTGTTTGCCATCCTAATGTCTTCTTTGGTGAAGTGTCTGTTCATATCTTGTGCTCATTTTTCAACTGGGTTGTTTACCTTTATCTTGTTGTGGCGCTTCCACTGTGTTTTGAGGTCAGGGAGTGCTATGCCTTCTACTTCATTTTTTTTCTTTCTCAGAATTGTTTTGCTTATTGGAGGTCTCTTGCCTCTCCAAATTTGCCAATTTCCCTTTTGATCTCTCTAAGGAGCAATCTTGCTAAGTATTTTTATAATAATAGTTCAGATCTCACAGATTCTCTGAGTTTTATAATCCTTTAAAAGAAGTCTGTGTTTCATGTTTTAAGAATGACTGTTTTGTAGTATATCAAGTTCTATAATCAGACAGCCTTAGAGTCAAACCCTACCTCTACCATTTACTTACTGTGCAATCCAAAGTAAGTTAATCTGCCTCTCTAGAGTTCTGTATTCCCATTTTTAATGAGGATGATACAGTATTCATTACCTCTTAGGATTCAGAGGAAGATTAAGTGAGATAAGGTGTCTAAGAAGCCCACAGCTCGGTGCCAGCCATGTAGTCACTCAGATCATTTAGCTCTGCTCTATTAAGTCAAGAATGAAGAACTGGGACTGTAGGGGTGAAGTTACTCATTCAAGGCCAATTTCCCTTCTCCTGGGTCCTGGGCAGTATTTAGAGGTGGGTTTTACAGTGCTGGTCAAGGACTGTCTGGAGCTTAACACTGTCAAAAGGATCACCTTAATTGTTTCTTATAGTGGTGGGAGGGAGTAGACAGGGGGACCTTGGGAGGAGCCATCCTGCATATTGATACTTGTCCTCTCTGTGCCCGTCTTCCTGATGCTCTGCTCTCGTCATGTTGACTGCATTAGGTTTTGGTTCCCTTTTTGACTTCTCTTGCTGCTTTCCAATGCCCTCTCTCACCCTGTTTCCTAGTGTAACCCAAACATTCACCCACTTCTCAAGGTCTACCTCTGCCTCACTCATACCAAAGACCTTCCAGCTTCTATTTATGTTGACATGACTATTGCAAAAATTAAATTAGTAAGGAATATAAAATGCCAAGTGTCAGTTTAGTACTGCGGCTGACACTTGGTTCCATTCTATTACGCATAAGTTTCTCCTAAACCCATCATTGACCCTCTCTCTGTCTCTCTCTCTCTCTCTCTCAATTTTACACCACAGCCCACTCCCTGGCTTTTCAATACCTTTATATTTGAAGAATTAATTTCCCCCTTACAGTCATCTTAATAATAACTACTTTCATGAAAGTGTGTAAGCCTGCAATTTTATGTCTCGTGCCTTAACTAACCCATTGTATATAGCCAACTTTTTATTTGCCTAACAACCCCCCCCCCAATCAAACCAGTACTCCAAGGGAACACACATCTCCTGTTTGCTGAGGAATCCTCTGTTTAGTTTGGAAATTTGAGCATCTGTATTCATAAGCAATGTCCAGTACACAGCAATCAACACTACCTCACACAGATCTGTGTCTCTTCATTTGGTTGTGTTCTGATCACCTCATCTGTGGCTTGGTCCAAATGGACAACAGCCACACACTGACCTTTATCTCTTCCATTAAGTCTCCTCTGACCAGTGTAACTACATCGACCTCAGCTCTTTAGCCAACCCTGGAAAACAACATAAGCAACCTTGGCAGCATAGCATAATGGTGAA
>NW_006399817.1:8414332-8420516 GCF_000299155.1 Elephantulus edwardii | reverse complement strand
AAAATCTGTGTGAACAATTGAATGGAAATCCAACTGCTTTGTAAATGCAATGCCCAACAGAAATTTTAAAATAAGAAGAAGGAAGGAATATAAAGAACCACTGTACCAAAAATAATTGATGAGCAATAACTGATCAATTGGAAAGAAATCCAATCTGCACTGAAGGCAATGCCAAGTAACGCTGCATGAATTTATAGAATATCAATTGAGATATTTTAACAAGTAAGCTCAATGGTAAAAGGGCTCCCTCATCTCTGCCAAGACATTTGGAATACAGAAACCTGGCCAACAACCTAGAAAATATTTATGTCCATTCCAAAGACAAATAATCAAAGATAATTTATCAATACTCGTGAGAGAAAAATTTTCCTGAAGTTGGTCCAAAAATTATTGCAGCAGTATATTTACAAGGATCTGACAGAAGACAATTCAAATTCAAGACATGTGGAATGAGAGACAACATTGCTGATGTCAAATGGATCTTGGCTGAAAACACAGAAATATTAAAAGTAAGTTCATCCATGTTTTATTGACAATAGAAAGGTGTTCAACTGTAGATGGTAAAAATAACAGCCAGCATTGTGAATAATAGGAATTCTAGAACATTTAATTGCCCATATACAGAACATACACCAAAAAGCAGTCACTTGAACAGAGTAAGAGGATATTGCTTAGTTAAAACCAGGGAGGGTATAAATCAAGGTTACATCCTTTCACTGTATTTGTTTAATCTGAGTGCTGAGCAAATAATCCAAATAAGCGGACCATATAAAGAAAAAGCACTAGCTGCTGCTTCTTTTTTTCCTCCAAGAAAGCACCAAATGGTGGATGATACTGGTGCCTGGGAAGACACTGAGGCGCCGGGGGCCCTGGGATGGGAGCCCTTGGGGTTTTCCCCGGGAGGCTTCAATAGCTGTCTGCGGGGGATCGGGGCCTGGGCTGGGGCTGTGGGAAGGGCCAAGAAGCTCGAGGAGGCAAAGCCAAGGACAAGGAGTGGCTCCTCGTCACCAAACTGGGATGTCTGGTCAAAGATAGGAAGATCAAATCCTTGGAGGAGATTTCTCTCTTCTCACTGCCCATCACGGAGTCAGAGATCATCAACTACTTCCTGGGCATGTTCCTCAAGGATGAAGTATTGAAAATCAAGCCAGTGCAGAAGCAGACACGTGCTGGTCAGCAGACCAGGTTCAAGACCTTTGTCGTCATTAGAGACTATAATGGCCATCTTGGCTTGGACATCAACTGCTCCAAGGAGGTGGCTACTGCCATCTGTGGGACCGTTATCCTAGCCAAGCTCTCCATTGTCCCTGTGCAGCGTGGCTACTGAGAGAACAAGATTGGCAAGCCTCTCACCATTCCTGCAAGGTGACTGGGTGCTGTGGTTCTGTGTTGATGCGTCTAATCCCTGCATCCTGAGGCACTGGAATCATCTTGGCCCCTGTGCTCAAGAAGCTGCTGCTGCTGGCTGGAATTGATGACTGCTACACTTCAACCAGGGGCTGCACAGCCACCCTGGGCAACTTCGCCAATGCTACCTTTGATGCGATCTCCAAGATCTACAGCTACTTGACCCCAGATCTCTGGGAAGAGACTGGGTTCACCAAGTCTCCCTACCAGGAATTCACTGGTCATCTTGTAAAGACTCACACCAGAGGCTCTGTGCAGAGGACTCAGGTTCCAGCTGTGGCCACCACATAGTGGTTTTTGCATAACAAATAAAGTGAATTAAGTTCCAAAGAAAAAAGCAATATCAGAATTGGAGTAAGAATCATTAACAACACAAACTTGCTTATTTAAAATAAAGAGGACTTGAAATATTTACTAACAAAGATCAAAGACTACAGCCTTCAATATTATATTCCAACATAAATAAAACTAAAATCCTCTTAAATGGATTAATAAGCAACTTCATGCTAAACAAAGAAGAGATTCAAGTTGCCACCAATGTCATTCTATTTGGACCTATAATCAACAGCCAAGAAATAAAATGGGGTCTTGTCATGGGAAGGTCTATTTCAAGACCTGTATAAAGTGTTAAAGGAAAATAGATTCCTTTGATATTTAAGGTATATAAAAGAATCATTCTTGAAGTGATTGACCCAGCCATGGTCTTTGAGATTGCTTCACATGCATGCAAAAGCTGGATAATGAACCAGGAAGGCACAAGAACGGATGTCTTGGAATTAGGAGAGCTGGGGTGAGGAGATGAACTATTCCCTGGACAACCAGGGTAATAAACAAATCTACCTTGGAAGAAGTACAACCAGAATGCCCTTTAGAAGAAGGATGACAGGCCTTTATCTCATGCACTTTGAATATGTTATCAGAAGGAACCAGTCCCTGGAAAGGGCTATTATAATTGCTAAAGTAGAATGTCAGCAAAACAGAGGAAGATTCTCTAGCAGATGGACTTACACAGTGGCTGTAACAGTGGGCTCACCAGAGCAATGCCTGTGAGGAGGGTGCCTGACTGGGTAGTACATGTCTGTAGTACATAGGGTTGTCTTGAATCAGAACAGACTCATCGAAACTTAGAAGAACCATATTACATTGGGTAAGGTCTCTGAACTTAACCTAAACTTCATGCTTCATCATTTACTTAGTTGAGTCTCTTAAATAAGTAAATTTTTCCTCTGTTTCATTCATTTGTAAGGCACAGTTATTTTGTGTGTGTGTGTTTGGATTTTCATTCAATTATTGTTGCACATTTCCCCCACTCTCCCTCTCTTCCACTTTCCCTAGTTCACTTTTAAAAAAAAAATCATTCGTAGTTGCACAATTGCTTCCCTCTTCCTACCTCGTCTTCTTTGAAATGTACCTCTTATTGTGACCTGTTATTATATGTAAAATGCCTAATCATATATTCTTTTTAAAGAGTTCTTTTCTTCATTTGTTCCAATGCAGTGTTCTTGATCTGTCTACTCTTATCCTATTCCCCTCCCAACCCTCTATGTGTAAGGCACAGTTATTAAGGGTGATACTGTTCAATGGTTAAGTAAATACAGAGTTTCATACAGTTAGAGGAAAAAGTATGATTTCCTATTTAATGAACTAACAGACGGAGTAGGTTTTGGGGAAAGATAGATCCATATTCTAAATGTTACATTTATCACTATTTGGGAACAATATTAATATACCTGAGAAAGAAATTCAATAAAATAAATAAAAAGTCAAGGATGATATTCAAAAGGAAGAAAATATCTTTTCTAGAATTTAGGAAAGTTTTGTGAGTGTTGAAGAATAGGTAAGATTTGCTGAGAAACAACATGAACAAAAGAGTTTCCTTCAGTCTGAGGGCAGAGTTTTGCCAACTGTGCAAGCCCCATGCCTAAGCACACAAGATCCACCATCCATGTTCTCTCACGTGCGAAAGAGGTCTCCTTTCCCAACACAAACACCTAGAAAGCTGCTTTGCATTGTCCCAACCCATTCACAAAGCCCTATATAGAAAGGAGGAGGTTCTGATATTATTCTGCATGCTGCTGTTTTCCACCCATCCTTCCAAAGCAGATCTCATGGTGAGGTGGGCAGTTAGGCAGTGTAGGAATATGAGGCAGCATTTGGGGCACCTGCTTATTTTTGAAGTCAAGCTTTGAATTAAAGTCATGACACTGTCTGAGAAGTATTAGGTAATTTCTTAAGAAAACTCTTGAGATCTGGGAAGATAGAAGGTAAGAGATTTCCATCCACACCATACTCTCACTATATTAGAAACTGTAAGTATAGAATAACACAAGACACATAACAATAAAAATCCAAGAAACATCATGTTGTTGCACACTGTTGAGCTGATTACAATCCCTGTCAATCCTGTAGAACAAAGTAGAACTATCCGGTAAAGATTCTTCGGTTGTAATCTTTACAGGAGCAGATTGCCAGGCTTTTACTCCAGTGCACCTTCTAGTGTGTTTAAACAATTTAAAAAAATGTGAAGGATTTTTATTAAAAATGAGAAGGCTTTTATGTTCTTGTTATGTGCCATCAAGTTGCTTGCAACTCATAGTGACCCTGTGTACAAGAGCCCTAAACTCTGCTCTATCTTATGCCAACCTTATTGTCTCTGACACATCTACTACCATTACCCCAGTTACTGAATTGATCCATCTCATTGAGTATCTTCCTCTCTTGTGCTGTCCCTCCAAGAGCAGCCTGGCTTCACCCTCTCCAGGACAAACCCATTTGTTCTCCTAGCAATCCATGGTATATTCAACACTCTTCTTCAGCCCCACAATTCTCCTTCTGTTAACCCTAGTCATTTTCCAGCTCTCTGATGCATAGCAAGCAATTGTGAAGACTATGGCCTGGGTCAAGCACACCTTAGTCTCAAGACTGACGTCATTGCTCTTCAGTACTCTGGAGAGGTCCCTGATAGCTGACTCATTCACAAATGCTATTGATAAATGAAAAATAAAAATCATAAGTATTTTATCTATACAGTGTCTTTTTAAACAAAACAAAACACCTATATTTCTCAGACCAAAACTGAGTAATAGCTAACAGGTGAAAAAACTAGGTTACAGTTTTGGAATCTCTTTAATGTCAGTATAGTTAGAGATGACTGGAATCTCATAGCTGCTCTGCATTTGATTGATTTTTTGCAAGAAGACATGTCACATCATCACTGAAAACAGTCATTAATGAGCTTATGAAAGAATGAGAATGAAAAGGCAAATCATATTTGTTGTTGTTAGGTGCCATTGAGTTGATTACCTCTAGTGACACTGTGAACGGAACTGAACCTTGACTTATCCTGCACATCCTCTAGACCTCTGTCATGCTCAAGGACACTGTTAAATCACCTTATTGAGAGTCTTCCACTCTTTCTTTGACCAGTCACCTTTCCCAGCATGATGTCTGTCTCTAAGAAATGGTTCCTTCTGAGCATATCCTCAGAGAGATGAAGTGTCACCATATTTTTCTCTAAGGAGTAATCTTTTTTTTAATATTTTTTATTGAATTTCATATACTAATACCTTTACAACATGTTTAATTCATATACATTGTTTTAAACAATCTTTTATTTACATTATGTTTAATATACTCACTCCTATACCTTCTATTTTACATTATTTTTATACTAGTTTATGTCTAAAATTCAAATATATTCTTTTTCACACCACATCCTTCCAATTTCCCTCACCCCTTTACCCATCAAATTGTATGACCCTGTGATTAATCTTCCCTCACACATCCTCATCCCTCTGCTTCCACCCTCCCCCCTTGGATCCTCATACTCATTCTACAATAATGGTTTTATACAATATTTGTCCTTGTGGGACTGAGTTAGTTCTCTGGGCATAATGCTCTCCAGTCCCTCCCAAGTTAGGTAATAATTTACAAAATCATTGCTCTTCCGTGCTACATAGTATTCTATTGTGTGAATGTACCATAATTTCTCAATACATTAGATTGTGTTTGGACATCTGGGCTGTTTCCATATTCTTGTGATAGTGAATAATGCTGCTATGAACATTGGTGTACAAGTCTCTGTGCCTCAGTTCTCATTTTCCAAGCAGTAGAATATCTGGTCATATGGAATTTCTAGGTCCAGCTTTTTGAGGAAGCATTAAACTGCCTTCCAGAGTGGTTGCACCATTGTATAATCCTACCAACAATGTATAAGAATTTCCATCTTGCCACATTCTCTCCAACATTTATTATTTGCTGTCCTGTTAAACTTTGCCGCTGCTGCTGCTACTGGAGCGAGATGGTAACTCGTTGTGGTTCTGACTTGCATCTCTCTTATTGTCAGATTTTGAGCATTTCTTCATGCCCATTCAAATATCTTCCTCTGTGAAAATTCTTTCCATGTCTTTTGTCCATTTTGTAATTGGGTTATCAGTTTTTTCTTGTTGAGGCCCATGCATATCGTATACACTTTCATTATGAGACTCTTTTCTGAGATGGTATTGCCAAATGTTTGTTTCCAGTTGGTAGGTTTTCTTTTCACCCTGTTGGGAAAAAAGTTTTTGATGTGCACAGGGATTTAATCTTTATAAAGTCTCATTCATCAATTTTATCCTCTTCAGAGTATGCATTTCTGCCTATATTTGGCAATCTCTTTGTACTGTAGACTAGGCTGTCTAAGCTTGATCCCAGGTTTTCTTTTGGTTTGGGTTTTTTTTTTATCATTGTATGTTGTTGTTGTTGTTATGTGCCATTGAGTCGTTTCCGACTCATAGCG
>NW_006399817.1:8404362-8406212 GCF_000299155.1 Elephantulus edwardii | reverse complement strand
ATTGAAACAGATGAGGGAGAGAACTGTTTAAAAGGAATATATGATTAAGTATTATTTGCATGACAAAGTCCAAAATGAGAGCTGCATAGTGAAGTGGACTGGGGTTGGGAAAAGGTGGGGCAGAATTGTATAGCAGTGACAGAATTTTTTTTTTCTAAGAGAAACGTGAATTGGGGTGGGGTAGGCAGGGAGGAAAATGTGCAACAAAGAATAAATGTAAATCCAAATTCTCCATAAACTTTCATTAAACTTTCAAAAGAAAAAAAGAAGCATTACTAAAACTTGCCACCTTTGACCAATCTAGTTTTAATTCCATTTTATAAGTGAGGAAACAAGCCAGAGAAGTTAATAGAGCATCTGCAAGGATGCAGGGATTTCTAGACTCTTCATTTAGGAGTATGTCACAATTAAAGCATCTTTATTTTGAAATCAGACACGAGTTCTATTTTTTATTGGATAAAAATGAAAATACAGGAGGCTGAGCTTAGGTCAACTGGTTCTGCTATCTTTTAATTGCTTTCCTGAACACAGTGTCTACCAATGATCGGGGATATCACCTTCAGTGCTCTTGGCTCATCTCCATTATTCAAAGATCCCAGGCCAAAAGGGCATAGTTCACTCTTGCACTGAAGCCAGATCACTGAGAAATGCCTGCCGTCAGGGGTGACACTCTGCTCCATGAGACCAGCTACCCTGTGCCATGTAACTGTTTCCTAATGAACACTGCACTGGGGCAGATAGAAAACAAAAAAGAAAAAAAAAAACCCAAAAAACCCAAAACACCAAACCTGTTTAAAAGTAATATATGCTTACATATTATTTGTATGACAAAAGTCTAGAATAAAAGGTGCAAAGCAAAGTGGACTGGTGGATAGGGGGAGGAAGGAAATTATGCAACAATAAACTAATTTAAAGTGAACTGGAGGGGCTTGGTAGGGAGTTATATGTGCAACAATGAATGAATGAAAAATGCAACTTCTTTATAAACTTTCGTTAAAAATATATATTTTTTTAAAAAAAGAAAATATCTTGAACACTTCTATTGCTTTCTCAACAGGAACTCTGTGAGCCAGAGTTAATCCAACAAATTCTCTTATCGCATTTAGCAAACTTAAAAAATTCACTGTTGTTTTCTGGCTCATTTTTTTAAGAAAGACATCTGAAAGTAAGGCAATAATTTCAAGATAAAGAGGAGATTTTCTGGGGTTTTCCAACACTACATACTCTCTTTCCTAGTCTACTGAAAGATCACACAGAGACTTTGTAGTACCTTCTTCATAAAAATAAAATGTTAAATAGATTAATGTGTACCATGGTCTCTTAGATTTTCATGAAAATAATCCACACCCTCTTCTCTCACTTGACTTATCCTCTATCCTGGGTATTCCTTGAGAGAAAGGGATTAAAATCAGTAAGAATGCAGGCTTAATAGAGACAAAGTGGTTTAGTGGTAAAGAATTGCGCTAAGATAATGAGGTTTGAATCCACTAGCTGCTCCAAGATGGGTAATTTCCTCTTGTGCAATTTACTGCCTTTCAAAACCCACTGGAGGATCATCTATGGGTTTGTTCTGACTCAATGGTACATAACAACAACGGCAGGAACCCTAGTAATGAGTCTAATGAAAGGAACCCAATTAACATAGTGGGAGCCCTGGTGGTTTAGGTGTAAGGCTAAGCCAAGATACATAATTCAAATCCACCAATTGCTTTTTAGAAGAAAGGTGGGCAGTCTCTCCTTTGTCAATTACTGCCTCTGAAAACCTGCTATGGGTAAGTTCTTAATTTACAGCACATAACAACAGTAACATAGTGCTCCAACAGTCTCCATGGGAGCAGGGGAGAAATATG
>NW_006399817.1:8402875-8403577 GCF_000299155.1 Elephantulus edwardii | reverse complement strand
TTCAATTCACATTTAAGGCTTCAGTCCTTGACATTCTGCAGCATGTGTTTCAGGTCCTCCTCAGTTTCAGCAAGCAAGGTTGTGTCGTCTGCATAACACAGGTTGTTTATGAGTCTTCCTCTGATTCTGCCGCCGCATTCCTCTTCACAGAAACCAGCTTCCCAGATGAATCTGTCTAGCATATAGACTGAAAAGGTATGGAGATAGGACACATCCCTAAAGCACTCCTTTCTTGATTTTGAACCATGCAATGTTTCCCTGCTCTGTTCTGACAACTGCCTCCTGGTCCAAGTATAGATTTTAGGTAAGTGCAGTCAAGGATTCTGGAATTTCCATTCTTCTCCAACTAACTCACTAGTTGTTTGCGGTGTTTGTGTTATTGTTTATTTTAGTAGTCTATCTCTATTCTTGTCCCTCACAGTAATTCTCCATAGCAGAATCCAGAGTGGCCTTTATAAATGATGGTCAGAGAAATGATTTCTTTGCTTGCAAAATTCTGTGGGTTCTCTATCTCAGGAAATAAACAAACAAATAAGCACAGCCGAAATTCTGTTAAGGCCACAAGTGTTATGATTGCTCTCAGGTTTTATCTCCTGTCCACAGTAGTTCTTGTTCACTGGAAAATTGTCAATGTTGATCTTTCGCAGGATTTGGACCCTTTCTGCTCCCACTGACTAGGATCTATTATCAGCATGGCTCTTA
>NW_006399817.1:8380708-8402516 GCF_000299155.1 Elephantulus edwardii | reverse complement strand
TTTACATTTCCCTCCTGATCCTTCACATAGAATGTAAGAATCATGAAAGCAGAAATTCTTTTTAGTTCAATACTGTATCACCTTGATTATTTGTAAGGTAGATAAGTGAACAAAGGTCAGATACCAAAGACTACGGCCTTGTGCACATTGGCAGGAAATAGAACAAGTATTTTGAGAACATAAAAAAAAGAAAAAAGATAACATAATATCCACGTGTTTGCTTTCCTAATACTCTCACACAGGAATTTGGGTTGTAAAAAGATTAAACATTTAATAAGCAAAAAGGAACTGTTTTGAGTGTGGTGATGGTTTCACAACTCTATTTTTACTAAACATAATTTGATTGCAGGCTTTAAATAGGTAACTTTTATGGCGAGTAAATTATACCTTAATAAAACTGTTTTGCGAAAGAGAGAGCGAGAGGTTACGGTAAGGAAGAGAAGGGATTGTGGTAATGGTAGTAATACTCAACTCAAATTCACTGCTTTTGAGTTGGAAACGACTCAGAGCTGACCCTCCAGGAGTTTTCGAAGGCTATAAATCACACAGGAGGAGACTGTGCATCTTTCTCCTTCAGAGTAACTGGTGGATTCAAACCACCTGCCTTTGAGTTAACAGCGCCACTCTTTACTCACAAGGACACCAGAACTCCTTTGGGAGTAAGACTAGAACTCAGAGTTTCATTCCTTGGCATGAGAATGGATATCAGTCTTTCTCAGCATCAAAAAAGATAAAGCTCATGGCTCATATAAATAATTGGAAAATAACATTAGTCTTCCATTTTCTCTTATTTCTGGAAAACAGGTATAAACGTGACTGTCAGTGCAAGATTTATCCAAACAAATACTTGGATTTATAGGTCAAGCGACTGCCGAAGTAGCACATGTGAAGGCCTGGACCTACTCAGGAAAATTGCGGTAAGTATTTGATTTTATAAACAGCTCATTCCCTCTCAACACAGAAGACTGTGAAATGTGAGCTTATCTTCATTTCTCTTCATCTCTGATCATGGAGTTTAATGATCTGACGATATGTCTTTAAAGACTAAATATGCCTGACCCACTCATAGCCTTTTCAGTTGCTTGCTATGCATCCGAAAGTTGGTCAATAAATATGGGTGATTAAAGAAGAATTAGCCAATAAATGAAGCCCTAGATGTGATCAAAGAGCTATACCAGGTAATCTGGAGGAAAGCTGCCTGGCCATTTGACTGGAAGGATTCATGTTTGTTCCCATTCCTAAATGAGATGATCCTACAGAAAGTGGAAATTACTGAACAATAAAATTAATATCACATGCAAGTAAAATATTGCTGAAAAGAATTTTTAAAAAAAAATGGCTAGAACAGTACGTTGACAAAGAACTGCTAGAAATTCAGGCTGTATTTAGAAGAGGCCACAGCATGAAAGATACCATTGCTGATGTCAGAGAGATATTGTCTGAAAGCAGAGAATATCAGAAGAATGTCTATTTGGGTTTTATTGACTATGCAAAGGCATTTGACTTTGTGGATAATAACAAATTATGACTAACATTAAAAATGGGAATCCTAAAACAATAATGCTTTTACAAAACGTATACCTAGATCAAGACGTTGTTGTCTGAACAGTGCAATGGAACACTGGATGGTTCAAAATCAGGAAAGGTGTGCACCAGACCTGTATCCTTTCTCCCTTCTTATTCAATATGTATGCAGAACAAATAATTTGAAAAACTAGGGAATATTATAAAGAATGTGGCATCAGGATTAGAGGAAGACTTACCAACAACATGCATTGTGCAGATGATACAGCCTTGTTTGCTGAAAGTGAGGAGGGCTTGAAATATATGCTGTAGAGGATCATAGACTACAGCTTTCAATATGAGTTATATCTACCCATCAGAAAAAAACCAAAAAATCCATCTCTACCAGGCAAATAGGCAATATTATGATAGATGGAAAAGAGGAAGAAATTGTTATGTCTTCATCTTCCTTGGATGTCAACACCTTTGGTACCAGCAACCAGGAAATCAAAAGATGAGAGAAAGTCTGCTGTCAGAGGCCTTTCTAAAGTACTGAAGAGCAAAGATTCAAGCCATGTTTTTTTCAATCACTTGCTATACATCTCAAAGTTGGACAATGAATAAGGATGACAGAACAATGTCTTTGAATTACAGTGCTGGGAAAGAGTTCTGAATATCCTATGGATTGACAAAAAAGACAAATCAGTATGTCTTGGAAAAGGTGTGGATACTTTGGTCATGTTGTTAGGAGGGAACAGTTGTTAGAAAAGGACATCATGCTGGGAAGGTGGAGGGAAAGACCCTCAGTGACGTGGATTGACACAGTAACTGTAACAGCACAGTATAGGACATTGTTCAGATCTACTATGAGCCTCTATGAATCATAGTCGACTCAATGGCCCTTAACAACAAGAAGAATCAATCAATTTGAATCATGGTGGTGGCAAAGAGAATTGAATATGCCGTAGACTGTCAAAAGAACAAACAAATCTGTCTTGGAGGAAATGCAACCAGGGAGCTCATTAGAGGCAAGGATGACAAAACTTGATCTAACATAATTTTTGGCATGTTGTCAGTAAAGACAAGTGCTTAGAAAAGACTGCACACTGGGAGATATAGGGTTAGTGAAAGCGAGGACAATCCTTAATGAGGTGAACTGACCCAGTGACTATAACCATGGGCCCAAGCATGACAGAGAGAGATCATGAGGATAGAACAGAATAGGGCAAGGTTCAGATTTATTGCTCATAATGTAATTATCAGTTGCCATTGCCTCAATGGAACCTAACAACAACAACAATATTTTCCAAGTTACGAAGGCCATTTCAGAATCTATGAAAGTGGGAAGAGTATTAGCTATATATAGTCTATAATCCATCAGTGATGTGGAGGGGAATTGTTTAGTTTCAGTTGGTCTAAAATATTTTTATATGTAAAGATTTTCCTTGTGTGCTTCAAGAAATAGCTGACACACCATGTTAAAAACCCTACTTCAAAGCCCTGTCTCAGAAATCTCTGTTTCAAGTCACCACCTCATATCTGTTCAATAATTGCCTGCTTCAGGGTTGAATCTGAAACTGAACTGTAGAGCAGTAGCTGCGATATCTCAAGGGAGAAATGGAAGCGAAAGATATTTGCCTAGTACCTTCTCCCAGTCTCCAACCCCAACATCCACCAGAGCTTTATGGAGCTAAGGATTTTATGTTCACTAGAGCAAAGGTGGTACATAAGATGTCTTCTTCACTATGGAAGGAATCCATAAACCGTGCAAACAGTTAAGAGATCAGCTGCTAACTGAAAGGTTGGTAGCTTAAATCTACCCAGAGGGCTCCTTTGAATGAAAGCTTTGCGATCTACTTCTGAAAATTCATCTACTGAAATTCTTCTGGAACATAGTTCTATTCTGACACACATAGGGTCACCAGGAGTTGGGATCAACTTGAGGACAGGGCTTTGTGTTGTTGTTTTTTTTGTTTACTACAGAGACTCTGAGAAGAATGGGAATCCCAGAACATTCGATTGTGCTAATGCGAAACTTATATTTGGACCAAGAGGCAGTTGTCAGAACAGATCAAGGAGATACTACATGGTTCAAAATCAAGAAGGGGGTTCGTCAGGGATGTATTCTGTCTCCATACCTTTTCAATCTGTATGCAGAACAGATCATCCGAGATGCTGGGCTGTACGAAGACGAATGCGGCATCAGGATTGGTGGAAGAATCATCAACAACCTGCATTATGCAGATGACACAACCCTGCTTGCTGAAACTGAGGAGGACCTGAAGCACTTGCTGCAGAAGATCAAGGACTACAGTCTCCTATATGGACTGAAGCTCAACATCAAGAAAACAAAGATTCTCACCACTGGGCCAATTGGCAGCATCAGTGTGGATGGTGAAGAGATTGAGATAGTTAACAGTTTTAATTTACTTGGCTCCACAGTCAACACTCTTGGTAACAGCAGCCAGGAAATCAAGAGATGAACTGCATTGGGAAAGTCAGCTGTGAGGGACCTCTCAAGAGTACTGAAGAGCAATGACATCGGACGGGAGACTAAGGTGTGCCTGATCCAGGCTATAGTCTTCACAATTACGTGCTATACATCAGAGAGTTGGAAAGTGAATAGGGATGATAGAAAGATAACTGATGCCTTTGAGCTGTGGTGCTGGAGAAGAGGGTTGAATATACCATGGACTGCTAGGAGAACAAACAGGTTTGTCCTGGAGAGGGTGAAGCCGGAAGGCTCTTTGGAGTCAAGGATTCTGAAGCTTCGTCTGACATATTTTGGGCATGTTGCAAGGAGGGACTGGTCATTGGAGAGGGACATCATGTTTGGCAGAGTGGAGGGGTGGCGAAGGAGAGGAAGACCTTCAATGATATGGATCAATTCTGTCACTGGAGCTGTGGGAATAAGTGCGTTTGAGATGGCTAGGTTGGCACAGGATAGAAGAGCGTTTAGAGCTCTTGTACATAGGGTTGCTATGAGTCACAAGCGACTCGATGGCACATAACAACAACACAGAGATATAAGGATAATCTCTCAGAGAAGCATAGCATTGTTAGCAAAGCCCCAGCTCTAAAATGATAGTCACATCACACCCACCAGAAGGGATGTGAGGAAAAGTTAGAATGAATTATGGCAGTGATTCTCAATCTTTCCAGGGTGGAAGTGGAGAGGGGGAGTTTAATAAATTCTATGTTAAGCTTCTAGGAGCACATGCTTCTTCTCTTTGTGTCAACAGAGAGAGTTATAACTTGGTTCTCTAAAACCAAGTATGGATGGTCAAGTTACATTTGCCTGTATGAAATAGGTGACAATGACATCAATATTCAATCAATTGTATAAAACTTTATTCACTTTAGTTCTTTTTTGGGGCCCTCTCTAAAATTTCATTTTGTTCTCTCAATTGAAAACATGTGTAAATCTAGTATCCCCATAATCTAGCTTATAAATGCTACTGCTGTTACTGTCTGTCAATCCCCTTTCCAGCCACGGTATGTTCTCCACTTTGTAAAGAACCCCGTTCACCCCAGGAAATCACCTTCAGTGGAGCCCTCATCACTACTGACATCTGTTTTCTATCTTAGATCTTATTCCCTAGCTGATTGCTTAGTTCAAGACATCATATCATGCAGCGACAGGATATTCCTAACTTTTGGGCCCCCCAGTTCCTCACTTCCTGTGAGCCTTCCCCTCACCACTTTGTTTCTATTTCATTAACTAACTTTTTTTTTCTCCTACAGGAAGATAAAGTAATGGGCTGTGCCCTCATGGGGCCCTCCTGCACTTACTCCACCTTCCAGATGTAGTAAGTTGTTTTATTGTTGTGTTGGTTCAATGCTTCTGTGAACTGAAGTCAAGAAATGACATAGATACTTAGACAATTTATCAAATATCAATCTAGCCAAGGTAAAAAATTAGGATACTGGAAGCTTAGTCTTTTGCCACTTCTCTATGACTGCAATTCGTTTAGCCATATACCTCTGCCTTTGCTCAACCTGGGATAAATTACAGAAGGATTTATAGTCAATTTCAGATATGAACAACCGAACTTGAGAGGCTACACAGTGCACAAAATTAGTCTCACCAGGAAGGTGATAAACTTGAGAAGTTAAATAGAGGAATGAATTCCCTGGGGAGTGCAATGGTTAACATGTCAACTTGCTAACTGAAAAGTTAGCTAGCATTTTTAGTCCATCCAGAGACACCTCAGAAGAAAGGCCTGGTGATCTTATGGCACACACTTCTACTATCACACATATGTGTCACCATGAATTGGAACTGAATCAATGGTAACAAACTATAACAGTCAATATTGACAGAATGGAGGGAAACACAAAGACCAGTGTCACACAAGAGACCATTAAAAGGACTCTTCTACTTGTGGATCAAAAAAGAAATAAGGTGCCTACTTCATAAGGTTATTTGAGGATTGTATAAATAACATATTAAGGGTTTGGATTCTAGTCTGTCAGGCACTATGATCAGGGATAGACAATCATAACTAACCATACTGGATTCCCAGAACACCCTAGCTGTGAGAAGTGTTAACAGGAACATCCATAATAGTGTAAAAACTTTCATAATAAAATCTGAAGCCAAGGATGGATGGAGAGAAGGAGAGTCTTCAAACTGTTTTCAAGTCAGGGGTGACTGCATCAGGATCCACAGTATCTCTGTCTGTTGGAGAAGGCACAGGTGTCAGAACATCAGTCAGAACAAGGACAGATGACATCAAACTAAAAACTGCGTGTGCATTGAAAGGCAGCTGGCATGGGTCTACAAAGAAGTCTTCAATGAGAACCAAGTGTTGATGACTTTCTAAGTCGCCTGTTCTTCATCCTCCAAAGTACATTGCAGTACAATAGCTGCTCCTTCTAGCAATCAGCTGAAGCACAAAAGTCAGGCTGACTCCTCTGGTAACAGCAGCAGCCTGGGGATTTCAGGCCCCAAAGAGTTCAGTGCCTGAGTGAGCTCCTTCTCCTGATGCTAATCCTACTGAGGAAGTCACTGAGCCTTTGAGAACTTCGGTTCCAAGGCTCCCAACTGAGAGTGAAAATTAAGACCCATGTCTCCAGAGCAAGTGTGAAGACCTATGATCTCTCTTTCACTCTGTATCCAAGTTGAACCAGGGCAAGCCATGTGCCTGCATAGTCAAGGAGAGACAGTGTAAGAGATGGCATGCTATGGAAGTGTTCTCCTTCTCTGGCCTGGAAAGCATCCTGTCCTTGGCCACCGAATGAAGATCTTTGCTTGAGGACCACTCTCAGTCACTCCACACGAGAGCTCTGTGTGGCCCTCCCTGCTCCTGTTCTGAGCAAGTTCGAGTTTATGTGAATGATGTGGAATATAACTTGTATCTTCCCAAGTAAATGTCCCACATGGCAGAAATGATGTACACACCTGATAGCAGGAAACTAACTACTATGCTTTAAACCAATGAAGGGTTGTTAGAGAGATTTAGTGAATGGTAGCCCTTGCAGCCACTTTGTGTGAGAAGACATCGCCTGCTCACTGTGCTTTCAATAAAAGCATTTCTTGGGGGGCAAAAAACCCCAACCAAACACAAACCACACTATATTAAAGCACAGTACCCTTATCACCTTAGGAAAAAAAGCTTCTATTTATTCTATGAGGAAAATTTTCTCTAGTTTTTGGGAAAGCAATCCAACCTCACCCCTCCCAATCCTTTAACTCAATGTAATTCACATTTTTTTTCTCCTGCCAGTTCACACTTTGCCCTGTCAAAATCCCTCTCATTTCACCCTTTCCATATTCTCTGAAATAAAAGATCACCCTTTACCAAGAAAGTACTTAAGATCTCAAAAAAAAAAAAAAATACAAGCAATGGGTAAACTTGGACAAGCAGCAGCTTTTAAAATTAAAAGATAAGCTTGACCATGAACATGTTGAATTTAAAATGCAAGTAGGACCCGAGTAAAACATTCCAATGGAGCAATGAAGAAGGAAGGCAATGTTGCTTCCCTTCATTTGTCAATGCATTTTGAATACATACCAACAGTGTATAAAGCACTAGAGTTACTGATACAAACAAGCGAGACAAGGCCCTTGACTCTGTGGAGTTTATAATCCAGAAGTTGCCATTGTTGGATGTCATGGAGTCAGTTGCAACTCATAGTGACTTTATATACAACACTGCCAATCTTGCGTCATCCTCACAATCACTGCTGTACTTGCAGAGGAGACAAATATTAAATGTTGTTGTTGTGTGTTGTCGAGTTGGAACCAACACAGAGCTGACCCTTCAGTGACTTTTCAGAGACAGTAAATTACACGTGAGATTGCCCATTCTTCTCCTGCAGAGCAGCTGGTGGATTTGAACCTTGTACCTTTGGAATTGTAGTGCAACTTCTTACCATTAGGACACCAGAGATATTAGATAGATACCTAAATTATTACATAGTCTTAGTTATCAGGGAAAGTTTCATTGCTGGCTAAAGAGATATTTCATCTAGGACATGATGGGGTAAGTCAGAGTCAGGTAAAGACACAGGAACATCATTACTGGCATTTGTTGGGATCTACAATCAAATTTATGTGTTTAAGGAACTATAAAGTCTATGTTGTTAAGATGGGAGAAAGAAAAGCTATATACAATAAGAAGACAATCAGCACAATACCGTTAAAGAAAAGGAAGACACAGAGAGGTGTAGGATTAATGGAGATAAGAATTACAAGGAGGAAATTGGACAAGTATGATTGCTTTCCAATTACTGACATTAATGCCAAAGAATAAATGGGTAGGAATGGTTGAATTAAAAATTATTGTCTTTGGGGACTGAGAAATATGGCATAAATAATGTATACTGCATTTGAAAACAGATGAGGGAGAAAACTGTTTAAAAGGGATATGTGATTAGGTATTTTTGTCATGACAGGAGTCCAGAGCGAAGGCTGCATAGTGGAGTGGACCTGGGGGAAGGGATTGTAAAACAATGAAAGAATTTTTCTTTTACTTTTCAAAGAGAAGAGTGTACTGGGGAGGGGTGGGCAGGGAGAAAAGTGCAACAATAAATGAATGGAAATCCAACGTCTCTGTAAACTTTCATTGAAATTAATAACAAAAAAATTAATGTCGTCATAAACTTCCACTCAAATCACAATTTAAGAAGAAGATAAGAATGTCCATGTGCTGAGCAAGGGAAGCAGTGCCTCAGATGATGCCTTTCTCAAAGGCGGCCAGCAGAGATTAAACTGTACATTGAGGAAACATATAAAAGACATCCTTCTATCTTTACAGTTATTATAGCAACCATATAGTCCATCTTCTATCTCCCAAGCTCTATGCTCCAAAGTCCATATGTATCAGCCTAGACGTCATGACAGTTCAAATGGGAAGCTATTTTAGTATAAATCAATGTAAACAAGCCATAAACACACTTTATGTCTAAAGTGTGCTTGGGATATAGCATAGTATTGTTTGTACTTGTACTTTCTTTGTTTTTTGTTAAGTGTTCGTGTCAGAGGACACCTATGTAAAAAAGACATGTGCTTGAATGGCCTTACTTTATTCTTACCACTTACACAAAAACAAACAAACACACAAATTGAAACATGTTAAAAGAATATCCTCTTTGTGCTCCTGAAGTTAATCCCAGTATTTGTCTCTTTCTTTCTTCTTTTTTTTTTTTCTTTCTTTCTTCTTAACAAAGCCTTGACACAGAATTGAACTATCCAATGATTTCAGCAGGAAGTTTTGGATTGTCATGTGACTACAAAGAAACCTTAACCAGGCTGATGTCTCCAGCTAGGAAGTTAATGTACTTTTTGGTTGACTTTTGGAAGGCCAATAATTTGCCATTCAAAAGTTCTTCCTGGAACACTGCTTATGTTTTCAAGAATACTACAGAGACTGAAGATTGTTTCTGGTAAGCAGAAGTATTAATATTTTGCTAATACTTTTCATGAAAAGAAGTTATAGACTCAGAGAGGGTTCCTAATTATTATCAGATGTATCTTCCACCTATAACAATGATGAGGATGGCTACAAATCCACATTACACATGCAAAGAAAGGTCAAAGGAATATAAAATCAACCAATATGATAACCAGCATATATATTACACTTAAAACAATTTATCTGGTTTCCAAAATACTTTCATGTAAATTTTATTGAGTTCCAACAGCAAACTTTTTGAGGGAAACAAGAAGAAAAATCCTAGTTTTATTGTTGTTGTTGTTATGTGCCATTGAGTCGCTTGTGACTCATAGCGACCCTATGTACAAGAGCCCTAAACGCCATTCTATCCTGTGCCAACCTTGCTGTCACAAACACACTCATTCCCACCACTCCACTCACAGAATCTATCCATCTCATCGAGGGTACTCCTCTCCTGCGCTGTCCCTCCACTCTCCCAAACATGATGTCCCTCTCCAAAGATCAGTCCTTCCTTGCAACATGCCCAAAGTATGTCAGACAAAGCCTCAGAATCCTTGACTCCAAAGAGTATTCTGGCTTCACCCTCTCCAGAACAAACCTGTTTGTTCTCCTAGCAGTCCGTGCTGTATTCAAGTCTTCTCCAGCACCACAGCTCAAAGACATCAATTCCCTTTCTAGCATCCCTATTCACTGTCCAACTCTCCGATACATAGTATGTTATTGCAAAGACTATAGCCTGGATCAGGTGCACCTTAGTCTCCAGCCTGATGTCATTGCTCTTCAGTACTCTTGAGAGGTCCCTCACAGCTGACGTTCCCAATGCAATTCCTCGCCTGATTTCCTGGTTGCTGTTACCAACAGTGTTGACTGTGGAACCAAGTAAACTAAAACTGTTAACTATCTCAGTTTCTTCATTCACACTGATGCTGCCAATTGGCCCAGTGGTGAGAATCTTTGTTTTCTTGATGTTGAGCTTCAATCCGTACTGAAGACTGCAGTCCTTGACCTTCTGCAGCAAGCACTTCAGGTCCTCCTCAGTTTCAGCAAGCAGGGTTGTGTCATCTGCATAACACAGGTTGTTGATGAATCTTCCACCAATCCTGAAGCCACATTTCTCCTCATACAGCCCAGCGTCTTGGATGATCTATTCTGCATACAGATTGAAAAGCTATGGAGGCAAAATTCATCCCTGACAGACCCCTTTCTTGATTTTGAACCATCCAGTGTCTCCCTGCTCTGTTCTGACGACTGCCTCTTGGATGAAGAATAGGTTTCGCATTAGCACAATCAAATGTTCTGGGATTCCCGTTCTTCTCAGAGTCAGCCATAGCTTGTTGTGATCCACACAGTCAAAAGCCTTTGAATAGTCAATGAAGCACAGATAGACATTCTTCTGGCATTCTTTGCTTTCTGCTAAGATTCATCTTACCTTAACTATAATATCCCTAGTACCACGACCTCTTCTAAATCCAGCCTGCACATTTGGCAGTTCTCTGTTGACATATTGTTCCAAACATTTTTGGATAATTTCAGCAGATTCTTGCTTGCAAGTGATATCAATGAAATTGTTCAATAATTTCCACACTCTGTTGGCTCCCCTTTCTTTGGAATGGGAATAAATATCGATCTCTTCCAGTCAGTTTGCCAGCTGGCTGTCCTCCAGATTTCCTGGCACAACTTAGTGAGCACATCCAGGGCAGTGTCTGTTTGTTGAAATAAATCAACCGGTATGCTGTCAACTCTGGGAGCCTTGTTTTTTGCCAATTACTTCATAGCAACTTGAACTTCCTGCTTCATCACCATAGGCTCTTGCTCATATGTTATTTCATGAAATTCTTCTGTGTCAGCCAATTCCTTCTGATACAGTGACTCTGTGTACTCCTTCCATCTTCTTTTGATACTTGCTGGATCATTCAACATTCTACTCAAACTATCTTTAAGTATTGCCACCCATGGCTTGAATTTGTTTTTCACCTCCTTCAGCTTAAGAAATACTGAGCGAGTCCTGCCCTTTTGATTTTCTGACTCCAGCTCTGTGCACATTTCTTTATAGTATCTTGCTTTGTCATCCTGGGCTGCCTTTTGAAATTTTCTGTTCAGCTCTTTGGTTTCTTTATTTTTTTTCTTTAGCTTTGGCTTCTTGGCACTCTAATGCAATACTCAGAGTCTCATCTGACATCCATCTTGGTCTTTTCTTCCTTTGTAACGATCTTTTGCATTTTTCATGGATGATTTTCTTGGTATCCTCCTAGAACTCATTTGTGCTCAAGGCCTCAAACCTGTTTGTGAGATGATTTTGGAATTTGAGTGGGACAGACTTAAGGTCAAATCTTGGTTCCTGTGGACTTGATTTAATTTTCCTCAATTTCAGCTTGAACTTGCATATGAATAGTTGGTGGTCAGCACCTGGCCTGTTTTTCATTGCTGGTATTGAGCTTCTCCAGTGAGTCTTTCCACAAATGTAATCGATTTGATTCCTATGCATACCATCAGGTGAGATCCATGTGTATAGCCTGCATTTATGTTTCTTATAAAAGGTATTTGCAATGAATAGATAATTGAATGTGCAGAACTCTATCATTCTATCTCCAGCCTCAATTCTCTCACAGAGCCCGTGTTTTCCTGCTACTGATCCTTTTTCCCTGTTTCCAACTTCTGCGTTCCAGTCGCCCATTATTATTAATGCATCTTGGTTGCATGTTTGATCACTTTCTGACTGCAACATTTGGTAGAAATAAGGAAAATGAGAAAGTCATATTACTGAGAATAATAGATTACCAGTAGATGTGTGTATTGATTATATCTGCAAATAGCTTGAACTCTTTCTCTCCCAGATATTCAGAGAAATAAGAGCAGGCCAGAGGAGAGAAGAGAACCAATCCGTACCATTGTAGTAACTCCAACAGAAGTGACAGAGGCAATCTTTTGGTTAGACTACCATCTGAAACTCCATTATATGGCATTATTCTGGAGTCTATCTTTGTCTAAGCTGACAGAGTGCAATTAATCTGGAACTTATATGTAGGAAATGATAGAAATGATTCCTAAGGTCTCATTCTGGAGACTATGAAGTAAACTTAGAATACACTAAAAACCATTTCACACAGAGGAGGAATTGGTTCTGTTAGTTGTTTTGTACACTGTAAGTTCAAAGAATTTTATTCAAATAAAAAATTGCAAGAAGTGATAATAAGGAACCTACAGTTGTGTTTTATTGTGTACATATATCATGGTATGCACATCCCACTTTCATAGTAGTGGAAATGAATTTTAGAATTTTATATAAACAAGTCCCAGAAGAAATCTGAAAAATGAGTGAAAGTCACAGACGCTTTGAAGATACTAAGCTGATTTTTTACTATTTCTTTTTCTGTTTCAGGTATCTCAATGCTCTGGAAGCTGGAGTTTCTTACTTTTCTGAGCAACTTTTCTTTAAGGACGTTTTAAGACGAAATGAACAGTTTCTGGATATTCTAACAGATCACAACAGGAAAAGTAATGGTAAGAAGACAGACAAAAAAGAGAATGTTTTGTCAACTTCTTCCTCATGATCACCACCTCCTTCTGAGTCATTTTGACAAGCCTATCACCTCAGAACTCCCATCATTACCTTCACAGTTTTGTATGTTTGGTGATTGGGAAAGTCTGTAGTTAGGAACCTCTCCAAGTTATTGAGGATCAATGATAACAGTTCCTGATTCAGGCTATGGTCTTTTCAGTCACTTACTATGGATCTGAGAGCTGGACAATGAATAAGGATGACAGAAGAAGAAATGATGACTTGGAATTATGATGTTGGAATAGAGTACTGAATATCTCATGGACTGCCAAAAGAACAAATAGATATGTATTGGAGAAGGTGCATCCAGAGTGCTCCATGAAGGCAAAGATGATGAAGTCTCATATACGTTGGGCATGTTGCTAGAGGAGGTTATTCCTTGGAGGGGGACATCATGCTTGGAAAGGTAGAGGGATGACAAAGGAGAGGATGACCCTCAACCAGGTGGATTGACACAGTGACTACAGCAATGAGTCTCAGTGTGTCAGAGATTGTGAGGATGGCACAGGATAGGACAGGGTTCAGATCTGTAGTTCATAGGGTGGCTATGACTTGACTCAATGGCACCTAACAATGACAACAATATTTGCATGCAGCTTTACTATGTTTCTGCTGTTGATTCAACCTCTATCCGCTGAGAGAAAACAGAAAAGTTGTATTGCGAAAATACATCTCTATAAGGGTGAAACTCAGCTTTATTAAGCACAAGTGATACCATAATTCCCCATTGGTAAACTTCTTGTGAAGTTCACCTTATCCAATTTGATTTGTGATTAATACTGTTTAATGACACTAATCTTAACACATTCTGAACTTTGGTCCCCTAGTGACTAAGTAGATTAATTCATCACTCTTCTCAGGCAAAATTACAAAGTAAGCAAAGTGTCATACTGCCCTCTGGATTCCCTTTAACCTCTCTCTAACTCCTTGCCCACTGATATCCCAGCTAGAGGCCACGTGTCCAAGGAATAAAATCCTACTGACTAAGATATTAAATGATGTTTTGCACAGAACTCTCTTTACAAATAAGAATAATTTAAGAACAAATTAATCAATTTTGCAAACTTCCTACAGGAGAAGACACTTGTTTGGTGGGATTTCCTCATATTCCTCAAATCATCATCTACTATTGTTATCAAACATTTGTTGTATTAGGAAACTTCACTCACAAAAGGACAAATACTGTATAAGACCATTGCTATAAAAACTATAGAAAGGTTTACATATAGAGAAAAAACAATCTAATATGGTTACAGGGAAAGAAGTAGAAAGGGGGAAGTATACCCTTAATAGGTGGACAATGACCATGTATTGAAAGGGTGAGGGAAAGAACAGTGTAGAATGAATGGATATAAAATATTGTGTGCATTGCAACTAGCCTTAAGGAAAAAATATACATAAGCTGTTGATTTAATAAAAAAGAAACTACAATTTGCAAATTATTGACCAAGACATGTTGAGGGGAACAACAGAAGCATAAAATTATTCATGTCCCTGAAGTGTTTGCCTGCCAGCTGGATAGCGTGTCACATAAAATAATCCAGTAAAGTGTTACTCAATCTTCTTACCATAGAGTCATGCATTTGAGAGATGGTTACATGCAATTAGTTATACAGCTTATAGAGTCAAAGTGGACTCCTATAGTAAAAGAACATTAGGTGTATTCTGGATTCAAAAGCTACAGACAAAACACAAGGAAAATGACTTTGAAGGATATAATGTTTTATTTCCACATTATCTTTTATCTTTTTCAACTCCTATTCTAAATCATAAGATGCATTGATTTGTTAAGACAGTAATTGCAATCATTACTCAAGCCTGGTGTAATGGAATAAGCACTAAGCCAGGAGTCATAAACTTAAACATTAGAACTCCATCCTCTACCTGTTCTTTAAACCTTTGGAATCTAGACTTCAGGAGACAGAATAAATTATTCTTTTTAGCTGCACACAATTGTATTCTGACTCTATAAATGCAAATTAAAGGGGGAAAGGGTCGCTTGAGGGGTTGGTACTAATACACGTATTTTATATTTAATCAGTATACTTCACTGGATCCAAATTCAAATAGCTCAAGTCCCCCGGTTTATGTATAGACCACTGTGCATGTTTCTCTGTTTTGCTCTCTCTTCTTCAGTGATTGTCACGTGTGGTACTCCAGAAACCATGTCCTCCTTTCTGAGCGAAACTTCAGTGGCTGAAGACACTGTCATCATTCTGGTGGATCTATTCAAGTAGGTTTAATACTTAGAAAAACTATCCTTTTTTCCAAATAGAAACAATAAAAAAAATCCCAGGATGAACTTTTTCACTTAGCCAGCTTCTTATAGAGTTCAATATAAAGATAACACTTGAACCTGTTTTTCATTCCTTCTTCATCACATCCTCATGCTTATTTAATTAGTTATGACCATTGACACATAAATCATGTTTAAATACAATAAGCATGCTCAATCAACACAGGATTCTGATGTCCATTCTGTATTTATAAAGTTCAAGCAGTGATAAGTCAGCTAATAATAACATTATTCCCGACAATGTGAGCCATACTTATTTTAATTGCTAATGGTCTTTTTGGAAGGAGGAGTGGCATCCACTTCTGTAATAGCTTGCCTCCAGAAACCCTATGAACCTGGAGAGAGGATGAAAGGCACCCAAGCATCGAGGACTCTCCTTCATAGGGTTGCTATGAGTCACTTGTGACTCGACGGCACTTAACAACAACAACAACAACAATGGTCTTTGATCCTAGATTGCTTTTTCTTTGGCTACCTTTGATAGGAGGAAAGTTGAATTTGACTTGCATAAATGATTCATGCACATGTGTGTACTACAAAACTATATTTTTCTCAAGGCTACTCTTGGCAGCCTTATTTGTTACAACCACAAACTTTAGGAGGGGTAATATTTAGTCACCTGATTAAGAAGATTTTAGGGCACTCTCTGATCCTATCATGTGTAAATTCATGAGGTTCCTGATGTTGAGTTATGAGGCCAAAGTTGAAAACCCAGACCTCGGCTGTGTGTGGAGCCCAGTGTTCCTGAAATAGGTTTGAGACTGAAAGTTAAGAAAGCTGACTGACTTCTGGGAGAATGGTCTTAAAAAATCAAAAGGGCCGAACATGCTCAGCATTTCTTAAGTTGGAGGAACAGAAGGACAAATTCAAGTTGTGAGTGAGTTGCAATGCTTAAGGATGTTATGAGCAGAATAGTGAATGATTCAAGAAGCATTAAAAGAAGTAGCTGACACAGAAGAATTTCCAGAAACAACATATGATCAAGAAGTAAAGGTGATGAAGGAGGAAGTGCAGGCTGCTCTGAAGGACTTGGCAAAAAAATAAAGCCCCAGGAATTGATGGAATATCAATTGACGCATTTCAACACAGAGATACTGCCCTGGATGTGCTCACCAAGTTGTGCCAAGAAGTCTGGAGGACAGCTACTTGCCAACTGATTGGAAGAGATTCATATTTATTCCCATTCCAAAAATAGGTGACCCGACAGAGTGTGGAAATTATCAAACAATACCACTAATATCACACACGAGCAAAATCTGATGAAAGATCATCCAGAAATAAATGAAACAGTACATTGACAGAAAACTACCAGAAATACAAGCCAGGTTTAGAAAAGGTCATGGCACTAGAGACACTTTTGCCAATGTCAGATGGATCTTGGCAGAAAGCTAAGAGTTCCAGAGGACTATCTGTCTTTGTTTCATTGACCATGTAAAAACATTTGACTGTGTGTATCACAACAAATTGTGGCTAACCTTGAGGAAAATCGGAATCCCAGAACATTTGATTGTGCTATGTAAAACCTATACTTGGACCAGGAAGCAGTCCCCATAACAGAGCAGGGAAACACTGCATGGTTCAAAATCAAGAAAGGAGTGTGTCAGGGATGCATCATGTCTCCATACCTTTTCAATCTATATGCAGAACCGATAATTCGGGAAGAAAGGAGGACTGTGGCATCAAGATTGGAGGAAGACTCATCAACAACCTCATTATGCAGATGACACAACCTTGCTTGCTGAAACTGAGGAAGACCTGAAGTGCTTGCTACAGAAAGTCAAGAACTGCAGCCTTCAATATGTATTGAAGTTCAACATTAAGAAGACAAAGATTCTTACCACTAGGCCATTTGGCAGCAATATGATAGATGGAAAAGAGGCTGAGGTTGTTTATGAGTACAGCTTGCTTGGCTTCACAATCAACACCAGCAGTCAGGAAATCAAAAGACGTATTCCTTTGGGGAAATCTGCTGTCAGAGACCTCTCCAGAGTGCTGAAAAGCAATGATGTCAGTCTAAGATTAAGGTGCACCTAATCCAGGCAATGGTATTTGCAATTACTTGTTATGCTCCAGAGAGCTGGAGAATGACTAAGGATGACAGAAAAAAAAAAATAGATACCTTTGAGCTGTAGTGCTAGAGAAGAGAAATACTGTGGACTTCCAAGAAAACAAATAGGTCTGTCCTGGAGGAGGTGCAACCAAGTTTCTCCTTGGAAATTAGGATTTGAAGCTTCTTCTCCAGAATACAGAGAAGCAATAATGTCAGTCTAGAGACTAAGGTACCCTGATCCAGGCAATGGTCTTCACAATTACTTGTATCAGAGAGCTGGACAATAAGGATGGAATAAGAAGAATCAATGCCTTTGAATTTTTGTGCTGGAGAAGAATAATGAACATACCATGGATTTCCAAGAGAACAAACAGCTCTGTCTTGGAGAGAGTGAAACCAAGTTTCTCCTGGAAGGCAAGGATTTTGAAGCTTCATCTCACGTGCCTTGGGGACAAGACCAGAAGGGACCAATTCCTAGTGAAGGATATCACGCTTGGAAGGGTAGAGCAATAGCACACGAGAAGTCAACCCTGGATAAGATGGAATGGAACAGTAACTGTGGTAAATGGAGGTAGGTATGTCAGAGTCAGCTTGACTGGCTCAAGGTAGGGCAGGCTTCAGAGTTTTTGTATAAAGGGTCACTATGAGTCACCTGCTCAACAGCATACAACAGCAACAAGTTTCTAGAAGGGAGAACTAGTAGTTTAGGGGTAAAGAGTTTCACTGCCAATTGAAAGGCCTGCAGTTTGAATCCACCAGCTGCTCTATGTGAGAAAGATGGACAATTTCCTCCTATGAAATTTACAGTCTCTGAGTACTGAGTGTACCATGGACTGCTAAGTAAATAAATTAGGTTCATCCGGGAGAGTGTTAAACAGGGCTGCTCCTTGGAGGCAAGGATTCTGTGGCTTCATCTGACTGACATACTTTGGACATGTGGCAAGGAGGGACCAGTCCTTGGAGAGGGACGTCATGCTTGGGAGGGTGGAGGGACAGCGCAGGAGGGGAAGACCCTCTATGAGGTGGATTGATTCAGAGACTGGGGTAATTGGGGTGGGTGTGTTGGAGACGGTGCGATTGGGACAGGACAGAGCAGGGTTTAGGGATGTTGTACACAGGGTCGCTATGAGTTGCAAATGACTTGACAGCACATAACAACAGTAACAACAAGCTTCAACTCATTAACACTAAGCTGCCAGATCTCCCTAAATAATTTTGGTACATATGAAAAGGAGGGACTTCTGGTGGCCTGTAGTTAGAGAGTTGTGCTTTTAATGCAAAGGCAGGCAGTTAAAATCCAGCCAGCTGCTCCACAGAAGAAAGATGAGAAATCTACTCCTATGCAATTTACAGACTCTAAAAACCCACTGGAGGGTCAGTTATGAGCTGGTTCTGACTTGATGGCTGTGAGTTAAAGAGTCAGTAAGCATGAAAAGAAAATTTCTAAGTTGGAACCAAAGATCTTAAACTCTTGAAAGCAAGCACTAGGTCCCATACTAAGAGCTCCAGAAACCACCCTCAAAGGCTTGTATCCTGATCTTACCTTGCATTTTTGAATGCGAACCACAATTACCTAAATTCTCTTATTTAACTTAGCAAGTAGAAGAAAAGAAACTGTTCTGAGAATATAGAAAGCTTTGTGTATTAGTAAACAAAAACAACAAAATTTTAAAACTATCTTCAAGACTGATGTGTTTTTGAAGGGTTATAATTTCCATAGGAACTCTGGTAGAATACAATATTGCATGTTGAGTCAATAAGAATCTAAATCAACTCAGTGGCAGTGATTTGGTCTTTGATTTCTATGAGACACTGTTGTCTTTTTTTTAAATATAGTAACTACTATTTTGAGGGAAATGTCACAGCTCCTGACTTTATGAAAAATGTCCTTGTGCTGACACTACCTCCTGAAAATATCAACAGTTCTTCTTCCAAAGATCCGTCACTGGTAAGCTCTTTCTATATATACTGTTTCTTTTCTTTGAAAAAAAATGTACGATCACTAACATCCTACAGAGGTCCCAAGGGAGCTCTTGTGGCCTAGTGTTAGGTAACTGCTCTGTTAACTGAAGGCAAGTAGTTTGAATCCAACAGCTTCTCTGCAGGATAAAGATGGACAATCTCCTCCCATGCAATTTACTATCTCTGAAAACCAACTCTGGGTTGGTTCTGACTCGATGGTCCACAACAACAACAACACAGGAGTCTCAAATGCTAAAATGAACAGTTATATTTGCCCATTTCCATTAACTCAGCAGATGTTTACAGAGACTTACTATGCATGCAGCATTTTACAAGAGTAGGATCTCCACCCAAATGCTTATTCCAGGCCACCATTCTGGACTCTAGACTACCACGCCAGAAGAAACATCAGAGTGAGAATGACAGGGTGAAAAGACAGGAAGAGGCCTGTCACTGAGGGCCAGTCTTAAAACTGGGAGCAAAACAAAGCCCAGGTGCTGCTGAGTTGGTTCCTGCTCGTGGAAACTGTGTGTGCTACAGTGGAACTGTGCCCCATAAGTTTCCAATGGCTGACTTTTCAGATAGAGATAGACTTTCCTTCTGAAGTGACTCTACATGGACCTAAACCCTCACTCTTTCCATTACCAGCCACATGGTTTAGCCATTTGTACCACTGGGGCACCCCCTTACTTTTTGTTGTTGTTGTTGTTAAGTGCTGTCAAGTTGTTGATGACTCATAGCGACCCTATGAACGAAAGACCTGAGACTTGTATAACTGTCATCATTTCTCTAAGCTCATAGGGTTTCCAGAGGCAAGCTATTTCAGAAGTTGATGCCACTCCTGCTTTCAAGCTTGTTTTAATTGGGGAGCTCCACCCAACACTGTCCACCATGAGTAACGATTATCACATTTGACACATCAGGGGCACAGTGTTCAGCATCACAGCAACCATGAGTCACCACAATGATGTAAAATAAAGTGTCTTTCACTTTAAGTCCTTTACTTCCTAAAGTAGCTTTCCTTTCACTGCTATCAAAATGCCACCATTATATATATTTCTTAATTCTAAAGAGAACTCTGGTGGCTTAATGGTAAAGAATTGCCCTGCCCACCTAAAGGTACATGGTTCAAATCTACCAGCTGCTCCAAGGGAGAAGGATGGGCAATCTCTTCCTGTGCGATTTATTGCTTCTGAAAACCTGCTTGAAGGTCACCTATGGATCAGTTCCAACTCAATGATACCTAACAACAGCACTTGACTATTCTCCAAGTTTGCCCAGGAAAGTTCTGATTTATTCCTGTTATCTCTAGATCTCACTGATTTACTATTTGTTTCAGAAAAGAAACCTCAGTTTAGACATAACTCATCGTTTTAACCGAATCATCAAAGCTCATCCTAATAGTCTTCTTATTCTGATACAGAAACTCTGCTACAGACAGCACACTGGGCTCCACTAGGCACCGAACCTCACGTAATATGATCAGGTTTATCAGATGTGGCGTGCAGAGACAGCCAGCGGAAGCAACATAGGGTGGGAGGAGAAGAACAGGCACAAATTAAGAATCTAGACAACTTTAGGATGGCAGATCAGGAACTAGGCTAAAAAGCTATGAGGAGAGTTGAATATTTTTGTGGCCTTCACAATTTTTTCTAGATGAGGTTTTAAGTCCTTAGTGTTAAGAGTCTTGCCACAATCAGGGACTATAACCTTGATTGGATTTTGAAATGATGATTTCAGCAAAAAACAAAACAAAAGCCAACAACCCTCTGAAACCAATTAAAAAGGGTTTGTTCTGCCTTTTCATACTTTCTAGTAAGGTAATTACAGGCATAGTGTTCAGATACCACTTTTACTCCTTCTATGTTCTGGTAAACAGAATTTTTTACAGAAGAGCAGTCCAAAATGTTTGGGCTGACAGAACTTACGTGGTGTCAAAGCGATGCAGAGTTTTACAGTTAACCATATAGTGATCATTATGTAACTATGGCAGAGGAAGGAGAGTTCTGGCTCCTTTCCTCATCCTTCCCCTACAAAATTTTGGAGCCTGAGGTAGCATTCAATTAGAATTGTCTTCAATGCAAGCTCAGTGGTATCATCCACTCAAAATCTTCATCCCCTATGCTAAAAGGTAGTTTTTGTTTTTCTTTTTAGCTTTCTCTTCATTTACTTTTTAAAATAAGAACATTGTACTACAAGGAAGCACTGTTTCTATGTCTTATGAGAATTAGGGGAATTCCCAGAGACATTCTATATAACAATCATAACTCTAATTCCCAAACCAGGCACGGATATTACCAAAAAAAGAAAAACTACAGACCAATATCTCTCACGAATGTAGATGCAAAAATCCTTAACAAAATCCTAGCCAATAGAATCCAAAAGCAATTCATCCTGAAGGGAGCTCTAGTGGCCTAGTGGCAAGAAGCTGCACTGCAACCCCAGAGGTATGTGGTTCAAATCCGCCAGATGCTTTGCTGGAGAAGGAGAGGCAATCTTCTCTTGTACCAGTCAGATCCAATTTGACAGTACACACA
>NW_006399817.1:8378515-8380458 GCF_000299155.1 Elephantulus edwardii | reverse complement strand
AAAAAATATATATATGTAAAACCAAGAGCCAATAACCTTCTCAATGGAGAAAGACTAAAAGCATTTCCTTGTGAATAGGGACCAGACAAGAATGTCCACTGTTATCACTGATGTTCAATATTGTATTGAAAGTACTTGCTAGGGCAATACAAGAGAAGGAAATATAAGGCAGTATGATTGCCAAAGAAATGGTTAAATTGTTGCTGTAAGCAGATGATATGATAATGTACACAGAAAACCCCAAGGACTCAACAAAAACAACAACAACAACAAAACCATATGAGTGCTCGTAGATTAATTTAACAGAGTGGCAGGATATAAGTTCAATATCCAAAAATCAGTGGGATACTTCTACAGTAATAAAGAGAACTCAAAGAAGGAAACCAAGAAAACAATACCATATGCAATAGCTGACCACAAATTTAGATACTAGGGAGTGAACCTAACTAAAGATACAAAAGACCTATGCAAAGAAGACTTCAGAACATTTGTGCAAGACACAATAAAAGACCTAAAGAAATGGGAAAATGTGCCTTATTCATGGATAAGAAGACTAAATATTGTGAAAAAGGAAATCCCCTACCAAAAGCAATCTACATTCAACGCAATCCCAATACAGATACCAAATTTACTTTTCAAGGAGATCGAAAAGGAAATTATCAAGTTTACTTGGATAGCAAAGAGACCCCTGAATAAGCAAAGTACTTTTGAAAAACAAAACTGAAGCAAGTAGCATAACACTCCCTGACCTCAAAACCTACTACACAGCAGTAGTAACCAAAACAGCATGGTCCTGGTATAATGACAGGCACAGAGATCAATGGAACAGAATTAAGAACCCAGAAATGGACCCATCTATCTATGGTCAACTGATATTCAACAAGGAAATTAAATATATCAAATGGGGATATGATAACCTCTTCAACAAATGGTGCTGGCAAAACTGGACTGCCACCTGTAGAAATCTGAAACAAGATCCACATCTCACACCATACACAAAAATCAACTCAAGGTAGATCAGAGACCTTGGAATAAAGCCCCAAACCATAAAGTCATAAGAGACAAACTGGAACCAAGCATAGAAGGCCTAGACTACTATATAATAGGACTGCCAAATACAGCCCAATACACACAATCTGAAGAAGATAAAATTGATGAATGGGATCTAAAGATTAATCTCTGTGCTTACTAACACCTTTTTCAACAGGGTGAAAAGAAAACCTACTGACTGGGAACAAACATTTGGTAATACTGTCTCAGACAAGAGTCTCATTATGAAAGTTTACAGAATCCTACAGGGCCTACAGAAGAAAAAGACTGATAATCCAATTACAAAATGGGCAAAAGACATAGAAAGACTTGACAGAGGAGGACATTTGGATGGCCAACAGATATATGAAAAAATTCTCAAAATCACCGGCAATAAGACAGATGCAAATCAAAATCGCAATGAGATACTTTCTTACTCCAGTAGCAGTGGCAAAGTTTAGCAGGGCATCAAGTAACAAGTGTTGGAGAGGATGTGGCCAGATAGGAATCCTTGTACATTGTTGGTGGGATTGTAAAATGGTATAACTGCTCTCATTCCCGTGCCTGGCTCTGGCCATCCCTCCTCCCTCTCTTTCTGCACCCATTCTTTTTCGTCCCTCACCCCCCGGGGGCTCCTGCGCCCTTCCCCTCTCCCCTGGCCGCATGGACCATCCCGCAGGCCGCTGATGCCGCCCGCGGAGAGCTGGCTCGGACCGCAGCGCCCCGGGAGAGGCCGGACGGGAGTGCCGACAAGATGGTGGACGGGGAGCTGAACGTGGATAGTCTCATCACCCGATTGCTGGAGGAACTCGACTATGCTTAGTGGTAAAAAGATGCACTACAGCCAGCGGGGCCAGGGAGGCGGGAGCTGCATCACTACTGACCTGCCCTCGGGTTGACTCAGCAATTCTGGT
>NW_006399817.1:8376343-8377880 GCF_000299155.1 Elephantulus edwardii | reverse complement strand
GCTCTGGAAGGCAATTTGGCATTTCCTCAAAAAGCTGAACATAGAAATTCCATATGACCCAGCTATTCTACTGTTTGGAATATACCCTGGGAAAATAAGAACTGAGGCACAAACAGAGACTTGCACACCAATGTTCATAGCAGCATTATTCACCATAGCAAGAACATGGAAACAGCCCAAACACCCAACCACAATGGAATGGATTGAGAAATTATAGTACATTCACACAATGAAATACTATGAAGCACACCGGAACCATGATTTTGTAAATTACTACCTAACATGGGAGGAACTGGAGAGCATTATGCTAAGTGAACTAATTCAGTCTCATAAAGACAAATACTATATAGGACCATTATTGTAGAGCATGTGCAAGGATTCAAGGCAGCAGAGGGGCGGGAGGTGAGAGGCTTAAACACATAGGGTTACACAATTAAATGGGTGGAGGGAGGGATTGGTAAAGGAAACGGGAAAGATCGGGTGTGAAAAACAAGGTATATGAACTTTATGAACTGTGTATGTAAACCAGTATAGAATAAAAAATTTAAAAAAAATAATACCTGACAAACAAGTATTTTACCCAAAAAAGTAGACCAAAGATACTTCTCCATTATACAGCTAACAGATTAATTGTTGGACTGCCTCTTTAATGTGTGTGGTCCCATTCCCCACACTGTGCCCTGCCAGCACCGACCTCAACTTGTCTTATCAGCACTCCCCTGACCCCTTCCCCTAAGCAACCTCTGATATGATGGCCCAGGCCTCTGACCATTCCTGTCCTCTTTATTCTCCATTGATGATGTCATTCTGGGCAGGTACCAGTATCAGGATTGGAGGATCGCTCATCAACAACCTGCACTTATGCGGGTGACACGATGTTGTTTGCTTGAACTTAGGAGGACCTGAAGCATTTACTACAGAATGTCTAAAACTTCAGTGCTCAATATGGATTGCAGCTCAGCATCAAGAAGACAAAGAGTCTCACCACTGGGCCAATTGACAGCACCATGATAGATGGAGAAGAAATTGAGACTGTTAACAATTTCCTCTCACTCAGGTCCACAATTTACACTCAATTTACACTTACAATTGGCATCAGCAGTCAGGAAATCAAGACAAATTGCATTGTGAAAGTCTGTTGTTAGGGAAATTTCCAGAGTGCTGAAGAGCAATGATGTCAGTCTAGAAATCAAGCTTCAAGCTTGCACTTGATCCAACATCTTGCGTCTGAGAGCTGGGCAATGGCTAAGGATGACAATAAAAGAATTGATACTTTTTTGAGTTGTGGTGTTGGAGAAGAGTACTGAACATATTCTGCACTGCCAAGAAAACAAACAAGTCTGTCCTGCAGAGGGTGAAACCAAGTTGCTTCTTAAAGGCAAGGTTTCACATGCAAGCAAGATTCTACTGAAGATCATCCAAAAACAATTAGAACAACACATCAGCAGAGAACTGCCAGAAGTCCAGGCTGGGTTTAGAAGGGGTCGTGGTACTAGGGATATTGTTGCTGATGTTAGATGGATCTTGGCTGAAAGCA
>NW_006399817.1:8359020-8375063 GCF_000299155.1 Elephantulus edwardii | reverse complement strand
CACTATGAAGCCTTTGCTCTGGACTCCTGTCATGACAAAAATACCTAATCACATATCCCTTTTAAACAGTTTTCTCCCTTGTCTGTTTCAATGCAGTATACATTATTTATCCCATCTTTCTCAGTCTCTCCCAACCCCGATGTCAGTCCTGTTTTAAAACAGTGGCACCATGCAGTATTTGTCACTCAGCATAATGTCCCCCAGGGTCAACCATTTTGAAGAATATTGCATGAGTTCCTTGTTTTTCAATGCAGCGTAGTCTTCCATTGTGTGAATATATTACAGCTTTTCTATCCATTCTTTTGTTGTTGGGCACTTAGGTTGTTTCCAACTCCTTGCTATTGTGAACAAAGCCACGATAAACATGGGTATACATATATGTATGCTTGGGTGGCAGTTATGGTCTCTTTGGGGTATATTCCTAGTAGGTGGAATTTCTGGGTAGACAGTATCTCTATTTGTAACTTTTTGAGAAAGTGCCATACCACCTTCCACAGTGGTTGCACCATTTAACACTTCCACCAAGAGTGAATAAGGGTTCCAGTCTCTACAACCTCGTCAGCATTTGTTGCTTGGAAGGCAAGAATTTTAAAGCTCTGTCTCAGAGACAGAAGGCAAGGATTTTAAAGCTCTGTCTCACATAATTTGGGCAGGTTGCCTGGAAGGACCATTCCTTAAAGAAAGATCTCATGCTTGGAAGGGCTGAGGGTCTGCACAGGTGAGGAAGGCCCTGGATAAGATGGACTGACACAATAACTGGAGCAATGGGGTTAGGTGTGTCTGAGACAATCAGATTAGCTCAGTATAGGGCAGGATTCAAGGCTATTGTTCATAGGGTCCCTATTAGTTGCAGTTAACTTGGTGGCACATAACAACAACACTACCAACAATAACTACTAAAAAGTAATTAGAAGAATGTTGCATGTTGTCTCTTCTTATTGACATTGTTTTTTATCGTCTGGGAAGGATGAAGGTAATAGTTTGTTGATCTTAAGGCAGAATCATGACAAGGAGATACTAAAGAGCCTCTGACCTAATACAGGATTTCTCAAGAGTTTCCTTTAACATTCTCCCTATAACTGCCCTAATTCTCCATTATCTCTTTTTCAAATTTCCCTAAAATCCCTTTAAATGTTCTCTTTTCTCACTTAGGCACAAAATGACTTCGCTCTTGCCTATATGGATGGAGTCTTGCTATTTGGACATATGCTGAAGATATTTCTTGAAAATGGAGACAAGATAGTTACCTCCAAATTTGCTCATGCTTTCAGAAATCTCACATTTGAAGGTACCTGCCACCTAAAAGCAACAGCAGCAGCAATAAGCTAGTTAATCCTTTCTGGAAGTGTGGCAGAATGCTACTCAGGAGCAAGAATAGACAGACTTTGTTCATAAATTTTGGGCATATTAATAGGAGGGGCCAGTCTTTGGAGAAAGACGTCATACCTGGGAAAGTAAAGGGTCAGTGAAAAATAGAGAAACACTCAATGTGGTGGACTGACCCAGTGATTGCAACAATAGCCTGAAAACAGCAAAGATTATGAGGATGGCACAGGAACAGGCAGGGATTCGTTGTTGTTGCTGTGGGTTGGAGCTGACGATGGTACCTAAGAATAGCAACAACATGAGGATTTCCCTTATTTTTGCCAACTTATCTACTTTACTAAATATGATGCTATTAAATCTTAAACACTCTGGGAAACTGTCCTACAGACCAACTGCAGAATAAGCCTTCTTCCCTGGGTCCTAGGGAGTGGTACCATGACCTGAGGGTCTGCATTGATGACAGGTGTAGGAAGAGGTCATGCCTACTCTGAGGAAGCAGGAAAGGAGGATCAAGCAACATAATAACCATTTTCTGTGCTCCATGTTTTGCCAGGCACGTTATGAGCTTTCTTAACGAATTTTATTACATCTATGACAACGGTCAACCATTCCTAAAGACTTGGTGTCAGGAAAAATTTCTCTGTGTCTAGTTGAGTTGTACAATAGGGGAAAGATACTATCTCCTATTTCCCTATTTGTAATTGAAAAATTATGACAGTAATGGTTTCTGTATCATGGTACTTAGGGAAGAGTTTTCTCAGCATTTTATAGTCAGTAAGGGAACTCTGGAGCCAAGCGGGTAGAGAGTTGTGCTGCCAACATAGAGGTGGGCAGTTCAAATCCACCAACTGCTCTAAGGGAGAAAGATGGTCAATCTTCTTCCATGCATTTTAGAGCCTCTGATAAATCACTGAAGAGTCAGCTATGAATTGATTCCTATTCAGAAGCAATGAGTTGTTGTTATAACCAGTCACTCATTTACGGCTATGAAAAGGGCTATGAAAGGGCCAGCTATGAGTTAGTTCCAACTTGACAGCAATGAGTCTGAACAAATAGCTGAACCTCTAGTGGGTTTCTGAGGCTATAAATTACACAAGAGCTTGCCATCTACCTCCTGTGGAGCTGCCGGTGCATCCAAACTTCCAGAGGGGCATGGCTTTTGGGTTAGCAGCTCAACTTCCTATGGACTACGCCACCAGAGCTCCCTTAAAAGATGGTAGAGTTTCTACTTTATCACAGGCTTAGAGAGGTGGAGGGTCAGCAAAAGAAAGTAAGACCCCATAAAGATAGATTAGCACAGTGACCGCAGTAAAGGGCTCACATATTTCAGAGATGGTGAGGATGGTACAGGATAGCACACGATTCAGGTCTGTAGTTCATAGGGTTGCTGTGAGTCATACTCAACTTGACAACACCTAACAACAAACATTCTACTATTCATTCAGTAAATACATTTTGTATCATCTTGGCATTAATTATCAGGAAGAATTAATTGACTAATTACATTTGGTGTCATCCTAAAGGCAAAAAAAAAAAATAAATTCCTTCTAAATAAATATTGTGTCGGATAAAAATGTCCTTGAGAGGTCTTGGTGTCAAAAAACAACGCAGCTACTCTTTGACTAGATCACGAGGGTCAATAACTCATTAAAATAGAGCAATTTAAAATTGGTTTTACTCCCTCTTTCTGGGTCCAACCAGTTTCTTCAGACAAGAAGCCAGTGATAGTCATAAAGTCTCTCTGATTTTTCCCTAGGATACCTGGGTCCTGTGACTTTGGATGACAGTGGTGACATTGACAATACCATGGTGCTTCTGTATACCACTGTGGATACCAAAAAAGTATGTTTAACTCTAAAATGTGGCTCCTAACCGGAAACTTTGGGTGATGTTATTGTATTAAGACTAGTGGAAATGTGATTACTCAAATAGAGGTAATAGTGAAGTAATTGGAGGATATATGTTTAAGATCTAGAATATAGCTTATTAAAATTATGTGACACTTTGGGATATCATCCTTAAGCTTTTTTGAACTTGTGGAACTTCTTATTCAGAATAACTACTCTATTTAATAAATGCATATTATTATTGTTGTATGCTGTTGAGTTGGAATTGATTCATAGCCGGCACTCCAATGAGCTAAAATTAAAAGCTTATCACTATGGGAGCTCTGATAGTCTAGTGCTGCAATCCCAAAGACATGTAGTTCGAATCTCCCAGTTGCTCTGTTGGAGAAGGATAGGCAATCTCCTCCAGTGCAATTTACAGCCTCTGAAAATCTCCTGGAGGGTCAGCTATGAGTCAGTTCCCACTAGACAACATTATGATAACTGGAGAAAAGAGTGAAATTGTCAGTGCTTTCATCTTACTTGGATTCATAATCAACACCATTGGTACTGGTAGTCAAGATATCAAAAGACAGTTTGTGGTCAGGGACTTCTTCAAGTTATTGAGGAGTAATAATATCAGTATAAGGACTAAGAAGCAACTGGTTCAAGTCATGGTCTTTGAAATAATTTGCTATGTATCTGAGAGCCAGACAATAAAAAAAGAGGGCAGAAGAATTAATACCTTTGAGTTGTGGTATTGGATAAGAGTGTTAATATCCTATAGGCTGCCAAAAGAACAGATGTACCTACAGGAAAATGCAACAGACTGTGTCTGAGAGGCAAGGATAGAGAAGCTTTGTCTCACATGCTTTGAGCATGTTGTTAGGAAGGACTATTCCTTGGAAAGAGATATTATGTTTGGAAAGGTGGAGGACCAGTGAAGGAGAAGAAAACTCAATGAGATGGCCTGACATAATGACTGCAGCAGTGGGCTCAAGTATGTTAGAGATGATGAGGATGGCCCAGGGCAGGACAGGGTTTAAATATGCTGTTCATACAGTCACTGTGAATCATACTTAACTTGATGGCATCTAACAATAAGAAGTGGCCTGTTGTGTGCTGTTGAGTCAGAGCCGACCCATAGCTGACTATGCTGCAGATTTTCAGAGGCAATAAATTGCACCAGAGAAGATGGCCCATCGTTCTCCTTTAGTTAGTGGCTTCAAACCTTGTGCCTTCAACAAGCATGCTAGCACACCCTTCCCCTCTGGGTTCTGCGCTCCAGCAGCCGTGGGACTCAGGGTGGGCCCAGAGGGTGAGCTCCAGAGTGCCTCTGGGTTCTGGACTTGGACAGGCGGTGCAGCGACACCACGTGGGGAACTTGTGATTCAAGATGACCAATGAAGAACCTCTTTCCAAAAAGTTTCGACTGAGTGAAACAAACTTCAAAGTTATGACTCGAGATGAGTTAATTCTAAGATCGAAGCAGTATGAAGGATATATGCAATTTTGGAGGGCAAGTACACAGATCTTAACTCTAATGATGTAACTAGCTTAAGAGAGTCTGAAGAAAAACTGAAGCAGCAACAGCAAAAGTCTGCACACAGGGAAAACATCCTTGTAATGGGACTGGCAACCAAGGAACAAGAGATACAAGAGTGTACTACTCAAATCCAGAACCTCAAGCAAGTCCAGCAGCTGAGTGTTCCCCAACTGAGATCCACAATGGGAGACCCAGTGATCAACTTGTTTTTCCTAAAAATGAAAGCTGAACTGGAACAGACTAAAGGCAAACTGGAACAAGCCCAAAATGAACTGAGCTCCTGAAGTTTACACCTGATAGAGGAGTGAAGGCATCGGACTATTCCAAAGAAGTGGCTACCTTGGAGATATTCCCCTTCTAAGAATCTTAGACATTGGAGAAAAGAAAATAGAGCAAGAAACAGAAGTATTATGTCTTCTTAAGAGACAGTGAGGGCACAGGATGGGTGCTGAAGATCTGGGGCCACTCCGCCACAGGCCACCTCTGAAGCCACAGAATGTAGCAAAGGGAACTTCGGGCCCCAGCAGAACTCGCCTGCCAGTGTGGCCTGTCTACCACCACAGGGAGACCTCCGCCCCCTGAGGCTGAGAAGCCTGTGCCTTTTCCCAAGCTGGAGCTACATGGTATTGAGGCCCCAGCCAAATGTCTTTCCACAAAGTATCTACAGCGGTGCAGGGCAATGGGGTGCCTGCCAGTAACAGGGAAACTGACACCGTGAAACTGGTTGAAGTGGGAAAAAGAGAAGGGCAAATGGGCAATCGTCAATCCAACCAAAACTGAAGGTGAGCAGACATGACCTGTGCCCCGGGAAGAGGAGGAGGAGACTTCCTCTGCAAGCCCACCACACCATAGAGAAGATGGAGGAGTTTGTGTATAAGGACTGGGAAGGATGCTGGAGAGTCATCCCATATGATGTACTCCCTGACTGGCTGAAGGACAATGACCTGCTGCATGGCCATAGACCACCCATGCCCTCTTTCTAGGCCTGCTTCAAGAGCGTCTTCCTCATCCATACAGAAACTGGCAACATCTGGACTCATCTGCATGGTTTTGTGCAATGTCGCTTTTTGAGAGTCTTGACCATTCTCAGACCAAATATGTACTTCATGGCCCCACTACAGAAGAAGGTGGTTTTGGAATGCTCTTTCTAGGTGCTGTGCTCTGCCTCAGCTTCTCCTGACTCTTCTTCCACTCCATCTATTGTCATTCAAAGCCTCTTGGACTTTTTCCAAACTGGACTATTCAGGGATTGCTCTGCTCATTATGGGGAGCTTAGTCCTGTGGCTCTGTTCCTCCTTCTACTGCTCACCACAGCCACGTCTCATCTCCCTCTCCATTGTCTGTGTCCTGGGCATTTCTGCCACTATTGTGGCTCAGTGGGATAGACTTGCCACTCCAAAGCATTGGCAGACAAGAGCAGAAGAGTTCCTGGGACTTGGCTTGAGTGGTGTGGTACCCACCATGCACTTTACTATCACTAAGGGCTTTTGTCAAAGCCACCATGACTGGTCAAATGGGCTGCTTCTTTCTCATGGATGTGATGTACATCACCAGAGCTGGCCTTTATGCTGCTCAAATACCTGAACACTTCTTTCCTGGAAAGATTGACTGACATATGGTTCCAGTTTCATCAGACTTTTCATGTCCTGGTGGTGGCGGCAGCCTTCATATACTTCCATGGGGTCTCCAATCTTCATGAATTCCGTTACAGCCTTGAAGGTGGCTGTACTGATGACTCCCTTCTCTGAGCCTTCCCACCAAAGGGGTGGAGCAGGAACTTCCCAAGTGCTTTTAAAATAACTTCTTTGCTGAAATGAGAGGAAGAATCTGACTTGTCTGTTTCTAGAAGAAACCTCTTAGAGAATTCAGCTTCTTTCATATCCCCTGGACTATACTTCCTTGTCCCTAGCTGGGAAGGGAGTGGGTGGTCTAACTTAGCCATCCTCCTCCCCAGCAAGGCGACTCGCCCCCTCACAGAGACAGTACTTTGATGCTCATCTTGAGACTTTACTCTCTCTTCCAGCCATTTTGGGGGGGAAAATGATAGAATGGTACTCTAGAAATTTCGTTTCTGGAAAATGTCCTTCCCTTACCCCATCCTTACTTTGTAACCTGGCTTATAACAGGCCCTCCTTTTTTGTAGCACACTTTTCAAAAACAATAACCTAGTCCAATCTTTCTAGGGCCTGGATCTGCTTACACAGCAGGAAGAACAATGCTCTCAACTTTCACTTAGCCTGGCTGTGGTCCACATTCTTTTTAAATTTGATTCATTCTCTTAAGTAAAGATTATCTTAAACATACACTTTTACAACTTTTATAACTATCACAATTTTTTTAGCTTTTAAATTGTGATGAAGCTAGACTTACTACTTTAAAACAAAACTACACTCTTCTTTTTTTTAAAGAACTTGTACTACTCTTGTTATCTTTTTGCTTAACTATAAAATATTGACTGCCCTTTAGTGTTTCTGGGTTATTTTATGTAAAAGCAAATAAAAGATGAGAATCAGAATGGACATATATAGTTGGCTTCTGGGCTAGTAAGATTGGAGTGTTATAAGGAGATGCTTTATTCATATATTGGAAACAGTATTGGCATCCACTTCCTTAACAACATGCCTTTGGAAACTATGAACATTAGAGAAACAGCAATAGCTATAGAAGAGGGTTCAGATCTTTTGTTCATAGGGACATTGTGAGCTGTACTCAACTAGATGGCACTTAACAATGCTAGTGTTAAGAATCTGTGCTGCAATCTCAAAGGCATGCAGTTCAAATCTACCAATTGCTCTGTGGGAGAAGAATAAGCAATCTCGTTTCATACAATTATTACTTCTGAAAACCCACGGGAATGAGGGTCAGCTATGGGGTTGGCTCTGACACAATAACATAACAACAATGCTGTATCAGTAACTGTATACTTTATGTGTATATTTGGAGAAAACAGATTGCTTATTAAAACAACATGGGGATCGAGAGAAAATATTCTATAGCTGGGACAGTTATCAGTTAAGACTCAATAAGTATATGTTTTCTATTTTCAGTATAAATGCAATTATAAATTCTATTCTTAAGGGAAGAACACAGTCTGAAAAAATGTGAAACTTTGGCAAAAAAGGGTAGTAATTATCTGTTTTACCAACTTGAGGGAATGATGGTAAATCATTTGAGGGAATGATGATAAATTTAGAAGGATGATAATTTTTCATGATCCTTACAATGCTAATTGAGTATAAAGTGAATTTCACTCACTCATTCTTTGCCATTGAGTCAGAACCAACTCAGAGTTGATCCTCCAGTAAGATTTGGGGTAATTGAGGGGTGATTGCACATCTTTTCCCCGATGAGCTGCTGGCAAATTTGAACAGCCAGAGAAGTGTAGCTTTTGTATTGACAGTTTAACTCCCCGTGACTATATCACAGAGCTCCCATATACTGAACAGCATATATTATATTCTTATATATTCAACTCCTATTCTATTCTATTCTATTCTATTCTATTCTATTCTATTCCATTCCATTCCATTCCATTCCATTCCATTCCATTCCATTCCATTCCATTCCATTCCATTCCAAGGGGGGTGTCTAGTGACCTAGTGGGTTGCACTGCCCTGCCAAAGAGAGGAGATTTAAATCTACCAGCTGACTCTTGGGAGAAAGCTGGGTAATCTCCTCCCAGACAATTTACAGCCTCTGAAAACCTGCTGAAGAGTCAGCTGTGCATTGGTTTTGACTCAACAGCACAAAACAAACAAAACTTATATTAATATTACTTTGGCAGATTATGTGAAAAAATAATCTTTTGTTTTAGGTGCCTCATTAGTGCCTTGTTTCAGAAAGTGCACTAGAGTAAATAGATGGAGCTCCCTAAATAGATGAAAATGATAAGAAATTTATATAATTGATGGAACTTAAATACAGAATTGCTCTAGTCCACTTGACATGTACAGATATGATACAGTGGATTTTGTATTTTCTTACAGATCATTTTCAGCAACAGTTGAGTATTGTGGAACACACTGGCCCTTCTCTTGTCAGCTAGTCATTTAATTTCTTTTGACCTATGTTTTAATATTTGTGAATTACATACTGGAACCAGTTTTCCAGAGACCTAAAGGATCAGAATGGCAGTCTGTAGTTATAAAGAGACAGAAAACTTACTGGTCCATGTTCATGCTGATGCCCAGGAAACAGAACCCAGGTTAACTCTTGGGTGTTTCACTGAGAAGTCTCACTATGAAACACCACTGTCATTGGGCAGGATGGCCAAGCTTGCCAGAAGTTGATCAACACAGTCTTTTCATCTTTTTTCCTTCCCTCCCCCCATATCTTTTCACAGTACAAAATTCTTTTAAGCTATGACACCCGTAAAAATAGTACTAAAGAAGTGGATGTGAGTCCTACATTTATCTGGAAGAACCATAAACTTCCAAATGATATTCCAGACCGAGGTAAGATAAACTTAATGAACTTTCTTACAAGGAAATTTATTTTCTGATAAAGAAGACTTTACAAATGCAATATACAATTACATTGTGTTTTTAGTTGTTGCTCCCTCTCCCCCTCATTTGTTTAATTTTGGTTTTTCTATTGAATTTAGATTTACTAGGTATGTAAATGTGAGACCTTATTTCTCTGTACAGTAAATGGTATAACCTGAAACCAAACCAAAGTAACCAACTGACATTGAGTAATTCTGACTCACACCAATGCTCAACTGCTTTCAAGGTTGTAACCCTTTATGGGAAGAGACCACTCATCTCTCCCACAGGACAACTGGTGGATTTGAACTACTGACCTTTTAGTTAGCTGTGTAACATGTAATTAATACTATGCCAAGATGACATTATGATTAAATACTAAAAACATCATTCTCCTAATTTAACCAGGAAAATCTGCTGACAGGGACCTCACCAGAGTGCTGAAAAGCAACGATGTTAGTTTAGAGACTAAGGTATGCCTAATCCAGGCCATGGTCTTCACAATTACTTGCTATGCATCAGAGAGCTAGCTGGACAATTACTAAGGATTACAGAGGAAGAATTGATGCCTTCAAATTTTGGTGTTGGAGTAGAGTCTTTGAACATACCATGGACTGCCAAGAAAAAAAAAATAAGTCAGTCTTGGAAAGGATGAAACCTCTCCAAGTCTCTCCTTAGAGGCTAGGATGTTGAAGCTCTGTCTCACATACTTTGGGCATATGTCCAGGAGAGACTGATCTTTAGAGAATGATATGCTTGGAAGGGTGGAGGGACAGCACAGAAGAGGAAGACCCTGGATGAGACTAATTGATACAATGACTGGGTCAATGAGGGTTGGTGTGTCAGAATTAATGAGACTGGTTTAGGATAGGGCAGGGTTCAGTGCTGCTGTACATAGGATCAATATGGGTCACAGGAGACTCGAAGGCAAGTAACAACAACATCATCTTAAAAATGGGTCCTGTGCTCTGACATAGCTTATCCTACAGAAAAAGAACTTTTTTATTCAAAAAATGAGCAAAGGAACACGTACTTATGAACAAGTCTCATAAATCCTCCTGTTGTCAGGAGTTGCCAGTCTTGGGGGGGTGGAATATAATGTTTGGAAAAGTAGAGGATCAGCAAAAGAAAGGAAGGCTCTCAACCAGGTGGACTGACATACAACTATGAGAACGGACTTACACATGATTATGATTTTGATCATGATGATGGCACAGGATCCAGCAAGGTTTCAATCTGTTGTTCACAAGGTTGCTGTGAATCGTAGTCAACTCAACCACACCTAACAAGAAGTAAGGGATGTATTCTTATTCCAGCTACTTTTGCTGTGATATCAGAGAGATTCTCCAGCACTCTTTTGTTTTTTCATTTCAAATTCTCAACATCAGCTTGTATTTTGCATTGCCTCATTTTTAAATTATGCCTTATTTGATCCAGACTTTCTGGTTGTTTCTCTATTCCTTCCCCCCCGCCCCATGCTGAATGAAGAAACTTGTTGTTGTTAAGTGCCATCAAGTCGTAGAGCACTCATAGCCACCCTATGAATGAAAGACCTGAGCACTGTTCATAGAGTTTCAGGAGGCAAGCCATTTCAGAAGTAGATGCCTCTCCTGCTTCCAAGTTTGTTTTTATCAGGAAGCTCCACCAAACATTGCCCACCATGGGTAACCATTATCGCATTTGGCACATCAGTGTCACAGTGTTTAGCAACACATCGACCTTCCAGCATTTTATACAAACTATTCCTTAAAATTCACTGCATTTTTCCTCTTTGAAATGGATAACTTCCTATTTTAGTAGGGCCCAGTTGTTTCACGAACCATAACTTCCTTGTACAGTTTTATTATTCTGGTTATCTTTCTCAGCCTACTCTTGTTTTTCACCAGACTGCAATCCAATGTCATAGTTTTCAATGCTTCCTAGGGTTGAATCCAATTTTTATTGACTCAGTTCACTTCCAAAGACCTCTCATGTTATTCCTCCTATACAACTCTGCCCATGTACTGTTGCTGTTGTATACCATAGCATAAGAACCAACTCATAGCTGATCTTCTAGTGGATTTTAAAAGGCAGTTAATTATACATGAGGAGATTGGCCATTCTTCTCCCCCTGAACAGCTGGTGAATTTGAACCTTGTGTCTTTGGGATTGCAGCTCAGTTTCTTACCACTAGGCCACCAGAGCTCTCTAGTACCTGTGTACTAGTTATCTAATAAGTGAAATGATTTACAATCTTCACTGACTATGTCTCAACAACCTAGAAAACTTCCCAAAAGTACAATGAATATTCTAAATCATCCTCTATCTGTGATTTGTACTTAAAAATCATTGTTCTTTGTCTCTGTCTGTTCACCAGCAACTTAAAAGTGACACCCTGATGGGGCTATTCACGACCAAGATACACCACTCTGGGAGAGGATCAGAGAGTCAATCCAGCTCAATTTTATTTGGGACTGCAGTACCCTTATATACAAGAATATAAACAGGAAGACAGGATAGGGTGAGCTGACAGACGTGGGACATGTGGATTGGTTAGGAGAACCTCAGCCTTTTGCAGACCACTCCCAGCTCAATAGGTGGAGCAGCCACCTTCCCAGGTGGCGAGTTTTCTCAAGCCGGTACAGCCAAAGACAGGGGAGCTTTCTCTACCCCGTATTAAAGGCTTGCACTTATCCGGGGCTTAGGCGATCTGTCCTGGTTAGTGGCCCTCCCTTCCTCCCCAGTGTTCCCCAACAGTTCTTTTTTTCCTTGGGTCCTCTGAAAGGTATATTGGTCTTGAAGGTACAAGCGGATTTCAACTGCTAAATATATTTATTTGTTGGAAAATGATTTTTTACTTGTAACTCTTTATTGGTAAAGAATATTGAATATATGCCATGAGTATACCTTGAAAAAAGTACTGCCAGAGGTGAGGATGGTGAGATTTTGGTCATGTTATCAGGAGAGGCCAGTACCTGGAAAAGGATACATGCTTGAAGGTCAGCAAAAGAGAGAAAGACTCAATGACGTGGAATGACACAGTGACCACAAAGATCAGGAGACCTCTGTACATAGAATTGTTATAAATCAGGGCAAATTTAATGACACTTAACAATAACAACTTTTGATGATTCCTCTAAGGAAGAAAAGAATGTATAGACTGTTGTTGTTAGGTGCTGTTGAGTCAAGTATGACTCATAACGTCTCTATGAACAAAAGATCTGAACCCTGTTCTATCCTGTGCCATCCTCACATTTCCTGACACACAAGAACCCACTGAAGTAGTCGTTGTGTCAGTTCACCTGGTTGAGGGTCTTCCTCTCCTTAACAGACCCTCCACTCTTCCCAACATTATTTCCCTCTCCAAGGAATAGTCCCTCCAAGCAACATGCCTAAAGTATATGAGGTGAAACCTCACCATTTTTGCCTCCAAAGAGCACTCTGGTTTCATCCTCTCCAAGACTTATCTATTTGTTTTCTTTGTTTGTTATTTGTCTGTCAAGTTACTGTAGTGAGATAACTTAGGGTTGCTGTGATACTGAAAGCTGTGTCAATGATGTGTCAAATGCCATTAGGGATTTGCCATGGTGGACAGGCTTTGGTGGAGCTCCCTGATAAAGACAGACTAGGAAGCAGGATAGGCTATCTACTTCCTAAATAACAGGCTTTTAATAACCCTATGAACACTAAACAAAGAGAATAGTTATAGTAATGCAGTGGCAGAGCCCAGATTGGAAGTCAGTTGAAATGAGGAAAAACAATAACAAACATAATTTAATAATTATAACATGGAATGAATGTAGTTTGAATGTTGGAAAACTGAAAATTGTTTAAAATTAAATGGAACACATAAACATTGACATACTAGGGATTATTGAGATGAGATGGACCAGCTTTGGCCACTTTGAATCAGATAATCATATGAGGCTCAACATCAAGAAAACAAAATCTCACCACTGGGCCAATTGGCAGCATCATGATGGATGGTGAAGAGATTGAGATTGTTGGCAGCTTCAGTTTGTTTGCCTCTACAATCAAAGTTCTTGGTACCAGCAGCCAGGAAATTAAAAGACAAATCACATTGGGAAAGCCTGTTGTCAGAGACCTCTCCAAAGTACTGAAGAGTAACAATGTCAGTCTGGAGACCAAGGTGCACCTGATACAGGCCAAAGTCTTTGCAATCACTTGTCACGCATCAGAAAGAGAGCTGGACAATGAACAGGGATGATAGGAGGAGAATTGGTGCCTTTGAGCTGTGGTGCTAGAGAAAAGTACTTCTAAGAGAATAAATAAATTCATTCTGGAGAGGGTGAAACCAGGCTGCTCCTTGGAGGACAGCATTCTGAAACTTCATCTGACATATTATGGACATTTTGCAAGGTGGGATCAGTCCTTGGAGAGGGACATCATGCTTGGGAGGGTGGAGGGACAGCGCAGGAGAGGAAGACCCTCAATAAGATGGGTTGATTCAGTAACTGGGGTCATGAGGGTAAGTGTGTCAGAAAAAATAAGATTAGAACAGGGGTTAGGGCTGTTGTACATAGGGTCACTGTGAGTTGCAGGTAACTCAACAGCACATAACAACAACAACAACAACAACATGCTATGCAGGGAATGAAAACCAGAAGAAGAATGGTGCTGCATTCATAGTAAAAAGTCAGTCAAGTTCTGTCCTGAAATACAATGTTGTGAGTGATAGGATAGATAATAGCCATATGCATACAAGGAAAACCAGTTAACATGACTTTTATTCAAATACACGTTCCTACATCTAGAGTCAAAGTGGGAGAGATTGAGAATTTTTACCAGATCTTTAGTTGAAAGTGTCCAAATATGCAATCCAGATGCTTTAAGAATGTACAGACTGTAGGGTAGCTGAAATTAACTCCCTTCCTCTGGGCACACTCTAAGCACTTTGTTTCAGAGTGAGGACATGAGACTTTTTACCTTTTATGGAAAGGATAATAAAAGATGAAAATCCTCAAAGTCTTTTATTTCCTTCCTCGCCCCCCAATTCTCTCCCTTCATATTTATGCAAATTATATTAAACAAACTATACTGATGACTAGTTGTTGTTTGGTCAACCATGACTCACAGTAAAACCCTGTATGTGTCACCATGAAACTGTGCTCCATAAAGTTTTCAGTTACTGATATTTTGAGGAATAAATTTCCAGACCTTTTTCAAGGTTGTCTCTAAGTAGACTTGAACGTCCAACCTTTTGTTTAACCATTTGTATCACCCAGTAACTCTATTATATAACTAGAATCTTTGAGATTCTATATCAGTTATATAAAAGAGTTATAATCTTTTGTTCTCTTTTCAGAGATTGTTTCTAATGAATGCATTTGTCACTGTCTTTTCTCCCACAGGCCCTCAAATCCTTATGATTGCAGTCTTCACCCTCACAGGAGCTGTAATCCTGGTCCTGATCATTGCTCTCCTGGTGCTGAGGTACCACTTCCTCTATCCTACTCCCGTTCATCGCAGGGAGAGAAAAGAATGAGAGAGAAGAGGGGAGGAAGGATGGGGAAGGTGGGAAAAGAAAGGTGAGGGAGAACAGAGGAAGGGAGGGAGAGAAAATATTTGTTGATGATATTAAATGTCCATAAAGAAGTCCCTAAAGCAATCATAGATTATAAAGGCATTCTATATCAAAGTATGTGTATGTATGTGTGTGTGTGTGTATCTATACACCGCCCACCTCCCCCCAAAATACAAAACCTCACTACTAACAAGTTGATTCTAACTCAGAGCAATGACTTAGGTGATAATAAAACTGCCAAGGCTTTAAAAACTTTATCGAAGCAGACTGTTTGACCATCATCAGACTTTTTGTTTAGCAAACAAATGCTTTGCTCACCATACTCCCAGGGCTCCTTTCATCTATAATTCAAGAGCAGAATATTATTACTGAGTGGGTAGATTAACACTTAGGAGACAGAGCAACTTGACCTGCATTTCTCTGATGTACCAGGTGATGGGATGATCATTAGGATTTGAGGGCGTGTGGGAGAAATGATGGTGATAAATGCATTAGAAACAATTTCTGATAAATGTGTTATTTAGCAGCTTACACATACAATTTAGATGTGTTTTCTTAGCTAAGCTACTGTGAGGATTTAAAACAAGAGATGTTTAGTGACTACCACATAATCAAAACTCAGAAAAATTATTTTCGTAGAGTTGGAGCTGAACCTCTGGCAAATTTTCAGAGGCTATCAACTGCACTGAAGGAGTCTGCCCATCTTTCTCCTGAGGAGCAGAAGTGGAGTCTAACTGGACCCTTTTAGTTTTAGCAGCACGACTTCCTATGGCCTATGCCACGAGAATTCTCAGCACATAATGTTTTTTGTTTTGTACCATAGAGTCAAAGCCAAACCATCGCTGACCCTCTGTTGGGTTTTCAGAGGCAGGTAATTGCACAGAAGATGGACAAACTATACAATACAGAAGGGAGCTCTGGTGGTCTAACAGATATGGAGTTGCCCTGCCAGCCCAAAGGCAGGCAGTTCAAATTGACTGTCTGCTCCTTGAAGAAAAGATAGGCAATCTCCTCCTGTGCAATTTGTAGCCTCTGAAAACACGTTAGAGGGTCAGCTATGAATTGGTTCTGACTCGATGGCACATAGCAACAGAAATAGAGTGACTTTAAAATTTCCCCAAATATTAATAAAATACTTTCCCACATAATGTTTTTGCTATGTGTCATTGAGTCAGAATCAGCTCATAGCTAACACTCCAGCAGTTTTCAGAGGCTATAAATCACACAGGAGGAGAATGTCCATCTATCTTCCTTGGAACAGCAGGTAGATTCAAACTGCCTGCCTTTGAATCAGCAGGACAACTCCTTACCACTGGGCCACAGAGTAGCTATTTTAT
>NW_006399817.1:8339485-8358660 GCF_000299155.1 Elephantulus edwardii | reverse complement strand
CCTGTAGATACTAAGGTCACAGGTATCATCATAGTCTCTCAGAAACCAAATCCGAGTGGATATCATCCTAAAAAGGAGGTAAATTACAAAGTAAGATATAGTAGCACAATAGAAACTTATTTTCAATTCTAATCAGCCATTAGAGGTAGAAATGATTTCTTAATGGCCTTAACGATGGTCATTATAAAGAAGTCAAGAAGACATGATGCTGTTCTTACAGTTTTCCTTTACAACTGCTTGTATGAAAAACATGAACAATTTGACATTTTCTAACAAAATACGAATGGCAATTCTGCTGACGCCCAAGAATGTTCTGGTGTGAAGAAGTGAGAATCAGGAGGCCTTCAAGGCTTTAATGTTCATTCTCACTGCTTCCAAGTTTTAGAATCAGAATCAACGGTCCGGCGAAATCGGTGTGCTCAGAGTGGTGTGGCCGTAGACAGAATCAATGGTCTATAATAATATCCTGTTTCATATATACTTAATAGAAGAATATGCCCATGCTGTTAGAAAACAAGAGAAAGAGTAACCCTTTCCTCTCAGGAAATAATAAGGAAGGCATAATGAATGACCATGACAGGTGGAGTAGAAGTTTGTCAAATGACAAAAAAGTAAAAGGATACTCAAAGAAACATGTTGTTGATGTTAGATGCCATCAAGTCAACTACAATTCACAGCAGCTCTATGAACAACAGATGTGAATCTTTCCCTACTCTGCACCATCCTCAAAACTCTGTCATGCTAAAGCTTGTTGTGAGAGGCATTTTGCCAAGCTATCTCATTGAGGATATTCCTCTTTCACTGAACCTCAACCTTCCCCAGCAAGAAGTCTTTTTCTAAGGACTGGCTCCTGACAACATGCCCAAAGTATGTGAGATAAAGTTTCATCATTCTTTTCTCTAAGGAGCACCCTGATCTTCAAGACAAACTTGTTTGTTCTCTTGTCAGTTCATGGGAGATTCAATATTTTTACCAACACCACAATTCAAGGCATCAGTCTTCTGTCTTTCTTATTCACTGTCCAACTTTCAGAGAAAGCAATTTAAAACATTAAGACTTAGATCAAGCACAACTTTGTCTCAAAAATAACATTTTTTTTCTTTAGTACTTTAAAGAGGTCCTAAACAGCAGATTTTCTCAAAGCAGCAAGTCTTTTATTTTTTTACTGCTGTTACATGGATATTGATTGTAGGGATAGATAGACTATAAAGTGCTGATTCGAGGATAGATAATAGATCAGTGGAAAAACAGACCGATTCCAGAATCAAACAAGCGAACATGAAAATTTAGAACATAATAGAAGTCATTACAAGTCAATTGAGAAATGACGTGGGACACAATGCTTTCTAAATGGAAAAGTGAAATAAAAACCGTTAATTACACCATTACATCACAGAAGCAATATCCCATCCCATATGAAAGTTCAAACAGATTAAAGAGAGTTAAGTCAAAAGAGGCAAAAATTAGAATTATGTATTTTAACACATTTGTAGGCAAAAATTATTTGCAGAATATATAAGGAATTAATGTAAACTAACAATGAATGAAATGAATGAAAGGAAAAATAACAGAAGATGGGCACAATCAAGAACAATTTCACATAAGAACTAAAATCAATGGAAAACAGTAGAAAAGATCCAGTCACAACTCCACAGTAAATAATAGCAATGGTAATCAGGACAATGCAAATTAAAACAACCATATGTATATAATTTTTTTTTTGTTTTTTCTGTTGCTGAGATTTTTTTTAAAAATTATGACTTGAGTAAAATTTTACAAAGTATATTTTAAAAATAAATCATTCATGCACATTTTGTTCCATAACATTAATAGAATACATACAATGTCTAATCATCCATTCATTCCACATTGTCTTACCTTCCAATCATCTTAACAAGTGATTATTGTCTATTAATTAAAATCCTACTGTCCCTGCCTCCGCTCCCTAATAATCACACTAGATTGATTCTCTCTGCACAGAAACCTTTCTCTAGGTTTTTTATTTTTATAATATTGGTCTTATACAGTGTTTGTTCTTTTGTGACTGATTTATTTCACTCAACATAATATCCTCGAGATTCATCCATGTTGTGCTGTGTTTCACAAATTCCTCATTCTTAAGTGTTGCATACTAACCGATTGTGAGAATGTGCTGTGGTTTCTCTATGCACATATTTTCAAAAGTAAGGAGATGTACAAGAAATTGGCTAATAGTCTATGATGATAGTCTTTTGATATGAAAGACAATATGATAGACTTTTTCTTTTTGCCTCTTAGGATTTTCTATTTCAATTTTTTTTCTCTTCTATACTTTCTCCACACATTTTTCTCATATTATAAATTCCTGCAGCCCTCAGGTATGGTTGATATTGGTTTTTGTTTTTGTTTTTTGTCAAACATTCTTCTAGGCGGTATAGCACTGGTCTGTGCATTGCTGTACAGAGGTAACTTGTGGTTGCTGTGATGCTAAACACTGTGACACTGGTGTGTCAAATGTGATAATGGTTACTCATGGCGGACAGTGTTTGGTGGAGCTTCCTGATTAAAACAAGCCTGGAAGCAGGAGCAGCATCCACTTCTGAAACGGCTTGTTTAAGGAAAGTCTATGAACAGTGCTCAGGTCTTTTGATCATAGGGTCACTATGAGTCATCTACGATTCAATGGCACCTAACAACAACAATGCAGTAAAGAATACCTTAGTCAAGGGCTAGAGAAAATGAAAGAAAAAGAAAAGAAAGACTCTAAAAGACACCAAAAAACCTAGCAGGTCACTAACACCAGCACTAGCCAGAACGGAGAATGTGAGTTACCACAATTGGGTTAGCCTTTCCCCCTTATCACTTAATTACTTGAGATTAGGATTCTAAATTCTTCTCAGTGTTAAGAAGCTAATGGCACAGATATTAATAAAAGCCTATTGACTAGTTCTATTCCTTTGGCAGAAAATACAAAAAAGATAATGAAATTCGTCAGAAAAAATGGTCTCATATTCCTCCTGAAAAGATCATACCTCTGGAAACCAATGAGACCAATCAGATTAGCCTGACGGTAAGTCCTATCTTACCTACTGAGGGATGTTGGGGCTGAAGCAACTTGCCAGGTATCTGACAAGACCTCAGTAGGAAGGAGAGGAACTGTACAAACCAGGGAGTGTTGTTTTAGAAACCAAAATTTAGATAATTTCTAATTTTCAGTATCCTGTTTTTCCTTGGATTCTCCCTTGATTTAAGTGCTACCTGGTTAAACCCATGAGCACCTCAGCAGAAGCTAAACTGGAATGTATTTAATCACTTTCTTTTTGCATGACATTTAATCTTTAGTATCCCTGTGTCATTTTTTTAAAATCAAAAGGAGAAAGTTGTGTCAAACATCATGCTTGAACTTGATATAATTCATTTCACAGAAATTTCAAACTGTCCTGTAAAGTAAGTGCTAACAAAGATAATAATACATTTTTGGGTTTTAGAACCTTGTTGAAAGACACAGCCCTTCTCAACATTTTCTCTGCCCTTATACCAGAAATCACAACTGGAAGTTCATAAGATCTATCTAGCTTGCTGATGTGTGTGTGTGTGTGTGTGTGTGTGTGTGTGTGTGTGTGTATGCTTCTCATTATAAAGTATGTTCCAAGGTGTAATAAAAAAATCGAGACTATAGTTTCTCTTGATATATCAGATGATCTGGAATGTGTTGCATATAAAAAAGAGCGTGAGGGAGAAAAATAAAAAAAGGAATTGGTCCCAAGAAACGAACAGGCCTTTATTACATGGCCTGAGAGGGATGCCAAATGACCCAGCAACATGGCATGCAGACAAGATCAAAAGGGTGTGCGGGCAGTTTGGGGGGGGTTCCTTTTTATAGGGGTCCTGGGCTTCCTGGAATCTGGCATGTTAATTTAGTTAGGTTTTAGCTTTTTTTTTTTTTATTGTTTGTTTTCTCAAGCTCAGACTCTTATCCATTGTCTGGTCTGGTCCTTGATATGACCAGCTCAGGTGTTATTAAGTTTCTCAGGAAGTGGTCAAGCTTGGGGGTAGTGGGGCAACTGCCATATTCTTCCTTCAGAATGGAAGTCACTACCCAGGGCTGAAGGGGCTTCTCCCCTTAGACTCTTAGTCCTTTTTCTTTATTTGTGCTGTTATTTGATGCTACCAAGCCAAAGGCTGTATAGCCCTATTGTGTCCACTTGCTGTACAGAGGTAACTTGTGGTTGCTGTGAAGCTGAACGCTTGTGACACCAATGTGTCAAATGCATTAATGGCTGCCCATGGTGGGCAGTGTTTGGTGGCACTCCCCAATTGAAACAAGCTTGGAAGCAGGAGTGGCATCCACTTCCATAATAGCTTGCCTCTGGAAACCCTATGAACCTGGAGAAAGGATGCAAGTCATACAAGTGTTGAGGAAATTCATTCATAGGGTTGCTATGAGTCACCTACGACTCGACAACACTTAAGAACAACAAAAGCATTTGAATCTTTAGGTATGAGTGTCCAGTGCATTTTGAAATCCTGCATTATTCCATCCAAACACATACTATGCTTCCATAAGAATGTGTATCTGTAGCTGCAGGTAGAGAAAGAAGAAAGGCATGCTAAGTAAAGAAGATTATAACATTCTCAAGCACATAATTCAGCATGAGAGTGCCAGACAGCCAGGAAGAAGGTATTCTTGGAGTTTCCAGGTGAAGAGAAAGCAGGGTTGATAATAACAGTTTGTCTGGCATTTGCCCAGAGTAATATTGAGCAAATAAGAAATACAGCCTCATTGGCAGAGCTACTCAGCCTTTGACCAGCAGCAGAGAGAATAAAATACGAGATTTCTGGACTAACTAGATTTGTCTTATGATAGATCGACGATGACAAGAGACGAGATACAATCCAGAGACTACGGCAGTGCAAATATGACAAAAAGGTGACTATGGTCTCTCCCACTTCTTGAACTGTCTGTCAGGATATGTTCTGGTCTCCCATTGTTGGTAATGCAATTGTGGCAGTGCCTAGATTCCTCCACGGGACTGCCCAGGTAGGCATTTTCAGGAAACAGCTGGACACTCCCTCAAGGGTCACAAAATCCAGGGGAAATTGAAGGGTAAATAGAACTTAGTGGAAAAGCAGAGTGAAGGAAGAAAAGGATACACGAAAGAGGTTCAGGGCAGCCCAGGCAGCACAGAAATCATACGTTTGCTCATTGCTGAGGGAATAAGACTATCTCTGTATGGAAGTTTTGTATCTTTTCTTCTTTCTTTCCTTTCTCATTCTTTTTGATTCAGATATTTATGAAGAAACATTTAAAACCAAGTCTACTCCATTCATGGTTCTAGAGGCCAGGCATATAAATATAACACTATATAATATAAATACAATACTATTACTGCTTTCAAGAGGTCTCAGTGTAGTGGGAATACAGACACACAAACAAGTGATTATAGTTATGTAGCTCATGACTAATGACATATTTGAGTTTCCATGAACTAACAATTGCCATCCTTTTTTTTTTTTATAAAAAATCTTACTGTTACTAATATACAGTAAGTATAATTTTGTAGCATCTAATTTGCTCGTGTTGTCATTCTCCTGGATTCACTTGCAGATATGTTCAATTTTATTCAAACTTACTACCTTAGAGCAGACAACAGTTTAGTTTACAGTGAAGTTGATATCAGTCCAGGAGTTGTAACAGATAGTTGACCAAAATTTCACTTCTAATTGCAAATGACAATTGAATTGTGTATGGATCTGACAGCTGTTAAAGCTCCCAACTTCCTAAGGCACCAAGGCCAGTTTCTTGTACCAAAAGAAGCATCAGTTGGTAATAGAAAATGAGGTATTCAACTTATATCAGAATTGACAGTGTCCATTTGAACAGAGTTCCGTCATTGTTTGAGACTACCTGTGTAAGTGCTTATGTTACCAAATCAAAGCACCCATTGCCATAAAGTTGATTTGGACTCATACCAGGCAGAGTGGATTTTCCCCTACAAAGTTTCCAAGGCTGTAAATCTTTGTGGATGCACTTATGTTCCTTTATGTGACAACGTATCTTTTAATCCAATTGATTTTTACAGCGAGTGATTCTAAAAGATCTCAAGCACAATGACGGCAATTTTACAGAGAGACAGAAGATAGACTTGAACAAGGTATGCATTCTTTATTTCAAATCCCTACACTTCATTCCACTTTATGTAAGGCCAGGTGTTCCTTAGGGAGCAAGGTGTGACTGGGGATGTTAAAGAGAAACTTTCCAACAAAGAAATGATTGGCTACTGTTGTTGTTGAAAATTCTACCAAGAAATATTTCCAGTGATGTTTGATGGTGCAAAATACTTTTAAAATCTATTCATATGCCTAGAAAGTGACCTTGGTAGACTTTGACAATACTCAAAAGGTTGTATGCAAAATTCCCTACTGACAAAAAGGATGGTACATGATAGGACAGGGTTCATATCTGGTGTTCATAGGATCAGGATGAGTGGTACATGACTCAAGCACACCTAACAACATCAACAACAGCTGACAAAAGTCTGCTGAAAAAAAGATTTAATGCAATGTGAACTAAGAAACAGGCACTAATGTGTCAATTTATTAAGAGCAATGCATCTTCCCCACATCCATATCAACATTAATTATCATTCTGGCATCCCTTTCTGGCTGATTTGCTTTCTAAACAAACCCATGGTTCAGTTGCTTCAGATTGACTACTACAACCTGACCAAGTTCTACGGCACCGTGAAACTTGACTCTATGATCTTTGGGGTGATTGAATATTGTGAGAGAGGATCCCTCCGGGTAAGGAACCATGTTCATTTCCAACTTCCTGGCTGATCATCCATGGGGGGGGGAGTACATTTTTAAATTAAATTAAATGTCAATTAAATGTTTACTCGGTGGAATAATATTAGAGTTATCAAGAAAATTGATGCTTTTCAAACTATTTCACTCAGATTTTATCCATTAGCCCTGTTGTATCTTTACACATAAACAAGCTAAAAAGGGAACAGTTTGAGTTTTAAGGAGAGGGGAAACTGAAGGGAGAAGATTAGTGATAATCACCAAGTTGGTTTTATTTGTCTCAATTTGGTTTTTATTAAAAGGAAAGTGAATGGTCATTATAATTGCACTAAATTAGCATCAGGAGACTTGTGTCTTATTTTATTTTATTTTATTATTTTGTGTGTGCATGTACCATCAAGTGGGATCTGACTGGTACAGGAGGATATTGTCCCTCCTTCTCCAGCAGAGCATCTGGTGGATTTGAACCACATACCTCTGGGTTGCAGTACAGCATCTTGCCACTAGGCCACCAGAGATCCCTTAGGAGACTTGTTTCTAAGTCTTGCTTCTGCTACTCTCTAAATTCTTCTCTTTCCTCTGTGAGGGAGTGAGGACAGGGTAGGAGCTGGATGTTAGGTGTTCTGGCTGACCGAAGTAGAAAGAATCAAGGCAAGTCTGAGCGAAGTTCTTGGGCATTGTAAAGGCAAGAATATTAAATCCTTGTGTAGTTCAGACATGCAGGCATAGCTGGTAGACAGGAAACAGTGTCAGAAACAAGCTTGGAATGACTAAAGGGAGGAATAGAAAGGAATCCGTGACAATTGCTTCAAGGAAAAGAAGATGTTAACACTTCACCTTGAACAATGTCTTATGTGTGTTAAGCAATCTTTCAGGTGATTTTGGGTAGAGTGACCATATAGTTTATCATGATACTTTCAATAGTGAAGGGAAGATTGTAATAATTTCTAAGATGGTGCTCCTTGGAAGCAAGGATAGTGAAACTTCATCTCACATACTTAGTTATGTTATTAGGAGGGTCTCTGGTGGCTTAGTGGTAAGGAATTGTGCTCCCAACCGAAGGTACGTGGTTCCAACTCACCAGGTGATCCATGGGAGAAGGATGAGCAGTCTCCTCCTGTGCAATTTATTGCCTCTGAAAACTCACTGGAGAGTCAGGTATAAGGAGATTCCAACTCAATGGTGTTCAACAACAACAATAGTCCACAGAAAAGGCCATCATGCTTGGAAAGGTGGAGGGTCAGTGAAGGAGGTGAAGAGCTTCAATGAAATAGACTGACACAGTGACTGTAACAATAGGCTCAGAGTATGACAGAGATGGTCAGGATAGGACAGGATAAGGCAAGGTTCAGATCCATTGTTCTCAGGGTCCTTATGAGTTGTAGTCCACCCGATGGCATTTAACAACAATAAGTGCAACAAAACTAAGTTGATAATAAACCTAAGCCTAATGAATGTACTTCCTAATATCAAATTCCTCTTTTAAAATGCTAATTCCATTTGGATGAGACAAGATACCTGATTCAGATGTTAATCAGGCTCACAAGTCTAGCATTCAGACAGGGGTTACTCATTCCTTTACTCCTGATGGAAGAACTGGGAGCCAGAACTTGGAATGGTACAGGTACCTCCTGTCTATCTTGTGGTGAAGCCACCTGAAACTTCTTATTTGGTAGAGAAAAGAAATGTTTGTGGTCCCCAGGCCTCGTGGTTGATGTTGTTGTGTGTCACAGAGTCAGAACTGACCCATAGTTGACCCTCTGGTAGGTTTTCAGAGGCACTTAATCACATGGGAGGAGATTGCCCATTCTCCTCAGGCAGAGCAGTGGTGGCCTCCAACTGTGTGCCTTCAAGTTTGCAGCATAGTTTCTTGTTACTAGGCCACCAGAGTTCCCAGACCTCATGATGAGGAAATAATTATTTATTTCCCTTCAATATATTTTCTTACAGTAACTCATCTTCTTTTTATTCCCCTCCTACTCAGGAAGTTTTAAATGACACAATTTCCTACCCTGATGGAACATTTATGGATTGGGAATTTAAGATATCTGTCTTGTATGACATTGCTAAGGTAAGACACACACGCACGCATGCGCACACATACACTGAAAATCAAATAAAGGAAAATAGATGTAGTTTTAGGTATACAGGCATTTTCATCTGTAAAAATGATAATAGTATGAGCAGCACAGCGGCGGGCTGAGAGGCAGTGCCAGAGCAAGCCAGCTTCATGAAGTCTCTGTGCGCGCGGATGCCCACAGGCACCCAGCATGAGCCCTCCCTGCCGCCAACATGCCCAAGAGGAAGGTCAGCTGGGCAAGGGTGCCCAAGAGGAAGGTCAGCTTGGCAAGGCTGCGGTGAAGGAGGAGCCCAAGAGGAGATCAGCAAGGCTGTCGGCTAAGCTGCCTGCAAAAATGGAAATGAAGCCCAAAAAGACAGCAAGAAAGGAGAAGTCTTCTGACAAAAAGTGCAAACAAAAGGGAAAAGGGAAGCAAAGGGAAAACAGGCTGAAGTGGCTAACCAAGAAACTAAAGAAGATTTACCTGCAGAAAATGGAGAAACTAAAAACAAAGAGAGTCCAGCCTCTGATGAAGCAGAAGAAAAAGAAGCCAAGTCTAATTAACATTTGTCTACCATGTCTTATCAGTGGTCTCTGTATCTCCTTTCTTGTACAATCCAGAGGGATATTTTTATCAACTAGTAGCTCTGGAAACATTTTTAAGAAGAAGGAAATCCCACTTCATCCCATTTTTAAGTATAAATTTTTTTCCCCCTTTTTTGTGTAAAAATTTTTTAAGAGGTGAGATCATTTGCTGGTTGCTTATTTCTTGGTACAACCAGAAAATGTGGGATGTTAAAATTGTGTGTCGGGGGTGTTGGATATCAGTGTAACATTCCATGGGGAAAGGGGACAGTTTTTATATCCCATAATACATAGTATACTTAATGACAATTTGGAGTCATAGTCATGCATTTATGACTTGAACATTTTAAATTAAGTCTATTTTCCATGTTTTTTAGATATATAAATTAGAACATTGTTTAGTAAAATTTCTTCTTAAACATAATCACTCCCTTTTCGTGGCTTTCTCCCTGTCAGAACTATGTGGATTCTGTAACATCTTTGGTCTTGGTAGTCCAGTTTTCCTAATAACTTTGTTATGTGCTGTGAATGGTTGAAAATATGAATATGTAATGTGTGTGATAGTAAATTGTGAATTAGTGGGACTTAATGATATGACAGTTTGTCAACAATTGAAGATACTGGTACTTATTTTCTTCTTTATGAAAACTTTCCTCCAAATTTAAAGCTGGAAGGTCGCTGGAATTTAGAAAAGAATTATAACTACATGGCTTTTCAGATTTTGGTACGTGCATTAAGAATTGTGTACAGGTTGTTCATAATGTCTCTGTACTGGCCCTTAAAACAACCAATAAAATATAAATCATGAAAGAAAAAAAAATTATAATAGTACCTACATCACGGCGCTGTTGTAAGGAACTTAGAAAATAATATATGTAAATATTCAATAAATGTTATCTTATATGTTGTTACTGAATATCATCAAGTTGGAACCGACCCATAGCAGATCCTCCAGCAGGTTGTCAGAGGCAGTTAATCTCACTGGAGGAGATTGTCCATCCTTTTCCTGTAGAGCAGCTGGTGGATTTGAACTGTGTATCTTCAGGGTTGCAGCACAGTTTCTTACCACTAGGCCACCAGAGCTATATGCTACCCTATTATTCCTCTTCTTTGTTAGAGTGCATGTTCTTATAGATTTGCTTTTGTTGTTACATGATGTGTAGTTGGAACTGCCTCATAGCCAATCCTCTAGCAGGTTTTCAGAGGCTGTGAATTGGATGGAAAGATACTGCCTATCTTTCTCCCTTAGAGAAGCTGGTGAATTTGAACTGCCTGCCTTTGAGTTGGCAGTGCAACTCCTTACCACCAGGCCACCCAGAGTACCCTTACAGATTTGCTAGGTATCAAAATTATGTAAATTTGGTTAAGGAGGACAGCACAATACTCAATTTTTTAAGAGAAAATGTTAAGGACAGGCAAAAAGGACAGACATCTGGCAAAAAGTAATGGTAAATCTGGGCTTGTTATATTATCACATCTAATACAAAAAGAAAGTTGTTGTCGATAAAAAGGACCTCATTAAAAATGACAAATACTTAGTCCTGAGACGAACGGTGTGATTCTTGTCTAAAATCTCCAGAAAATCACATATGATCAAAATCAGGGAGAAGGGGGAAAGTTACAATGGCCTAATTGGTAAGTGATTGAACTTCCACCTTCCTTCAGGGGACCAGAGCTTGATTCTTGTCCAGTGCACCCTTACTCAGTCTCCACACACATGCCAGTGGACGTTTGCATGGTGCTAAGACGCTAACCAGGCTTCAGAAGAGCTTTCATACTAATATAGACTAGGAAGGATGCCCAGAGATCTGCTTTCAGAAATCAAACAGTGAAAACCGTATAGATCACAACAATCTGATCAGACTGGCAACTGACCATGAGGCTGGCAGGGAATCAGCAAGCAGTTTTTCATTACGTTGTGACAGCGCTTAGATAAAATGAGTCAAGAGGATGGCTAAGCACAATTTCTGCGATGACATCTTTGACCACGAGAGGGAGGCACACCAGCAAAAACCAAAACTCAAGCTTCCTCTTTCATGGCCTTGGTAAGACATGAGTCTTCATTTTAAGAAATAATGTAACCTGCCCTCTATCTACGGAGTCCTGGTGGCATAACCCATAGGGAGTTGCACTGATCCAAAAGTGGAGCCTGTGTGGCAGTTCAAATCCTCCTAGTGGCCCCACGGGAGAAAGATGGGCAATCTCTACCTTTGCAATTTACTGTAAGTTGATTTGGACTTGACAGCAATTAGTTGAGTTGAGTCATTATCAAATTAATGAACTCTGGTAGCATAGCCCATAGAGAGTTGAGCTGTTATCCCAAAAGTGGAACCTCTCTGGTGTTTAAATCCTCCAGCTGCTCCATGAGAGAAGGATGGGCCCTTTGCTCCTGTGTGATTTAAAGCCCACTGAAAAGTCAGCTTTGAGTCATTTCTGACTCCACGGCAATGACTTTGATGTTTGTATTTCCCTCTCTACCTTCAAAAGGCAAAGCCTTAATCTTCCTATGTTTAATTGAAGTAGCTCAAGATAAGAAACATAGTCAATGTCACAGAACAAATAAGTGGTAGTTTTTGTTGTTGCTATATGTCACCCAGTAGGTTTTCGGCTCAGAGCAATCTCACAGGTTTCTAGGTTGTAGCATTTACAAAAGCAGATCACCAGGCCTTTCTCTGTGGGTGGATTCAAACCATCAACCCTTTGGTTAGTATCTGCATGCTTAACCATTTTACCACCAAGGATTTGTAAATCCAAACACTCTTTTTAAAAAAAATATCTTCTTTTGAGCTTCTAGAATATACCTTTTTGAAATGGTTAACACTATTTTCCAGTAGAATCAACCTGTGCTGCATACTATATAACTGTCTAACCAGAGTCTTTAGACAATTGCACTTTTTACTGTGCTGCCTGATTAGAATCCAAAACGAGATACAGTGTTTAGTTTAATATTAGGGTGTTAATAGTAGTTCAGTAATAAAATGAATGGGGCCAAATGACAAATACTATTGTATGACTCTATCTAAGATTCAACACAGTGATGGAAGCAATGGTCTCAAACAGGCCAGGGATGGGAAGGGTGGCGCAGAACAGAGCAGGATTCAGATTCATGGTTCTTAGGGTCATTACAAGTCATAACTGACTCCATAGCACCTAACAGCAACATGTGCTGAAATGTTTTACAAAGAATTTACCTCTTTTTTAAAATAATCAATAGCTGAAGAGTCTCACATCTCTTTGTTCTCCTGTCATCTGAAAAACTGTAGGGGATGTCGTACCTGCACTCCAGTAAGACAGAAGTTCACGGGCGTCTGAAATCCACTAACTGTGTAGTGGACAGCCGAATGGTGGTGAAGATCACTGATTTTGGTTGCAATTCTATTTTACCGCCAACAAAAGGTCTGTAATGAATGAAAGTTTCACTAGTTTCCCACTTGTTTTCTGTTTCCTCATAAGCTCATGTAGATCCTTCAGGAAATGGTGATGCTGAATCTGAAACAAACAGTTGGAGCCATGAGATGCAGCAGCAAGCTCATCTCTAGCACTTGTCGCTGTCTATGTTCATCAAGGGCCTCTTGAATAGAACAGATGAGCACAGGGTTTCCTGCATCTGTTTGTCCCTTGTATATCTGTGAGAAATTTTGAAAAAACTTAGACGCTAGTGGAAATGGAACTAGCTGTATAAAACACAGCTGGTTAAAGCAGAAAGCTCTGAGAAGCATCCTCACTTTGGAAAAGCAGTTAAGAAACTCAGAGGGGCTAAGACTTACCAGAGAGGACAGCAGGCAATACAGAAGTCTTGTGTTAAAATATTAGATACCATCAGTTTCTCTTCAACTCCTACTTTCCTAACAGTAAAATAAGGGAGCTTTGGTGACCTAGTGGTAAAGAATTGTGCTGCCAACCCAAAGGCAGGAGGTTGAATCCACCAGTAGCTCCAAGAGAGAAATATAGGTAATTTCTCCCCATGCAATTTACCGCCTCTGAAAACCCATTGGAGGGTTTTCAGCACTACTAGTCAGTTCCAACTCAATAGCATATAACAACAGCAACGACATCAGTAAAACATATTCCGTTCTGGAATGTTGTAAGGGTAAGAAAAAAGGTTAGACAAAGAAAATAAAGTGTAAAAACTTTTCTTGAATGTTTACCCTATTCTTTATTATAACTTGGCATAGGAAAGACTCACAAATTTAGCACTGATGCTTCAGAAGCCTACCTAGATCCAAAAATTAAACTCTGCTTCAAATTCTGCTTTTTAATCTTCTAATTTATCCTTATTCAATAAAAGAAAAATAGTAATTTAACCTTATCTCCGAACTCATACCAATATAATAGGGGACCCAATCCAATAAGTACTTGTCAAAGACCTACAGGTGTGCCAGGCATGACTCATGGTTCACCATGTAGAAGAACAGATTTTCCTTATTAAATTATTCATTGTGACACAAATGAAAGTGAATTACAAGTCAAATCCTACTCTCCTGAATATCACTCAGTGGTACATACCTGTGGTGCAGTGGTTAAGTACATAGTCACTCCATGTGGCAATTGACTTCCATAAACATTCAGCCATGGAAAAATCTATGAGGCAGTTCCTAGATTCTATCCTAAGGGGTGGGTCACTGTGAGTCCAAATTTAGTTGACAGCAATAGAATTTACGTTGTCAGATACCAGGAGGTTTAGCATAAGAAAATGGATTTATGTTTTCTACAGCCTCAACAACCACAACAACCTCAGTCCTTTAGGACACATTGTACATAAATCACAATTTACATATATTTATAGGAAAAATTCCCAAAAACAATGATTAGAGAATGGATTGTAGAAAACATTTCTCATCATTTGGATATCACTGCACTAAAGACAGACATCCAAAAAAATTTCAAGGGGATCTTGAAAAGTTTCCAGGGGATAATGAGTTAATTATATGCTCCTGTTATTAATAAATAAGGTATGAGATAGCAGTCCAAAATATACAAACTAATAGGAACCTAAAACACCTAGTAGCATTCACTTCTGTGAAGTATATTAGATGTATAGTAGTTAGGAGTGAAAAGACTCTAGAAAAATGAAATAAATGTATAAAATATATACATAAAAAATGTCTATAGTAAAATATAAAAACTACCTCTCTGAGTCAAATCCAGCAGCTCTGAGGGAGGAAATGTGGGCAATCTCTAGGGCAGTTAAGAGCCTCAGAAAGCCAATGTAGGGTCAGTTATGAATAGGTTCCTACTTAATGGAAATACACTTTTAGGTTTATAATTTTTTAAAACTTGTGTGGAAACAAAACAAAACACCTCTGAGGAAGCTAGATGACTTGGAGAATGCCTGGAAAATAATAATGATAATCTATTTTCTTACCTACACTGTGTTAATTTATCTAGCAAATATAAGTAAAAAATGTACATGTATTGATTTATAAGATTTTCACAGGTTCACCCATTATGCATTGTAAAAAAAAAAACAAAACCAAAACAAGCCCCAACCAACCAAACCCACTGCCACCACATTGAATCCAACTCACAATAACCTTTTTGGATGGGATGTTATTGTGGCTATGTGCCCTCGACGCAGAACCTGTGCATAGCTGACTCTCCAGCAGGTTTTCAGAGGCAGTAAGTCACAGAGGAGGAGACTGCCCATCTTCTTCCAGAGAAGCAGGTGGTTCACTTGAATCACTCGCTTTTAGGTTGGCAGTGCAACTCCTTGCATCTAGACCACAAGGACGGAACTGCCCAGTGTGGTTTCCAAGACTGTAGTTTTTGTGGAAATAGATAATCATTTCTATATCCTATAGAGTGATTAAGAGGTTCAAACTCCTGGCTTTTTGGTTTGAAGCGCTTCAGCCATTGTGCCTCCAGGGCTCCTTACTATGCCTCCTATAAGCTATTAAATTCCTCAGCCTCTCACATTCTCTTGAATTTAGTTAGCCAATATTTATTGAGTACTTATTATATCAGACTGAAAAACAAAGCCAGTTGCTGTCAAGTTAATTCTAGCACATGCTGATTCCACGCAGAGTAGAACTGGGCTCCACAGGTTTACGTGAATAAGACTTTCTTTCAGAAGCAGATTGTTAGGGATTTCTACGCAGGAGCCTCTGGGTGTGTTCAAAATGACAACTTTTAATTAGGAGCCCAAGTCTTAAGTATCACCTAGGGAGCACTACTTATTGTATCCCAGTGTCTAGTCTAGGTAGGCCTCAAGTGTCTTGAGAACTATAATACAAAACAGTTTGAGAAGATACTATTTAACCTCATCCACATCTTGACATTGTTAATGTTGTTGATTGCCTTCAAGTGGAGCATGACTCATAGGTGCCCTAAGAACAAAAAGCCTGAAGCATTTCTATATCTATCGTCGTTTATTAAAGTTCATAGTCTCCAGAGGCATGTTGTTTAGGAAGTGGATGCCACTCCTGCTCCCAAATATTTATTTCCACATATTGTAGTTAATGTCAAAGATTAAAAAAAATTCACAAAGCACATAGACTGACATGGGGTAATCAGCAGATAGGGAAAATATGGGAATAATTTGTTTCCAACAAGCCAGAAATAATACAATTAGCAAGCTTAAAAAATTACATAAAAGTTGTTCAAAGTTATAAAAAAATGAAAGAAATAGATGACATAACACAGTGTGAAAATATAAGGGGAAATGGTATTTTGGAGAAAGTAAACACTCCAAAATACATCTTGTAAAATGCTCAGTGGACAATTGGAACCAAAATTAAATATAGCTCAAGAGAACCTTGACAAACAGAACCAGATCAGTTAGAAAAGACAGAAGTCTTGACATTACATTCCCTTAAAAGGTAAGTGTATATTCACCAGTATTAGCATAAATTCATCAAGTGTTTGAGACCATGTAAATTCAAAGTAGGTGCTATGAGGAGTTACAGAAGTAGGTTAATGACCGATGGACCTCTCACAGCCCTCTGTTTTCACTCTCCATGGCTTAATGCTCAGACCTGTGGACAGCCCCAGAGCAGCTTCGCCAAGCCAGCATCTCTCAGAAAGGAGATGTGTACAGCTATGGGATCATAGCCCAGGAGATCATCCTGCGGAGAGAAACTTTCTACACACTGAGCTGTCGGGACCAGAAGGGTAAGTCTGAAACCCTTCAACTGCTCCCACTGGGGACCAACTGACCTGCACCTTAGGCTGGCTGGGACACTAACACATTTGTGACGGCATCTCAGTTCTTTTGTTTGCAAAAGTAATGGCATATGTACACCTCATATTTCACAGAGTAATTAAAAGTATTAAATGGCAATGTGAATGTTGGAGTGCTTTAAGAGCATAAGAGTCTATTGCCAGGTATTATTATTCCCCCCCCCCCAGGTATTAGCAATATTATTGTTAATGAATCTGCCCTTACAATTTCAGAAAGTCCCCAGGATTCCATGATGGTAAATGTATTTAGTGCTGGAATGTGATCATTCTAGTGGATGAACATATATATTTTAGTTCTTACTAATATTATATTTACATTTTTTGTCCCATATCATTTCCAAGTTGTTGTTGTTGATTGCCTTTGCGTCGAGCATGACTCATACCCAATGAACAAAAGGCCTGAAGCCTTTCGATAACTATTGAAATTTTAAAATCCTTAATTTTATTCATTTAATCCTCACTTAGTGAACATGTATTATGTGATAGCTCTTTAATTGTCTAGTGTTGGTTGGGAAGTAGAGAGATAATTAAGGGAGATAGGACAAAGGTTTGGTAGAGAAAACCTACTGACAAAGTGGAGTCAGAGCTAAATTTTAATGAATTAGGAGTTTAAATGAAGGTAACCCCCTAGGTGTAAGTAGGTATAAGACTGCTTTACCTGATGGCTGGCTAATTTATTCCTGCAATGTATGTACCTACTGAGTGCTGACCTTCTCTGAAACACTCTGGATAGATGAACTCTATTAGTGCTACATTTCAGCTGCATTCTCTCTTTTAATCTGAATTACTCTCCTTCCTTCAGAGAAGATTTTCAGAGTAGAGCATTCCAAAGGAGTGAAGCCTTTCCGCCCAGATCTGTTCCTGGAAACAGCAGAAGAAAAAGAGCTGGAAGTGAGTGCATCTTCCTTGCTTTTTTGTCCGCTGTACTTGCTATAATACCTTACCACTAACTTGGTAGCTTAAAATACAGACGATATTTTCGGTCATAGTTCTAGAAGACAGAAGTACAAAAATCAGGCTCACTAGGCTAAACTCAGTGTCAGCAGGGGCAGCTTTGTCTGCAGGTGATTGTTGTATGCCTTGAGCTGGAACCATAGCTGACTCCAGTGGTTTTCTGAGACAGAAATTACCCATTCTGGTGGCAACTGGCATGCCATAGCTTATGGTTTCATCAGTTCATTTTCTACCTCTGCAGTAACATTGCCATCTCCTCCTCTGTCTACCCCCACCCCCCTATCTCTCGCTTTTAAGGATGCTTGTCATTGCTTTTAGGGCCCAGTGAGATAATCCAGGTTAATTTCCTCATTTAAATATACTTTTCTTAACCATCAAATTCTGTCTTAGTTATCTAGTGCTGCTATAGCAGAAATACCACAAGTGGGTGGCTTTACCAAACAGAGGTGTGGTCACTCACAGTTCAGAGGCTAGAAATCTGAATTCAGGGGGGTTGACTTTAGATAGAAGGTTTTCTCTCTATATTCAGTTTAGGAGAAGGTCATTTTCCAGTATGTATGTGTTCAGCATTCCTTGGAAATCTCCATGTGTCTTGACATTCATCTTCCCCTAGAGAGAGGATAGTCAGACCTGAGGCAAGACTTCCACTCCTGGCTCTTCTTTCTTGATGATACAGAGGTCTCTCTCTTCTTGCTTCTCTTTCTTTTTATCTCTTTTAAGACAAAGTATGAAGTTCCTAGAAACTCCCCTACTTCAACTCAGGGCTGTGACCTGAGTAAGAGTGGTGACTTAAGTTAGGTTTATGAATTACAATGCAATTCTGTTTCGTTAATAAAACAAATATAACGTATCCTTAAAAACCACAAACAGAAGATTTCAAATATATATTGAGGATAATCACACCATATATAAGTCATAGACTTGCTGACTGTGTAAATCATAAAGTATGGACAACATTGAGAAGAATGGCAATTCCAGAACATTTAGTTGTGCTCAGAAAGATAGACCAAGAAGTAGTCATCTGAACAGAACAAGGGGTTACTGCATGGTTAAAATTCAGGAAAGCATACATAAGGATTATATCCTTTCACTACACTGTATCTGTATGATGAGTAAATGATACAAGAAACTGGACTATATAAAAAACATGACATCAAGAAAAGGAAGACTCATTATATACAAATAGTAAAACTTTGCTTACTGAAAGCAAGAAGATTGAAAACACTTCTAGATGAATATCAAAGACTACAGCCTTCAGTATCGATTAAATAGCAACATAAAGAAAACGAGTCATGCAACTGGAACAGTAAGCAACATCATGCTAAACAGAGATGAATTTAAAATTGCCAAGGATTTAATTTTATTTGGATCAACACTTAATGCCTGTGGAAGCAGTAGTCAAGAAATCAGATAGCATATTGCAATGGGAAAATCTTTTGCCAAATACTTTTTTGAAGTGGTAAAAAGCAAAGTTGTGGGGAGCTCTGGTGGTCTAATGGCAAGGAGCTGCAACTACAATCACAGAGGCGCACGGTTCGAATCCACCAGATGCTCTGCCGGGGAAGGAGGGACAATCTCCTCCTATACCAGTCAGATCTGATCTGACGGTACA
>NW_006399817.1:8337244-8338155 GCF_000299155.1 Elephantulus edwardii | reverse complement strand
TTGGTCATTGTCCAGCTCTCTGATGCATAGCAACTAATTGCAAAGACCATGGCCTGAAATAACTTTGTATGTATGCACAATAGCTGCACAATAAATAAGGAAGACTGAAGAAAAATTTATGCTCTTGAATAATGGTGTTGATAAAAGGTTTCGAATATACTGCCAGAAGGGTGCTCTGATAGTCTAGTGTCTAGGAAGTTGGACTGCTTACTATTACATGGACTGTTCCTCTCTGATGGTTCTAACCTATCAGTGATGGCTCCATGGGAGAAAGATGGACGCACTCCTCCCATGCAATATACGGTCTTATAAACCCAATGAAGGGTCAGCAGTAAGTTAGTTCCAACTCAGTGGCAATGAATTGTTTTGTGTTTTGCTTTTTTTTTTTAAGATAGATTGCCAAAAAGATGAGTAAATATGTCTTAGTAAAAGCAGGAGTGGCAACTGTTTCCTAAATAACATGCCTCCGGAAACTCTGTGAACTTTAATAAGTGTTGATAGCTGTAGAGGGGCTTCAGGCCTTTTGTTCGTAGGGTTCGTATGAGTTGTGCTCGACTTGAAGACAATCAATATCAACAACAACAAGAGATACTGCCAGCATGCTCCTTAGAAGCAAGGATGGCAAGGATCTCCTGTACTTAGGACATGTTATTGGAAGCAACCAATCCTTGGAGAAAGAAAACATGCCTGATAAAGTAAAAAGCCAGCAAAGTAGAGGAAGACCCTAGAGATACAAAGAATTAAGTAATATGACCTTTCCACCCATTGCCTTCCATTTTGTGATTCTAGCTTCTGTGTCTACGCTTATGACCTCATTTGAAGACAAGCTATTTATTATATTAAGGAAGTAGGATTAGGATGGTGAAGAGATTGAGATTGTTCACAGCTTCAGTTTGCTTGGCTCCACAGTC
>NW_006399817.1:8326053-8335864 GCF_000299155.1 Elephantulus edwardii | reverse complement strand
AACAACAACAACAACATCATTCACCAGTCTCTGTGTTCATGTTCCTTAGCCCACATTGTGTATAATCACACGATCCACTTCCCTGAAGAGGTTTTTAGTTTCTTTGAGACCTTCCAGTGATTGACAGAACCTGAAGACATACATGGGGATGGGAGGACTGAAAGGAGGAGGAATAATTAATACCATAGATAATGAATGCTATAGCAGTTTGGACATTTGAAACATTCCATCCCATAAGGTGGAAATCTGATATGAACAAGTCTTGTACTAATCACTGTAATAGAAATTATTAATGTAGAAATTATTCATCTCAGTAAGATGGATTCACACAGTGGCTGTAACAATGTGTTCAAACATAGTAACAATCGGGAGGATGGCACTGGCCTGAGCAGTGTCTGATTTTATTGTTCATAAGGTTGAAGTGAGTCAGAACAGATTTGCTGGCACAGAGTAATGATAAGGACATTTTTTTAAAAACAGAACTTTTCCTTTTAATTATGATGCTAATGAAAGTTTACAGAAAATATAGATTTTCATTCATTCATTGTTGTACTTTTTATCTCCTCTCCCTCCATTCCCCTTCCCCAGTTATTTATTTTTTTTAATATTCATTCATTGTTGCACAGTTACCTCCCTACCCCCTTACTCACAGTCCTCTTTGCAATGTACCTCTTATTCTGAACTGTTATCATATGTATAATGCTTAATCATATATTTCTTTTAAACAGTCTTTCCTTCATCTTTTTCAATGCAGTGTTCATTATTTATTGCCTCTTTTCTTAAATTCCTTCGAACCCCCAAGTCAGTTCCAGTTTTGTAACATTGGTGTTATGCAATATTTGTCCTTTTGTAACTGCGATATTTCACTCAGCATAGTGTCCTCCAGGGTCATGCATGTTATGTAACATTTTATGAGTTCCTTGTTTTTCAGTGTTGTGTGGTATTCCATTATGTGAATATATCATAGTTTTTCTATCTATTCATTTGTTGATGGGTACTTGGTTTGCTTCCATCTCTTTGCTATTATAAATAACACAGCAATAAACATGAGTGTGCGTTTATCTGTTTGGGTGGGAACTCTGTTTTCTTTAGAATATCTTCTGAATAGTGGAATTGCTGGGTCAAATTATATTCCTATTTGCAACTTTTTGAGAGAGCGCCAAACTGCCTTTGACAGTGGTTACATCATTTTATACTCCCACCAGCAGTAACTAAGGGTTCCAATCTCTCCACAACCTCTCCAGCATTGCTGTTTGCTGCTCTGCTGAACTTAGCTATTGCTACTGGGGTGAGAAGATACCTCAAGTTGTTTTGATAACAACATCTTAATCTCATCTGGAAAGATCATTTTCCCATGTAAAATAATATTCACATATTCTGGAGATTAGAACATAGATATATCTTTGAGAACCATTATTAGTCTATCAGGGAGCTCTGGTGGCCTAGTGGACAAGGAGTTGTGCTGTCAAACTGAAGGCAGGCGGTTCAAATCCACCAAATGTTCTACAGGCGAAAGATGGACAACCTCCTCTTTCACTATTTATAGCCTCTCCTAGAGGGTCAGCTATGAGTTGTCCCAGGCACAACAGTACGTAACAACATTAGTCTATCACACTCTCGTGCCCCTCTGTACCTTTAACTCAGGGAAGAGCTGGCTCATAGCCCCACATCACATTCTTAGTGTTTAGAAGCTAAAAGAGCAAAAATATGCATGTGGATGGCTTAATATACTATCCACTAACCAAAAAAGAGCAAACATTCACAAATATTATAAGAAAAATAACTGTTTACCCTTCTGTATCTCCCCTGTAATATATCCCTTGTTGGTGGAAATGGTTAGGTAAACACTTCAGCACTTGCCTAAAATTCAGCTATTCTACCTTACCCAAACACACCTGGGAAAACAAGCCTGACAATTGGCTTCCCAGAAGTCGCAGCCTTGAAAAGTTCTATGGAATTTTAAAAATTTGATTCTGCACACGTGGTGTTAACATGAGTCAGAACTAATCAAGTAACAAGTACCAAGAACATCACCCTCTGAAGTACTGTCTTTTCTCATTGCCTTTTCTGTGTGTGTGATAGCTTTTGGTTTGGTTTGGTTTGGTTTAAATAATCTTCGCAGAAGCTTTTAAAGAATATGTAATAGTTTTAGAATTTTACATGGCTTTCTAAAAATGTTTTTATTTTTTAATTTTCTTTTCTAATAAAAAAGATAGTAAGAAATCTGTTTTTAAATATATATGGCCTATTTTTTTTTTAAATCCTTTTTGTTTCTTAAAGAGTAAAGTTAGAAACATTTTAATGGTAAAACTACTTTGGAAGGTGGTAAGACGCTTTCTCAAAAAGTTGGAAATAGAAACACCATTTGACTCAGCAATTCCACTACTAGGAGTATACCCTAAAGAAACCAGAGCTCCCACCCAAACAGATAAATGTACACCCATGTTTATTGCTGTATTATTTAAAATAGTGAAGATATGGAGTCCAGCCAAGTGCCTATCAACAAATGAATGAATAGAAAAACTACGGTACATTCACACCATGGAATATTACAAAGCACTTATCATAAAATGTTATACAACATGGGTGACCCTGGATGACATTATGCTGAGTGAAATATCTCAGTCACAAAACGACAAATATTGCATAACACCATTATTATAAAACAGGACTGACATGAAGGTTGAGGAAAAATGAAAAAAAGAGGGGATAAATAATGGACACTACGTGGGTACAGATGAAGGGAAAAACAGTCTAAAAGGAATATATGATTAGGCATTATTTGTATGACAATCGTCCACTATAAGAGGTGCATAGTAAAGTGGACAGGGGGGAAAAGTGGGAGAGAGGGAGGAAATTATGCAACAATTAATGATTATTTTTCCCAAAACATAAAACTGGGGTGGGGGATAACGGAGGGAAATGTGCAGCCATGAATGAACGAAAAGGAAAAAAAAATATTGAAACACTTTTCTTAAATTCATGAGCCAGCCTGACAGATAGGTTTCAGAACCAGTTCTGTGGAACACAAACAAGCCATGTTTTATTCTCATCTTTCTTTTCTTATTCTACACTCAAGACAGACTAGAGCCTTAAGTTTCTGAGATATAACTGCTTCTATCCCTGCCTTTTTTATATTCCTTTGTGCTTTTTCCAATCCTGTCTTCCTTCCTGCAAATCTATTTCTTCCTCTCTGAACCTTCCTTTCCGAGTAAACTCTAGTGTTATTTAAAGCCTTTTACCAAAGTGTCATCCTCCTCAATAGTTCTGGACTTGGAAATAAAGAAGGAGCTTTCATTTCTAGGAGCTGTTTTCAAAGAAGTACAGACCTCTTGCCTTGAAAGCACCAAGAGCTAGAAAGTTCGCTATCTCTGGTGTCCTAACACTTGGGAGCCGCACTTCTATCCCATAGGCCATGCCTCTCTGGCAATTTAAAAAAAAATTAATTTCAGCTAAAACAATGCAAAATACTTAGCATGCTTATATGTGGTAACTGACTCACAGCTCTCTCTGCTATGGGGTTCTGAGGCTGTTGTTTGCTGTTCTGTTAAATTTTGCTACTCTTACTGGGGTGAGATGATACCTTATAGTTGTTGAAATTAAAATTTAACTTGGACCTGTGCTAAATCTGAGAATACAATGTATGCCCTATTACAGACTGATTAAATCAGGATACACTAAGGTAGAGTCTAGTGATAAATGTTGTCAAGGTTTCTCTGGTAATTCTAATATTAACTGTGACTGAGAACTATGGATGTAGAATCAAGCCTTCAGTCAGTATAACTTGTCTTATACAGACTGTTGTTGTTGATTGTCTTCGAGTTGAGCACAACTCATTGTGACCCTATGAACAAAAGGCCTGATGCCCCTCTCTAACTATCAACATTTATAAAAGTTCATAGAGTTTTCAGAGGCATGTTATTCAGGAAGTAGATGTCACTCCTGCTTCCAAACCTATCATAGTATGTTATGTGCCATTTGGTCGCCTATGATGTATAATGACCTTATGTACAGCACCTCTGAACTCTTCCCTGTCCTGAGCCAGTCTCACTAATTCTGACACACCAACCCTTTTTACTGTATCAATCCATCTCATTCAGAGTCTCCCTCTCCTGTGCTGTCCATCCACCCTACACTGCATAGTTTAAAATTAAGAAAGGTGTACATCAGGAATGTATCCTTTCTCCATATGTATTCAATCTGTATACTGAGTAAATCATTCAAGAATCTGGACTCTATGAAGAAGAGTGTGGCATCAGAATTGGAGAAGATTCATCAACAACCTGTGTTATGCAGGTGATATAACCTTGATGCTGAAAAAGGAGCAGGACTTGAAGTGCTTGCTGCAGAAGATCAAAGATGACAGCCTTACATAGACCAATGGAACAAAGTCTAGAACCCAGAAACGGACCTCTTTATCTATGGTCAATTGATACTCGACAAGGAAACAAAACCTATCAAATGGGGAAATGACAACCTCTTCAACAAATGGTGGTGGCAAAGCTGGACTGCTACCTGCAAAAAGCTGAAACAGGATCTACTTCTCACACCATAAACAAAAATCAACTCAAGGTGGATCAGAGACCTGGGAGTAAAGGCCAAAACCATAAAGTTCATAAGAGACAAACTGGAACTAAGCTTAGAGGGCCTAGTCTATGGTATAAAGAGACTGACAAATACAGCCAGAAATGCATAATCTGTAAAGGATAAAATTGATGAGCAGGAATCGCTGAAGATTAAATCTCTGTACTCATCAAAATATTTTTCTAACAGGATGAAAAGGAAACCTACTGACTGGAAAAAATATTTGGCAATATCATCTAAGACAAAGGTCTCATAACAAATGTTTATAGAACATTCCAGGGCCTTTAGAAGAAAAAGACTGACACCACAATTACAAAATGAACAAAAGACATGGAAAGGATTTCCACAGAAGAAGACATTCAGATGGCCAACAGACACATGAAAAAATGATCCAAATTACTGGCAATAAGAGATATATAAATCAAAATCACAATGAGATACCATCTCACCCTAGTAGCAGAGGCAAAGTTTAGTGGGGCAGCAAAGCAATAAACGTTGGAGAGGCTGTGGAGACATAGGAACTCTCATAACACTGTTGGTGGGATTGTAAAATGGTGCAACCACTCTGGAAGTCAGTTTGGTGTTTCCTAAAAATGTTGAAGACAGAAACTCTGTATGACTCAGCTATTCTACGATTAGGAATATGCCCCAAGGAAATTGGAACTGAAACACAAATGGAGATAGAAGCATCACAAGAAGATGGAAATAGTCCAAATGTCCAACCTCAACTGAATGGACTGAGAAATTGTGGTACACTCACACAATGAAATACTTTGCAGCACTCAGGAGCAATGATTTTGAAAAATACTGCATAACTTGGGATAGACTGGACAGTACTATGCTGAATGAACTAATTCCGTCTCATAAAAGACAAGTACTGTGTAAGACCATTATTGTAAAAATAGAAGGATAACTAGTAAAACATATATGAGTACCCACGGAGGGGGGAAGAGGTGGGAGCAAAGGTGTAAGGATAGGTAGTGGCAAAACCACAGGGTTATACACTTTGGTGGGTGAAGGGAGAGAGTGAAGGAAATGGGAAGGATCCAGCAGGGCAAGGTCCAATGCTGATTGATTTTATAAAAGATAATGCACGGGAATGATTGTATGAAATATAATGTGTTTGAACTTTTCAAGCAAACCAATATAAAACAAAATTTTAAAAAGATGACATTCTTTTATATGGATTCTATTCCAACATCAAGAAGACAAAAATCTTACTACTGTACTGATAAGCAGCATCATGCTAGATGGAAAAAAAGATTGAAATTGTCAATGATTTCATCTTACTTGAAACCACATCAATACACTTGAGACTAGCAGTCAAGAGATCAGAAGTTGTATTACATTGGGAAAGTCTGCAGTAAGGAATTTCTCAAATTACTGAGGAGCAATGGTGTCAGCTTGAAGACTAAGGTATGTCTGTCAGGCCATAGTCTTTCCAATCATTTGCTATGCATCTTAGAGAAAGACAATGAAAAGGATGACAGAAGAAGAATTGATGCTTTTGAGTGATGCGTATTGGAAAAGAGCACTGAATATATCTCATGGACTTCCAAAAGAACACACAGATATGTCTTGGAGAAAATGCAGCCAGAATGCTCTTGGAGGCAAAGATGGTAAATCTTCTTCATCTTTTATGTATGTCATGCTGTTAGGAGAGATTATTCCTTGGAGAAGGACATCATGCTTGGAAAGATAGAGGGTTAGTGAAAGAGAAGGAAGACTTGATGAGATGGATTGATACAGTGATTGCCGCAATGGGCTCGAGGTATGTCAGCGATGATGAGGATGGCACAATATAGGACAGGGTTCAGAGTTTTTCATAGAGTTGCTATGAGTCATACTTGATTTGGCAGCACCTAGCAATACAATTACTCCCATTATAGAAGAGACTGATGAAATCCAAGTCTGTTGTCACAGAGTTGATCAAACCCATAACAACTCTATAAGAAAGAGAAGAATAATCTCATAATATTATAAACATTATAACTCTATAAACCTTTAGAGAAGCACAATGCTATGTATTTCTCCTGTTAAGTGGCTGGTAGGTGTGAACCACAGATCTTTGGTTAGCAGGCGACCACTGTAACCACAGCACCACCAGGACTCCTTTTTATAGAAGAGAGCTGGATAGGATTTCTATTTTGATTGAACAGCTTTCACCTTAGCTAATTGATCTCTTCCTTCTCTCCCAGGTTTATCTACTTGTAAAAAGCTGTTGGGAGGAAGATCCTGAAAAGAGACCAGATTTCAAGAAAATTGAGACTACCCTGGCCAAGATATTTGGGTATTGCTTAAATTTTCACTTTTCCTTACTAATTTCAGATTGTTCCAGTAGCAGCTGATATTTGAGGTTCCTGAAGAATGAGTATACTCAGTTTGATAGAAAAATCCCACACTGCCGCACCCATTAAAAAAAAATTAAAATGATGTGGAGACTAAAAGTCCATTTCTTAGAGAAATACCCTCTTGAAAAATTATAGCTACTCAAGGTTAAAACTTGGCTGATTAAACAGTAGTTTATGGCTGAGCAGAAATTTGTCTATTAAAAATACAGCTCCAAGGTACCTCTACGGGAAATGAAGACTTACACATTTGTTGTGAATCCTGTGAGGCTTTAAAGACCCCAAATGATTCTTCAGATCAATTAGTATCTTGAGATTTTTTTTCCCTTAAAAAAAACCCAAAATCTGTACTGTGATTTTAACAAAAGTTTACAGAAAGTTTGGATTTTTGACCATTCATTGTTGCATATTCTCCTCCCCCCTTCCTTTCACCCTTCCTCAGTCCACTTTGCAATTGACTTCTTGTTCCAGATTATTGTCATACATATAATGCCCAATCACATATTTCTTTCATATAGTTCTTCCCCTCATCTGCTTCAATGCAGTATTCATTATCTCTCTTTCCTATTCTCTCCCCAACCCCCCACGTCAATCCTATTTTATAACAGGGGTGTTATGCAGTATTTGTCCTTTTGTGACAGATATTTCACTCAGCATAATGTCTTCCAGGTTCCCATATGTTATGTAGTGTTCTACAAGTTCATTGTTTTTCAGTGCTGCATAATATTCCATTGTGTGAATACACCATAGTTTTTCTATCTATTCATTTGTTTTTGTGCACTTGGCTGATTCCATCTCTTTGCTATTATTAATAATGGAGCAATAAACACAAGCATTCATACATCTGTTTGAGTTGCAGCTCTGGTTTCCTTAGGATATATTTCCACTAGTGGAATTCCAGGGTCAAATGGTATTTCTTTTTGAGAAAGCGTCAGATCACCTTCCATAGTGGTTGTACCATTTCACATTCCCACCAGCAGTGAATAAAGTTCCAATCTCTCCACAATCTTGCCAGCATTTGTTGTTTGCTGCCCTGTTGGACTTTGCTATTGTTCCTGGGGTAAGATGGTATCTCATAGTTGTTTTGATTTGCATCTCTCTGATAGGTAGGGATTTTGAACATTTTTACATATGTTTGTTGGCTCTCTAAATTTCTTCATTGGTGAAGTGTCCATTTATATCTTCTACTCATTTTGTTATTGGGTTGTTTACCTTTTTTTGTTGTTGTTGTGGTATTGGAGTGTTCTATAAATTTTACATATGAGTCCCTTATCAATTATAACATTGCCAAATATTTTTTCCCACTCTACTGGTTTCCTTTTTACCTTGTTGGAACTTTTTTTATGTGCATTTAATTCTTAGGAGATGCCATTCTTCTCTTTTATTCTCTCCTGGTTGTAGGTTTTTCATTATGCTTGGAAATCTGTTAGGGCTTCTAGAGTTGTCCCTAGCTTTTCTCTGATAAATTCTATAGTCTTTGGTTTCACTTATAGGTAAAAAAAAAATAAAAATAAAAATCTTAAGATCTTAAAGTCTTAGATCATCGATCTTAGCCCTAGATCAAGACTTGTGTCACGATTCAGAGTGTATATCTAGGTAAAAAAAAAAAAAAAGATATATTAAGATCTTAAAGTCTGAGATCATTGATCTTAGCCTTAGATGAAGACTTATGTCATGATTCAGAATGTTTATCAGCCTTAAAGATAAAAGATTAGCACACAATGTTCCAGCTAGGTTCAGTCATAGATTTCATATATTGTCTGACACAAAGGAGGCTGAGAAAACCAACACTGGCTTTAGAACTAAGCCTAATTTCTACAGCGGGATCTGAATGGGATCCTATGGGACATTGCTATGGGACTCTGGACAAATCAATAATCCTCACTGGTGTCAGTTTTCTTGTGAGTGAAATTGGATTGAACAAGATGATTGCTATAGTTCCTTCCAGTTCCAACTTTCTGTACTTCTAATTAGAACAACAGATTCAGATTCTTAAATGAGGCTACAGGCCAGGGTTAGAAATGAAGTAAAGTGAAGTTAATCAAAGTGTGGTCATTGGTTGATAGAACTAAACAGTTATCTGTGGGAATGGATCAAGAACAAAGACAGAATTTCATCCTCTTTCACTCCTTCACAGAGCTGTCACTAAGGTTCAATGAGTGTGTGACAGATGAAATGTAAGCTCATTATACTAAATTGGGCCCTTGATATTTAGCCCTTAATGCAATTCTCAAACTTCCCTGAACATTGGAATCACCTGGGAAGTTTTTAAAGGTGCTGATACCTGGACCTAGAGAGTCAGAATCTAGAGTAATTGTCATTGAGTGTCGGCTGAGCATCAGGATTTTTTAATTGCTCCCCAGGTGATTAAATATAAAAGCAAGGTTAAGAGAGTAGGCTTAGTTGAATTAATAATTGAAGAAGATAATGAATAATTCATCTTCTTCCTTAACACCTGCTCCCTAACCCATTCTATCCAACTAAACACTGTATTTGTGAATTCAAAAGAATCCCCTGGGAACCTTGTTTCAATAAAGTCAGTTTCTTAATTCCAAAATCCACCATTTGGAATGTACTAAATATTTAACCAGCATCCCTTCCTACTGTACCTTACGGGTTCTGAGATAGGTTTTCTTCTACTGAGTTCAAAAAAGATAACTTACCATAGTTCTGGTTATAATCATGAATGGAATATGATTTACTAAACCCCACCAGTGATATATGAGTTCTGAAAATTAACTCCCCTCTTCTCAACTTTCAAGACTGAAAACACATATCTCCTTAATGAGCTGGATATGGTTATCATTGTCACATAAAGAGGAAATATTATCTAAGTTTTCTTGGTTTAACAGGATAAACTAGAGTTAGCTTTTAAAAAA
>NW_006399817.1:8288951-8324483 GCF_000299155.1 Elephantulus edwardii | reverse complement strand
TGCAATCCCAATACAGATACCAAATTCATTTTTCAAGATCAAGAGTTAGCTTTTTCACTTTAGGACTCCAATTCTGTGGCTCTCTGTTCCGAAAGATATGTGAGACATGAGGTTAAGCTATGTTTTTCACAACCCTGCTCTCAAATGTCTATTTATTACATCTACAGTGTCTTTAAAATGTCCTTTCTGGAGCTGAAAATTGTTTATTATAAAATATTTAGAAAATGCAAGTGATCAGACAAGAAATTTAAAATATTCCCTGTGTTCCGAAAGACTATCTCCAATATTTAAAATATATAAATCAATTTTACTACTTTAGAAATTTATTTTGCTTCACAACATCTTTTTTATATTTAACTATTCTAATTAATATTTCATAATACTTTAATATTTCACTGTATCATAATAACTAGGATTTCACATTTAGGTTATTTTCACATTTGCTATTATAAGGCTGCTATAACTTCCTTACCATTAACACATCCCTGATTGTTTCCTTGGGACAATTCTTAGGAGTAGATAGACAAATAGGTATATGCATTTTTAAAGCTTTTGATAAATCTTTTCAGTTTGCACACAAATAAATATAGTACTCTATATTTTTATACACTCATATTTATTACTGTTGTTCCAACAGTATTTTTTTTCTCTTATTGACAGGAATTTTTCATTTTCTCTTGTTAAATTTAGTGCTCTTTCTTTAATTTCTTAGGAGGTTAGATTTCTTGGTTATGTAAATCAAATTAATACTTGATTGCACTTTTGTGAAAGTTTACACAGCAAATCAGGTTTCAATTTAGTAATGTCTATACATATTGCTAAGGACGTCTGGTGCTTGTGGTAAGGAGTTATACTGTCAACCCAAAGGCAAGAGGTTTGAATCCACCAGCTGCTTTGAAAAAGAAAGCTGGGCAATCTATTTCTGTGCAATTTACTGCCTTAAAAGCCCATTGGAGGGTCAGCTATAAATTGGTTCCAACTCAATAGAACTTAGCAATATACATATTATTTAGTGACAGTGGTTAAATTTCACCATGTGTCTGCATTCTTATAATTCTCATTTTAATTGTCTGTTTCCATCAATCTAGATTCACTCTCTCACCCTTACATTATCACCTTTACAGTATATGTTAACCATTTGATCTCAAAAGAGATGATTATTTAGAGTAAGACACTACTTCAAGAGAGGATTATTAAAGCAGCAGTATTCATAGGTGATAGCATTTATTTATGAACCAAACTTTTACTTGGCTGAAATATTACCTCCACGATTGATTTCAGTTCCAAACATAGAAAAGATTCCAGGACAATAGTCTCAGGGTTTCCTCTAGTTTCTATTGGTCTAGGAAGTTTGGCCTTTTCTAAAGATTTGAGTTTTATCCTACATGTTTTTGCCATTCTATCTGGCATATCAGTGGTATCCCTGATCAGGTCAGGCACCATTTAGTTGTTCATATCTCAAGATTGAAGAGTCCATGGTTTGAACAGTGTGAAATACTGTAGACTAGTTTCTTCTTTGAGTCTTTGGTTTTCTTCTTTTCATTTTGTGCTGAATAAACAGAGACCAATAGTTGTATCTTGGAAGAAGGAGTGGCATCCATTTCCTAAACAACATGCCTCTGGAAACTCTATGAACTTTAGGAAATGATGACAGTTATAGAAAGGCTTCAGGTCTTTTGTCCACAGGATCACTATGAGTTGTGCTCAACTGGTTGACAATCAACAACAACAACAACAACAATTGTACATTAGATGGCTGTTCACAAATTTTTAAGAACCCAGAGACTACTTATCAAACCTTATCTTTATGAACTATGAATTATGAACTATAATTTGCTGTATGAATTGACCATGACTCATGAGATTATGGTCCTGAAACATCAAACTCAGTATGCCAATATCAACAGGTGTTTGGTTATGTTTAGAAAATAATCATAACTATGCCTCCTTCTTTGTTTTTTTTTTATCACCCCACGTATTTAAAATACATAATATGTATGCACATTTGCCTACAGATACCCTTCTGTAAGAACATTCATATACTCACATATGCCTTCCTATATACATATGTACAGGCATACTTTGGTTCTTATTACTATTGTTGCAAAATTAAATTGTTGATCATTTTTACTTTACGTTTTTAAATTACTTGTTCATTATATTTTTAATTTAAAAAATATCTGTTAATCATTTATTTTAGTAGATATTCATTTTTTTAATAATGTGTAAGAGCTCTTTATATGTTACTACCTACAGCCTTTTTCATGACCAAAAAAATGAAAGCTACATGGACACTTTGATCCGACGTCTACAACTCTATTCTCGAAATCTGGAACATCTGGTGGAAGAAAGGACACAGCTGTACAAGGCAGAGAGGGACAGAGCAGACAGACTTAACTTTATGTTGCTTCCAAGGTAAGATAAGTCATCCTGCAGATGTGGTTTCCCAGGATTGCACAGCCGTGCCTCGGAACTGACAACTGAAGTCTGCAGCAATCTCTGTAGCATTGTTTTTCTCAGGGTCTACATAGGTTGCACATTCTTCAGCAGACTGCTGGGTTTTCAAATGCATGAACATTGCCAAGTCTTATTCTGGTGTGGACTCTTAAATATTTAGATTGAAATAAAGGTATTTTAAAACAAGACTTCTAATCAAGCCCTGCCTGGTGAGATCTTATTATTTCTACTCCAGATATATTAAGTGGATTATTCTTTAATAAGATTATTGGATCTTAAGTATATATAAGATGATGTATATATAACAATCATGGGAATCATGAGGATTTTGTTAAAATGTAGATTCTGATCAAGTGTATGTTTGAGGTGGAAATTCTCAGCAAATCATTACACCAGAATAAACTTATTTGAAGCTCTGTTTTCACATGTGACTGCAGAAATATGAACTTTGGAGTAAGACAGATCTGGGACCAAATATCTTTTTGTCACTTCTACTAGATCTTAGGCAAAATGTCCTAGTGGTTCAATTGTTCAACCTACCCATTAGCTTTTCAGGAGAAAGACCTGGTAATCTATCCCCATAAAGATTGTTGTTGTTGTTGTTATGTGCCGTCGAGTCACCTGCAACTCATAGCTAACTCTATGTACAATAGCCCCAAAGTCTGCCCTGTCCTAAGCGAGTCTCACTGACTCCAACACACCTACCCCCATTGTCCTAGTCACTGTATCAATCCATCTCATCTGGTGTCTTCCTCACCTGTGCTGTCCCTTCATTCTTCCAAGCATGATGTCCTTCTCCAGGGATTGGTCTCTCCTGGTCACATGTCCAGAGTATGTAAAACAGAGCTTCAAAATCCTACCTTCCAAGGAGAAACTTGATTTCACACCCTCCAAGACAGACATATTTTTTTCTTGTCTGTTCATGGTATGTTCAAGACTCTTCTCCAGCACACAACTCAAATGCATCAATTCCTCTTCTATCATCCTTAGTAATTAGGCAGTTCTCTGCTCTGTGGCCTAGTGGCAAGAAGGTGTGATGCAATTTTGAAGGCACTGGGATCAGGATGGGTGATCTCCTCCTGAATGACTCACTGCCTCTGAAATACACCAGAGGTTCAGCTATGGGTTGGTTCTGACTCAACAGTACTCAATAACAACAACTGATTCAGAGCAAGTAATTGTGAAGACCATGGACTGGATCAGGCACATCTTAGTTTCTAGACTGACATCATTGCTTCTCAGCACTCCAGAAAACAGAAAAGTTTCTGATAGCAGATTTACCTAATGCAATCAATCCATCTTTTGATTTCCCGACTGCTGGTGCCAGGTGTGCTGATTGTGGAACTGAGCAAGCTGAAACTGTTAACAGCCTCAATCTCTTCGCCGTCCATCATGATGCTACTATTTGTCCCACTGGTGACAATCTTTGTCTTCTTGATGTTGAGCTTCAATCCATATTGAAGACTACAGTCCTTGATCTTCTGCAACAAGCTCTTCAGATCCTCTTCAGTTTCAGCAAGCAAGGTTGTGTCATCTGCATAACATGGGTTGTTGATGAGTCTTCCTCCAATACTGATGCCACATTTCTCCTTATAAAACCTAGCCTCCTGAATGATCTGCTCTGTATATATATTGAAAAAGCAAGGAGACAGGATGAATCCCTGACACACTCTTTCTGATTTGGAACCATGCAGTGTTTCCCTGCTCTCTTCTGAGGAATACTTCCTGGTCCAAGTATAGGTTTCACATAAGCACAATCAAGTGTTCTGGAATTCCCATTCTCCTCAAGGTTAACCACAATTTGTTGTAATCCACACAGTCAAATGCCGTACATAGTCAATGAAACACAGATAGATATCCTTCTGGTACTCGCTGCTTTTTGCTCAGATCCAACTGACATTGACAATAATGTCTCTAGTGCCACAGACTCTTCTAAACCCAGCTTGTATCTCTGGTAGTTCTCTGCAAATGTATTATTCCACTCATTTTTGGATAATCTTCAGCAAGATTTTGCTTGCATGTGATATGAGTGATGAGGGATCTGTGGTAGCCGAGTGGTAAGAAATTGTGTTGCAATCCTGAACTCATGTGGCTTGAACCCACCAGTTGCTCCGCAGGAGAATACTGGGCAATCTCCTCCTGTGTGATTTACTGCCATAAAGATTATATCCTACAAAACTCAAGGGTAGCTCGACTCTTTCATGTGGGATTTACTCTGTCATGTGGTTGCTGTGGGTTGAAATTAACCAAGATAAGACAAATTCAAGTAATGGTCTTTTCAATCACTTGCTATGCATCTGAGAGCTGGACAGTGAGTAAGGAGGACAGAAGAAGAATTGGTGATGCCTTTGAGCTGTGTTGTTAACGAGCACTTTATATCCCACAGACTGCCAAAAGAACAAACAAATATCTTGGAGAAAGAGCAACCAGAGTGCTCCTTGGAGGCAAAGATGATAAAGCTTCATCTCACATGTTTCGGGCATGTTGCTAAAGGTGGAGGGTCAGTGAAAGAGGAAGACCCTCAACCAGGTGGATTGACACAGTGACTGCTGCAATGGGCTCTAATGTGTCAGGAAGTGTGAAGATGGCACAGGATAGGACAGGATTCAGATCTGTTGTTCATAGAGCTGCTATGAGTTTTATTCAACTCTATGATACCTAATAACAACAACATGCTCAACTGTTAATTTAAGACAGTTGTTGGTAGATGACCCTCTGATGGGTTTTCAGAGGCAGTTAATCACACAGGAAAAGATTGCTCATCCTTCTGTCTCAGAGCAGCTGGTGGGTTTGAACCACGTGCCTTCAGGATTGCAGCACTGTTTCTTACCACTAGGCCACTACCTTAAAACAGTTAGGCCTATATGTTAATCTCCTTGTTTTCTTGCTTTGATCTTTTCACCTTACATTGTTGTTATTATGTATCTTTGACTCAGAACCAACTCAGAGCTGACCCTCCTGTGGGTTTTTAGGGGCTATAAATTGCACAGGAGACTGCCCATCTTTATCCCTCAGTGCAGCTAGTGGGTTGCCTTTGGGTTGGCCACACGACTGTTACCACTTGGCCATCAGAGTTCCTTTTCACCCCTTTGTTTCACCTCAAGTAGAAGTCAAATTAGGAGAAGGAGAATCAGTCTTAAGTGGAGTCAGGAAACATACATGAGTTTTATAAAGCAGAATAACCTGTGTCAAGAAAGGAAGCAAAGAAATCCATCCCCAAACAGCAGGCCAAGGATAGTTTAATGTTTTATAATTATTAGCACTCCGGTATTAATTGAGAAATGGTAAGATAAACAAGGATTTAAAATCTGAAGGGCAAAGAAACAGGGTTAAAATGTGATAAATTTTCCCATTTAACTGAGGATAAAGTAGGCATTCAACATTGGGTTAAATCATAAACATTGAGGTTATCTAAAAGTCTGACTTAAAATCATGCTTCCACCATTTAATTTTGATGTGCAGTTTAAAGCAAGTTTCATGAATATTCCAAAGCTCTGTTTCCCATCTACCTCATGTTGATGTTATTGTTGTTGACTGCCATTGAGTTGAGCACGACTCGCAGCAACCCCATGAACAAAAGGCCTGAAGCCCTTCCACAACCATCACCATTTATCAAATTCACAGAGTTTCCAGAGGCTTGTTGTTTAGGAAGTGGATGCCACATAGGATGGTTTCAAGAACTCCCTGAGATAATCTGTAGGAAATCAAGTGCTTAGCACAAAATCTGGGGTGCCCATGGTTGTTATTACACATCTCTATTTCTTTCACTGTCCTGAAGTCAGAACCGTAGCTCACCTGCCAGGGGGTTTTCAGAGGCTGTAACTCAGGAGGAAATTGCCCGCTCATCTTTCTCTCACAAGGCAGCTGGTGGATTTGAACTAATCTTTGTTGAGATGATAGTGCTGCACCTTCTAGGCCACTAGATTTTCCCTATACATAACTATGTAAGTTATTATACATTATTATTTTTTAAAACCACACTTTGTTTTCTGTTAAAGCAAGTTACATGAATATACCAAAACAGAATCAATTAATTCTGACTCATAGGGAACCTGCAAGACTGTTGTGGTTGGAAGAATGGCTAAACATCTTTACAGAAGGAGACTGCCTCACCTTTCCCCCTCAGAGCAGTTGGTGGTGGCTTCTGCTAGCATCCATGTGCTTTAACCTCTGTGCAACCAGGGTTCTTTTGTTATTATTTAGTGCTGTGATGTTGTTGTTGATTGTTGCTATGAGTTGTCGAGCACAACTCATAGTGACCCTATGAACGAAAGGCCTTAAGCCTTTCTGTAACTATTGTCATTTACTAAAGTTCATACAGTTTCCAGAGGCATGTTGTTTTGGAAGTGGATGGCACTCCTGCTTCCAAACTTGTCTTAAACTGGGAACTCCACCAAACACTGTTCACCATGAGTAACCATTATGGCATTGAACACCCGAACAGCACAAGGTTCAGCATTATAGCAACCACAGGTTACCTCAATACAGCATATTGACAGAAAAGTGCTGTACCACTTAGAAGAATGTTCCTCCAAAAATATTCCTTCAACTTTTAAATACAAAGGCTCTCTCCAAGGTCTTGTTGACTCTAAACAAGAGGCTTAAATAAAAAAAAAATAAATAAAATTTAAAAAAACACAAAATAACCCCAACCAATATAGTATGTTTTTGTTGTTATGTGACATTGAGTTGCCTGCAATATATAGCAACCCTATGTACAGCAGCTCTAAACCCTGCTCTGTCCTGAGCCAGTCTCACTAATTCTGACACACCCATATCCCATTATTTACTGGAGCCTTATTTTTTGACAGTGCCTTCAGTACAGCTTCAACTTCTTCCTTTATTGTAATTGGTTCTTCATGATATGCAATATTCCACATCAGTCAGTTGTATTTTATACAATGACTTTGTGTATTCCCTCCATCTTCTTTTGACAGTTCCTGGATCATTCAAGATTTTGACCATAGCATACTTCAGTATTGCAACTTGAGGCTTGAATTTGTTTTTCAGTTCACACAGTTAGAATGAGTTCTTCCCTTTTTATTTTCTAACTCCAGCTCTTCACACATTTTGTTATAATACTGTTGCTTTGTCTTCCTGAGCTGCCCTTTGAAATTTTCTGTTTGTCACTTTTATTTTGGCATTTCTTCCTTTTATTTTGGCTTCTTGACATACTAGTGCAATTTTCAGAATCTCTTCTGACATACATTTTGGTCTTTTCTTTCTCCCTTATCTTTGTAATCGCCTTTTGCTTTCTAGATAATGTCCTTAATGCCATCCCTTATTGGGTCTTTGATCATTAATGTTCAATTGTTTAAATATATCTTTGAGATGGCTTTTAAATTCAGGTGATATAGATTCAAGATGAAATTCAACAAGAAAGTCAAGCTGGATTTAGAAAAGGCCAAAGCACTGGGAATACCATTGTTGATGTCAGATATCAGATGATGGATCTTGGCTAAAAGCAAAAAAGACCAGAAGGAGGTGTATTTGTGTTTTATTGACTATGCAAAGGGATGTGACTGTGTTGATCGCAACAAATTATGGCTAACATTGAGAAGAAGGAGAATCCCAGAACACTTACTTGTACTCATGCAAAAACTATACCTAGACCATGGAGCATGGCATATACATGGCATTTATTATATGTTATTTGCATTCATTTTGTCTTATTTTGATTGTGAGATTATATGAATTGTTTTGTAAATAATCAGCTTCTCTTCTACAAGCCTTAGTGAAGAAGTGGGCATTACAGAGATGCTCTTTGCCATTATCCTAGCCTGATCCCGAGCCCACATGCCCACAGCCTTCATAGGAGGGGGCTGGGAATGGTGTTCTGGGAATAAGCTGAAACCTTAAAACTACATGTGAGAACCAGACAGCCTTTAGACACTTGTTTAAAGAATATTGATTCTGGCATTGAAACAGACTACAATAGATTTTTTTTTTAAATCTTTCTAAAGCAACCATCTGTTTATCAAACTCATTGTTTTAAGTCAACGTCCTTTCTTCACTAATAATCTACCCACATTCGTTTCTCCCTCTGGACAGGTCCTGCTTTCCAAGCTCATACTTTTTCAGATTTGAGCAGCAAAGAGAGGGGCAAACAATAGTGAAATATCAAATCTAAGTATTTCATCTGATTCTACAGAAGATTATCCAAAAACGACTGGAACAGCACATCAGCAGAGAACTACTAGAAGTCCAGGCTGGGTTTAGAAGGGGTTGTGGTACTAGGGATACTACAGCTGATGTTAGATGGATCTTAGCTGAAAGCAGAGATACCAGAGGAATGTCTATCTGTGTTTCATTGACTATGCAAAGGCATTTGACTGTGTGGATCATAACAAACTATGGCTGACTCTGAGAAAAACGGGAATCCCAGAACACTTGATCGTTCTAATGCAAAATCTATACTTGGACCAGGAGGCAGTCGTCAGAACAGAGCAAGGGAACACTGCATGGTTCAAAATTGGTAAGGGTGTACACCAGGGATGCATCCTATCTCCATACCTTTTCAACCTATGTGCAGAACAGATTATCCAGGAGGCTAGGCTCTATGAGGAGAAATGTGATGTCAAGATTGGTGGATGATTTATCAACAATCTGCGTTATGCAGATGACACAACCCTGCTTGCTGAAACTGAGGAGGACCTGAAATGCTTGAGGCAGAGGGTCAAGGACTGCAGCCTTCAGTATGGATTGAGGCTCAATGTCAAGAAGACAAAGATTCTCACCACTGGACCAATTGGCAGCATCAGGATGGATGGTGAAGAGATTGAGATTATTCACAGCTTTAGTTTGCTTGGCTCCACAGTCAACACTCTTGGCACCAGTAGCCAGGAAATTAAAAGGCACATTGCTATGGGAAAGTCTGCTGTTAGGGACTTCTCCAAAGTACTGAAGAGCAATGGTGTCTCTCTGGAGACTAAGGTGTGTCTGATAGAGGCCATGGTCTTCACAATCACTTGTTATGCATCAGAGAGTTGGACAATGACCAAGGAGGATAGAAGGAGAATTGATGCCTTTGAGCTGTGGTGCTGCTGGAGAAGAGTATTGAGAATACCATGGACTGCTAGAAAAACAAACAGATTCATCCTGGAAAGGGTTAAACCGGGTGGCTCCTTGGAGGCAAGTATTCTGAGGCTCCGTCTAACATACTTTGTACATGTTGTGAGGAGAGACCGGTCCTTGGAGAAGGACATCATGCTTGGGAGGGTGGAGGGACAGCGCAGGAGGGGAAGGCCCTCTATGAGGTGGATTGATTCAGTAACTGCGATAATCGGGATGGGTGTGTCAGAGACAGTGCGATTGGCACAGGACAGAGCAGAGTTTAGGACTGTTGTACATAGGGTCGCTTGAGTCACAAGAGACTCGCTGGCACATAACAACAACCACAACTATTTCATCTATGCAACCTCCAAAAGACTCTATGTTTATACACCCTTTAGCTGAGTACCACCCTCCCCTCCCCAAATGCTCCAGAGAGTCCAAAGAGCTGCACCAAAGACTGTTTTTAAAAGATTCCAAGGTTTTTTACTAACTTCCATGCGTGCTTTGGAGGTTCTCTGAGCTTTGTGATTCCTTGTGGTTGGTTGACTGCTTTCTGGGAAGAGTGCCTGACAGTCAGTCATCTTTTTGTACAAACACCACAAACCTAAAGCTACCTCTAAGATCCTCTTGCATGCCTAGGGTCTGGGTGTGGAGGAAGTGAGTAAACGAAAGGGAAGATGTAGCAACTGAGTGCTGGTTCTAGCTCCACCCTTTAAAGGTGGCTGTAAGACTATGAAAACCCACCCTTCCTCTTCTGAGTTTCTCTTTCACATCTGTAAATACAAAGGTTTTATTCTCAAGTTCCTTTATGACACCTCTCAGCTTTCAGGTTCCAGCTCCAGGAGTTCTGATTTCAGAGGGGAAGACAGAAGATCCTCCAGCCACATGTTTACGTCCATCCCCTTTTCTCAATGAAGAGAAATACAGAATAAGTGCATACAGAGTTACTGTTTCTCTTTTCTGGGTCTGATAACCTGTGTATGCATATGTGTTCAACAGATAAGGTATATCTATGGAGATCTATTTTGCTGTCATTGTTAGGTACCAATGAATAGATTATGATTTATGGGAATCCTTTGGATGACAAATCTGAATCTTGTGCATACTCTCTATCTCTGATACGCTCCAGCCCAGTAGACAGTCACTGTGTCAATCCAGCTCTTTGAGGGTCTCCACTCTTTTGCTGACTTCCACTTTCCCCTGTACTATGTCTTTTTCCCAAGGACTAGCAACATGATCAAAGTATGTGAGACAAAGTTTCACAGTCCTTGCTTCTCAGGAGTAACCTGGCTTTTCACATCCTCCCAGACAGACTTGATTGTTCTCCTGGCAATCTATGGGATATTCAGCACTCTTCTTCCACACCACAACTCAAAGGCATCGGTTCTTCTTCTATCATCCTTAGCTATTACCCAACTTTAAGTGCTTAGGAAGTAATTGAAAAGAGAATGGCTTGGATCAATAATCAGAAAATATGAGCTTAGAGACAGAAATTAAGCTGGAGATCGAATGATAGAATTTTGTACAATCAATGATTGATTTATTGCAAATAGCTTTTATAAAATACACACATGGTGATTATACACATGGACCTCACCTGATGGACTAAACAGTAATCAGATTGGTTAAGTCTGTGCAAAGAATCATTGTTGTGTTGTTGTTGTGTACTGTAGAGTCAGAACTGAACCACAGCTATCCCTCAGGTGGGTTTTCAGAGTCAGTTAATTGTATGGGAGGAGACTTCCCATCCTTCTCCCGTGGAGCAGTTGGTGCCCTCGAAATGCATGCTTGGGATTTCAGTGCAGCTTCCTGCCACTAAACCATAAAAGTGCCTTAAAAATCATTAGAGAAGCTCAGTACCAGCTTTGAAAACCAGGTCAGGTGCTGACTATGGAATGGATCATCAAGTACTCATGTGCAGATTGGAGCTAGAGAAAATGACTATATATCCATGAGAACCAAAATATTACCTGAGTCTATCCCATCTGAATTTAAAAACCATCTCAAGAACAGGCTTGAGGCATTCAACACTAATGAACAAAGACAGAATAAAGAAAACAAAAAGTCATTACAAAGACAGAGGAGGAAGAAAATACCATGATGGATGTTAGGAGAGACTGAATAGTGCACTAGAACACTGAGAAGCCAAAACAAAGGGACGAAATGAGGATGTTAAAGAGCTAAACAGAAGATTTCAAAGGGCAGCTTGTGAAGACAAAATATTATAATGAAATGTTTTTAGAGCTAGAGTCAGAAAATTGAAATGGAAGAACTCATTCAGCATTTCTTGAGAGCTTGTTTGGAGGTTCTAGCAGGGGAGCGCAGCTACTCTTATACCCTTGACTGAAGGACGGTCTTCCTTCTATCGGGAATGGTCATCCTCTTCGACCGAGCACGCAGCTTCAGGAGGGACGCACATGGATCGGTGAGGGAGGAAGGGGACACCCACCTAGCCAGCCAGATCAGCTGAATCAATCCTGGTGATCAATGGGGTAACAGATGTTGCAGCCAGATCGCCCTCACATCCTCATTCAGCATTTCTTAAGCTGAAGAACAATTACAAACATTGAGTTGGAATACTTAAATGTGCTGTGAGCAAAATCTTGGATAATCCAGGAAACATAAAAAGAAGATGGAAGGAATACATAGAGTTACTGTACCAACAAGAATTGACTGACACTGAATCATTTCAGGAATTAGAATATGTTCAAGAACAACAACAACAACAACAACAAAACCAATAGTAATAAAGGAAGAAGTCCAAGCTGCTCTGAAGGAATCGGGGGCTGGGGAAGCCCAAGGAATTGATGGAATATCAGTTGACATGTTTCAAATAGACGTAGCCCTTGATGTGCTCATTAGCCTAAGCTGAGAAATTTGGAGGACAGCTATCTGGCCAACTGATTGGAAGAGATCCATATTTGTTCCCATTCCCAAAAAAAGGTGATCCAACAGAATGTGGAAATTATCAAATAATACTATTATTATCACCTGCAAGTAAAATCTTACTGAGAATTATTCAGAAACAACTGGAACTGTATATTAACAGGAAACTGTCAGAAATTCAAACAGGGTTCCAAAGAGGCTGTGAAAGAAGGGATCTCAGTGCTGATGTTAGATGGATTTTGGATGAAAGTAGAGAATACCAGAGAAATACTTATTTGTGTTTTCTTCTTTATGCAAAGGCATTTGACTATGTGGATCACAACAAAGTATGGCTAACATTAAGAATGGTAACCTCAGAATACTTACCCGTGTTCATGTAAATATATAGCTATAAATATATCTCATTGCTCTCGAGTTTGTACCACTCATAGCAGACTCTCCAGTGGGTTTCTGAGGCTGTGAATTGCACAGAGGAAGATTTCCCATCTTTCTCCCTGGAGCTTCAGTTAGATTCAAACTCCTGGAGATATGCAGCCACAGGGTTAGCGCACAACTTGCTAAGGACTATGACACCAGCACTTCCTCTATAGTCTATATAATTGTAATAAACGTATAACACTGAAATTTTTATCAGGAGCCCCAAGACGCAGTGATTAAACTGCTCATCTGTTAAATCATCTGCAGTTTGAATCCACTGAGTCCTCTGAGGGGGGGAAAAAGATGCAATAGTTTACTTCTGTAAAAATTCACAGCCTTGGAAAACTGATGGAGGGCAGCTATGAGTGGGAACAGATTGTAGGGCTGTGAGTTTGAATTTTGTTCTTCAAAAACAGGGGACTTGGTTTTGGAATAGATATGTGTGCACTTGCTGAGCTCCAGTGGTACAGCTGATTAAGCATTGGGCTCCTAACCGAAAGATCAAGGGTTTGAATCCTCCACCATCCACTCTGTGAGCGAAAGATGGGCCATCTCTACCCATGTGGTTTACTGCCTCTGAAAACCCCCTGGAGGGTCAACTCTGAGTCAGTTCCAGCTCAATAGTACCCAAAAATGGCAACAACCTCTCCCCAGAAGAAAAGATGAGGCAATGTCCTTTCTAAAAATTTACAGCCTCGAGAACTCTAAGGAGAATTCTACTCTGTCCTATAGTCAGAACCAATACAGTGGCAATGGGTGGAATTATACACTTGACCAGTTTTACCCACTTTTTATCAGTCTTTGCATCATTTTTAGCTTGTTCCTTAGTGATTGAAGTAGTTTTTTTCAAAGGAACCAAATCTCCTGTACCAGTCAGAGCTGATTCAATGGCACACACACATAATATATATAATAAAAGGGGGAAAAAAGAAATACAAATAAAGGAACCAAATCTGGTTATGAACATATTAAAATTAAATTGCAAAGGCATTATGTCTTCACAGTAATCCTAATTAATGTTATATTAAATCTTCCGGGGAAGTAATATATTGACTCTTGTGAGATAATGTTACACCTATAGTGATTCAAGCTCTTACAGAAATTACACAATTTTCTTCCCAAGTCTCAGATGTAGGAATAGTCTATAATAATCGGATTATGAGCAGCAAAGTAAAAACTGGGCTAGAGCATATATGTAAGAGTTTTGTGTATATTACAGTTGCACGTGATTGTGTTAGGATTAATAATCCAATACTAAGATAACTTAGTTTTTATGTGAGTCTTCTTATAGTCATCTGTGTTAAAATACATATATTATATATCTGAGCACATATTATATACCTGTAACTGCAACCTACCTTTGCTTCTAAATTCTGGTGAACAATTACAGTTGGTTTTAAAGGTTCATGCAAGGAAAGAAAATATTTACTAACGTTTAAGGTGCCTTTTTCATTTCCCTTCTAGGCTAGTTGTAAAATCTCTGAAGGAGAAAGGCATTGTGGAGCCCGAACTATATGAGGAAGTTACAATCTACTTCAGTGACATTGTAGGTTTCACCACTATCTGCAAGTACAGCACCCCCATGGAAGTGGTAGACATGCTTAACGACATCTATAAGAGTTTTGACCACATCCTTGATCACCATGATGTCTACAAGGTAAACACTTCACCTAATAGAGCTAAAACAGCTGTAAGGCCCTGGATCATCAGAGCTAAGATGAGTTGTTCCTCATGTGTCCTCTCTAATGGAGGCTTTGATGACTCAGTATTTGAATCCAACCTAAAAGGGCAAAGAAGTGGGAAAATAGAGTTCATAAGTCAAAATAGCTATGTAACATTAAGAGCAGTAGAGAAGAAATAACAAAATTTAGCTAGAAGGAGTTTGGGGTAGTACACCTAGAGAAAATAGCATACTTTCAACTCATCTAAAAAGAAAAACAGAGAATATTTTGGCCACTTATAAATGAAGGAATGAAGACAATAGAGGTACAATAAAGAGAACAGGAGTCAGTTAATATTTTATATTTTTGTTGCTGAAATAAGATTGTCAACACAAGTCAAAGGACTTGAATCAGACAAGGAAAAGCATTCTAAACATTTAGAACTAGATCTATTCTCTGACTGGGGTGGTGACCAAATACAGTTAAGAATACCTGATACCATATTGGGAAATCAGTAGAGCATATATAACAAGTAACTTAGAGATCTATATCTAAATGCCAATTTTGCATCATCTCATTAAATATTTCTAACACCACCACGTCTATTTGATTGTTAAAACAATATGACAATATAGCCTAATTAAAAAATTATTGTGAAGCTTATTGAGATAGACTATATCCCTGAAACACTATAATCCTTAAAGTTTAGATGTCTCCTTAAAGTTAGACGCCACTGAAATAAAGATGCCTGTTAATAGGAAGCCTCAGAAAAGGCTTCTCTTTTATGGTTCAGCTTAGTCCAGTCATCTTCCTTAGTATTAATGTGTGGGCCTTATTATTCACAGTTCTTTTAAATAAAAAATTAATAACATTTTAGAGAAAATTGGGGGGAAAGTTAACCAACCAATAGATACATAATCAAATAAGTATTTGATTATGTAAGTAAAATTATACCTGATCCTCACTCATTATACAGATTGGTTCCAAAGACCAATTGTTAAACAAAGCTGGCGTGACACTAGAGTCAGTGCTGGTGTCTCCTCTCCATACTGCTCACAGCCCCTTGAGAACCCCTGGTACATCTCAGAATGGTGTAGCATGGTGGAGGCCTCCTATCCCCTATTTATAGTTTCCCCATGGCTTTGGGGGTTTGATGAGATGGTGGCGAGGTGTTTATCCACTGCCTGCACCTTCCATCTTGGGCAGCGACCCTGCTTGTCCTCTGCCCACAGCCTCACATAGCTCCTTTCCTCCTCTCCTCTATATTGCTACTCCCACCAACCCCCTCAGTACCTTTGGTCTTCCCTGGTCTCTTCATGCTATCACCCCACACCTTCCATGGTTGGGTCAAATGGAAGATGAATAGAAGGCATCCCATGGCCTATTGCCCACAATTGATCATTTGGGGTTCATTCATCACTCATGCGTATCATCTAAGCTGGTAAACAGAGGCTACTTTGGGTCCAGCTGTGGCCCTTCCTGGCTCCCAGGCCACTGAACACACTGCTTAAGAATTTTTTCAGAAGGGTGTTGAATATACCATGGACTGCTGGGAAAACAAACAGGTTTATCCTGGAGAGGGTGAAGCCAGGCTGCTCGTTGGAGTCAAGGATTCTGAAGCTTTGTCTGACATACTTTGGGCGTGTTGCAAGGAGGGACCAGTCCTTGGAGAAGGTGGAGGGACAGCGCAGGAGAGGAAGACCCTCGATGAGATGGATCAATTTAGTAATTGGGATAGTGGAAGTAGGTGTTTTGGAGACAATACATAGGGTTGCTAATGAGTTGCAAGCAACTCGATGGCATATAACAACAACAACAACAAATCATAAAAGTAAAATTTGGGATAACAAGATAGTTATTAAGTGAGGAATAGGAGTAATGTGGAAAATAATGAATACTAAAGATGACTTTTCTGGTCATTAAGAGTGTTCTTAGAGAAATGTAAGAAAGCAATGACAATCATTAGAAAATACCAGTGTTTTTACCCAAGAGGAATTGTCTCTACAACTAGATGATTTATATTATTACCAAGTACTCTTATGTGATTAAATTTTTATAGCTGTTCTATTACTCATTTATGCAGACTATAAAAACCATTAGGTAATCAGCACAGAACTAGAATTGGCCACTAAAAAAGGTGTACATTTATATGCTCATATTAAGGTTCTAGTAAACTTTGACATTTGATATGGGACTAGTTACTTCTATTTAGTTTCTATACTTTTCAAAGGGGCTGATCCATTGATGAGATACTATTTTTAGGTGGAGACCATTGGTGATGCCTACATGGTGGCAAGTGGTTTGCCTAAAAGGAATGGGAACCGGCATGCAATCGACATTGCCAAGATGGCCTTGGATATCCTCAGCTTCATGGGAACATTCCAGCTGGAGCATCTTCCTGGCTTGCCAATATGGATCCGTATTGGTGTTCACTCTGGTATGGAACCAAACATCTTAGGGAGTGTAACAACTAAATTAAGAAGGAGGAAAGATCTTCAGATGTGATGCTTTTCACATGAGGTTTGCTTTTGAATCCTGTCTACTAATTATGGGGTCCTATTCCATAGGGTCGCTATGAGTCGCAAGCGACTCGATGGCACATAACAACAACAACAACATTACATATCCTGCCATATTTAGCCTACACTACAGAACTGCAGGAAATAGGATTTAACAGGATTTAACTCTTGGTTGATTATCTTTGACTCCTTAAATAGAAACACTGATCAATTTCTGAAGCAAAATGCTCTGTGCTTTCTATTTGAATACTATGTTTACTATTTCATTTGTATTGACTCCTCATTACAACCACTTCCCTCTTTTGACTCTGAATTTTTTTTACACTGAAATATTATGATAGTTTATGAGGATTAGATCCTACAGGAAGGGTGGGAGAAGAGCAGCAGTGGCTAGTCAAATTCCTATAATAAAAGGACATTTATACTGTCTACTATCTTTTTCCCTTCTAACATCAGAAGGTACCCAGTTCATTTTAAACATCATGAAAGTTGTCTCGTTTTTAGTAGAATATTTGAGGCAATGATTTACAAATATCATTGAAACATACAGTTGGAGGGAAACTCCAAAGTAATTTAGATTAAGTCTACGGAGGTAAAACTTGTCAATGTGTCTCCCAAAGTAAGTAATTAAAATAGCCACTTTCAGAATCTCAAGATTAATTAAAAAATCTCATTATTTCCCAAAATACCTCCCTCTTTTATTGAATGCGTGCCCTTTCTGAGTTCTGGTGGCCTAATAGAAAGAAAGTCATGCTGCCAATTCAAGGGTAGGAGGTTCAAATCCACCAACTGTTCCACAGGAGAAAGATTAGCCATCTCCTCCCATGTGACTTACAGCCTCTGAAAACTCACTGGAGAGTCAGTGATAAGTCTGTTTTGACTCAATGGTAACAATAGAGTGAGCCTGTAATTTCTAAAACATTTTCCTTGGGTTAAATGAAATCATATCCCTCTATAGTTTGTTGACATTGATCCTTTTCCTACCCTTTAAACTTGACAGAGGAGCTCTGATGGTGCAGTTAAGCGAGTAACTGCTACCTGAAAGGCTGGTGGTTTGAAACTACCAGCTACTCCACAAGAGACATGTATGACAGTCTATTTACAGAAAAGATAGTCTGCTTTTCTCAGAGAAAAAGAGGATGACCCTCAAATCGATGGACTGACACAACGACTGTAACAATGGGCTCAAGCACATCCAAGATGATGTGGATGGCACAGGACGGGGCAGGGATCCAGTGTGTTGTTCATAGGGTGGCTATGAGAGGTAGTCAACTCAATGTCAGCTAACAACAACTTATGTAAAGACTACTGCCTTGGAAGCCTTATGAGCAAGTTCTACTCAACCCAATAGGATCATTATGAGCTGGTATTGACTCAACAGCAATGGCTGACTTTTTGGTTAAGCCTGTCATAAGGTCCAGAGGACAGAATACAGAAAGAAATCAAAGTACAATAGACTTACCAGTTCTATGACCCAGGAAACTGCCTTCATGTTTAGTGCAAAGGAACTGATAATATCCATTTAAAGCAAATAGTTCAGAATTCACACTCTTGGTATTTCTCTACATCATGTTTTCAACATTTCAAGCCTGAGAAGACACATTTCCATTTTATCAAATCCGCTCTACAGCTTCCACTATCCCCACTTTCTACTCCATTTTCCATTTCAGGTCCCTGTGCTGCAGGAGTTGTGGGGATCAAGATGCCTCGTTATTGCCTGTTTGGAGATACTGTCAACACAGCCTCCAGGATGGAATCAACTGGCCTTCGTAAGAGTGACTTGTGTTGCTCTTTTGGGACAAAGATTTGTCTCCCAGCAGAAGGGCGCTGTAAGATAAAATGTGTAGTAAAGAACTACAAAGGACAGCAAAATACAGAATAGTCCTTCATATTGGCAAAAAGTAATCCTGTGCCAATCACATCATTTACTCTTGTTATTTACTGATAATTATTTTATTCTTCCTGCTTTTCTCAGTTTTAGACTGTGACTATTACCCTTGGTTCATTTGTAATACATTCATGTCTTTCAGAAATAATCATGGCACTTAGCACAGATAAACGCAGCATTTAAAAAATCAGTAAGCAAAGTATGGTGTGCACGTCTGGTTCAGTTTCCTAGTTTCTTTTTATTTTGTTTTCCAAGAAATGAGTTTCTCTAAAGAAAAGAAACAAAAACCCTAAATATGTATTGTGCACAAAAGCCTATATTATCTTTATCTGACAATATCTACTACTACATGTAGTGGATGAACAATATATAGCATAATTTGGTTTGTATTGAAAAAAAACAGTGGTTATAAAGAATAAAATTAGAGCCAGAGACTTAGATTGAGTCCTACCTATGCAAATAATTTGCTGTATAATTAGGAAGGAAAGTTCCCTTATCTTTCTTGATCTCAGAAGGATGAAATATAAATTGAGAATGAGATGTGCCAACCTTACTGGGAGGATTTTTGGAAGGACTTGTTGTCTGTAAAGCATTTGGCAGATGTACTTTGTGAGGTTGCCTTTATTCTTACTATTACTTCTCTTTGTGGCATGGCTACTAGGTACCCATTGTGGGAAAGATTCTCCACCACAATGGGCCTCCCATATGAATGGAAATGTCCTCACCAGAAGGAGAGCAGTACCCTTGCAGAGTGAAATTTGAAAACAATTCTGCTGAATATTTACTTCCGCCCACCCCGCCCCCAACACTACAGCTACTACCTGAATCTTTCACATTGGGACCCATAACCAAAATCTCTATTTCACTCCCATGAGCTAAATCAAAGTCAAGTGTCAGAGGCTACCATTCTGAGCTGAAAAGAGAATCTGTGAAGCACAAGCAGAGGCGCCCCTATATTCTGCACTCTGAAAACCAGTGCCAGAACCTCGTTCTTCCCATTTGTGATAATATTCCTCTTTAATATTACTATAAGTGTTCGTCCATTAATGTAATTAAGATATCAAGAAAATCTAAAACAGGAATCCTGAATCAATGTGAAGGAGACTCTCTGACAGATTTCAATATGGACACAATTTTTATTTATCTGTTTTGCATTTTCAGCTTTAAGAATTCATGTGAGTGGCTCCACTATAGCCATCCTGAAGAGAACCGAGTGCCAGTTTCTGTATGAAGTGAGAGGGGAAACCTACTTAAAGGTAAGGAGCTACCGAGGCAGGACACAGAGAGATTCTGACAGAATGTGTGCCATCTTCCCTGAGAACAGACACTAGGTGGACATCCTTGACTGGTGAAGTTGAGAAGCGTGAAAACAAGGAATCTTTTTTCTATGTGCCCCACAGTGATGACTCATGTCCCCTCTGGGAGAAGCCACCATGAAATAAAGGCCTCCACAGAGCCCTTTTGATATTTTTAACTACGACCAATGGGTGATAAGATGCTGTTACATTTTCTCCATGCATATCCAAGTTTTATTTCCAGTTCCTCAAACCAGAGAGCTGTAAACCCATCCAGGATTTACCTTAAGTCCAACAAGCCTTCTTCTCTGCTTTCCTATAAGATGCTGTCTCTCTAAGGTCGCCTCTCTTCACCGTTCTGAACCTCTGAGGTATGGTGCCAGATTCCAGGCACAACACAATAAGGGCACTTGTTAAAATGAAGATACCTAGACTTACCAGTCAGTTAAACCAGTTACAGTGGAGTCAACTCCAACTCATGGTGACCTTACATGTCAGCGTAGAACTGTTATCCAGAACTCCTAATGGCTGTTTTTTCAGACGATCACCAGGCCTTTCTTCTGAGGCACCTCTGGGTGGACTTAAACCGCAAACCTTTGTGTTAGCAGTCAAGTACCATAACTGTTTATATCATCCAGAGACTTGAGACTTCCACCAAGCCTACTAACAAAAATGTTCTGTGATAGTAGATCTGGATCTGCAGTTTAAACAAGCATTTCAACTGATTGTGATGTGCACTGAGTGAATCATGACTCTAAAGTGGCCATGCAGTTCATAAACTTAGAGCAACTGCCTCCAGACTCACCCAAATGCTGCTAATTATCACTCAGGTTGCTTTTCATAGTCTTTATACTCTTTTCCTAACTGGTCTGAAGCAGGGCTCCAAACCAGTTCATTCCAGTTAGACACCCATCATCCTAACCCCATTCCCCACCTCCATGAAGAATTTGCCTTAGATCTAATGGATCAGAATCTAAATTTTAACAAGATTCCAGGTGATTCTTACAGATCCTCAGATGTTAAGGTGTAGATTCTGATTCAATGTATCTGGGATGGGAAAGCAAACCACTGTTGGGTTTTGTGTTTTGCTTTGCTTTGTTTTAAGTGAGGATATAAAAAAAACAAAACAAAACCATAAAACAAAACAAAACCAAACCATCCAGTCTCCTTTTCAAATACAAACTATAGCACAAATAGAATTTCCAGAAAATTTCTACTTATTTTATAGCCTCCAGATGGGATTCGACAAAGATCGTTTAGTGCTTACTATAATGCATATATGTTTATAGTTTACACACTTAAAGAAACAGTGGCAAAAAAGAATGGTCTAGAAGAAATGGTGGCTAATAAAACCAGTAAGGTTTGTTGGCATGTCAGTTATGGTTGTTGTTGTTATTGTTATTGTTATATGCCATTGAGTTGCTTGCGACTCATAGCAACCCTGTCTACAACAGCCCTAACCCCTGCTCTGTCCTGTGCCAATCTGTCTTTGACACACCTATGCCCATTTCCCCAGTCACTGAATCAATCCACCTCATCAAGGGTCTTCCTCTCTTTCCCTTGCACTGTCCCTCCACCCTCCCATGCATGACATCCCTTTCCAAGGAGTGGTCCCTCCTTGCATCATATCCAAAATATGTCAGATTGCCTCCCAGAAGCAACCTGGTTTTACCCTCTCTAGGATAAACCTGTTTGTTCTCCTAGCAGTCCATGGTATATTCAATACTCTTCTCAAACACCACAGCTCAAAGGCATCAATTCTCCTTCTATTATCCCCAGTCATTATCCAGCTTTCTGATGCATAGCAAGTAAATGCAAAGGTCACTGTGAGTCACAAACAACTCAATGGCACACAACAACAACAACAACATGGTCTGGATCAGGTGCACCTTAGTCTCCAGACTGATATTGTTACTCATCAGTACTTTGGAAAGGTCTCTAACAGCAGACTTTCCCAATGCAATTCATTTTTTAATTTCCTGGCTGCTGGTACCAAGAGTGTTGATTGTGGAGCCAAGTAAACTAATGCTGTTAAAAATATCAATGTCTTCACCATCTATCATGATGCTGCCAATTGGCCCAGTGAGGAGAATCTTTGTTTTCTTGATGTTGAGCTTCAATCCCTATTGAAAGCTGCAGTCCTTGATTTTCTGCAACAAGCACTTCAGAGCCTCGTCTGTTTCAGCAAGCAGGGTTGTGTCATCTGTATAACACAGATTATTGATGAGTCTTCCTCCAATGCGTATGCCACATTTCTCCTCATACAGCCCAGCCTTCCGGATAATCTGTTCTGTATGTAGAATGAAAAGGTATGGAGATAGGACACATTTTTGGTGCACACCCTTCTCAATTTTAAACCATGCAGTGTTTCTTTGCTCTTTTCTGATGACTGCATCCTGGTCCAAGTATAGGTCTCACATAAGCACAATCAAGTGTTCTGGCATATCAGTACTGTAGGTAAATGTTCATCTTCTATAATTTAATAGAGTTCTTGCTATAGGGATAATTTTTGCTATGGTGATATTCTTTAAATGTCTTGAGGTGAAATGTAAAAATCAGCATGTAGAATGAGAGATTTGTTTTTGAAACAGCATGTGGAAATAAAGATCTATCTAGAGATAAGGCAAATCATAAGAATGGCAAAAAATCTGAAGAAGAAATGTCTAAGGCGAAAAGTGTGTAAACAGCAGGCTACACCGCTTGCCTCATATGGGTCCCTCACGCATACATTTTTTTTGTCCACTAGGGACGAGGAACTGAGACCACATACTGGCTGACTGGGATGAAGGACCAGGAGTACAATCTGCCGACCCCTCCAACTGTGTAAGCAGATGCACACGGCAGGGAGGGAGAGGGATGCTGCCAGTTTGAGCTTTGTAAGTTGTCCTACATACAACTAACTGTTGGGATGTGCTTTCCAGATGTCAATGCTTTACTGAATGTCAGGTAAGGGGCTGTGCCCCCAGATGAAACTTTACAAACCTCCCTCCCTTCTCTAGCTGCTAAAAACTAGGTGTTCCCAACTCGTTCTGAAGAGAACGCCAATGCATGTGGAAGGTGCCCTGTTGACACAGCGGTTAAACCCTCAGCTGGGGTGGGTTCAAACCTATTAGCCATTCCACAAGAAGAAGATGTAGCAATCTGCTTTCATAATGATTCTCACTTAAACTCACTGCTATAGAGTCCGTTCTGACACATAGTGACCTTTCACTGGGTTTTTGAGGCTATAAATCTTAACAGAAGGAGACTGTTCATCTTTGTCCCTTAGACTAGCTGGGGGGTTCAAACTGCTAGAGATAGATGGTCACCTCCCGAGCCCCTTCCACAGATACTGCAGTCTTGGAAACCCTATAGGGCAGTTCTACTTAGTCCTATAGGAAGCTCTGGTGGCCTAGCGGTGAGGACCTGTGTTGCCAATCCAAAGGCTGACGGCTTGGATCAACCAGCTGCTCTGAAAGATGGCCAGTCTCCTCTAGTGGGATGTACTGCCTCTGACAACCTGCTATGAGTCAGTTCCAACTTGAAAGCACATAGCAACAACAAATATGTGAATTAGAATTCATGGAATGATGTCCTAGAATGGCATCACAGAGTCTGCTTACATAAAAGCAAAGGAAGTTTATTAAGTGATAGGGATGGTCCAGACCGAAGAAATGTCCATTGTCACCGAGTGAAAATGACTTCTCAACCAGACCAAGGAAAGGGATACATCCTGTACTGTTAGAAAGGAACTAATGGTTTTAAAAGTCATGATGGAAGATGATCAGGATATCTGGAAGTAACCATTTGGTAGTAATAGGCCCACAACACACATAATACAGTGGGATTACAAGATATTGCAAAGATTTTGTTTATTGCAGGGTAGACACTGAAGAACGGCCAGAAAGTAGCCTATTAGTGAAATTTCTTCCTCAATTGTGTGTTTCTGAGGCTCCAGTAGAAAGATCCATTGAGAATGCTGTTTACCAAGACCTGTTAGGCACAAGCTCAGATCTGTTTAATGATAACAACAACAACAACAAAATACCCTTTGTGAATAGATTATATCCTACACCTATCAGACCTCTGAGGAAAGGAATGTTATTTTTAGGGTATTTGGCCAGTCAGCACCAGATTAACAGCACAGATTGCTGTTTGGAAAGATAACTTTTCTGACAATCCTACATGGATTCCACATCCATGTCAAAACTTTCTAAATGAATTTAAGGCTGTGTGCTTAGATTGCTCTAAGGACATGCATACCAACTTCCTCTGATTATATACTCTCCGCCAGAGGGTAAAGGGAGTGCATTTTGCTTCTGATTAGAGGCAGCATCTGGAAACAAAGAGCCTCTCTGCGTTTCCAGCCCTGCTTTCACACAATGCAAAACAAGGCCTCCCACCCCCAGGACAGCAGTTCCAGGTCTTCACACCAAGTTACCAAGTTTTCATTCTCCCGGAGATGAAGAAAGCAAGGTTTCCCATCCAACACATTTCAGTTCTTAAGGTGACTCAAATAGTTACTCAGTTGCCCATTGGTTGGCGGTGCAACAACTAACCACGTGGCTGCTGCTATGCTTTTTGCTAAGATAGAGAAACCCTGACAGACCTAAAGATGTGGGCCCAAAAAGATGGCAAGCATGTAGAAATGCAATTTTAACTTCCTACAGCTGCTATCACAGAAATACCCCAAAGGGGTGGCTTCAAAAGACAGAAATTTGGCCCTGGCGCCAAGATGTCGTTCCCCAAGTACAAGCCATCGCGCCTGGCCACTCTACCTACTACCCTCGACCCAGCCGAATACAACATCTCTCTAGAGACCCAGCGGGCTCAAGTCGAGCGGCTGGCCATTAGATCCCGGCTTAAACGGGAGTATCTGCTTCAGCTCAATGACCCCAACCGGAAGACGATCATTGAAGATCCTGCCTTGACTCGTTGGACATATGCAAGATCAGCAAATATATATCCCAGTTTCAGGCCCACTCCCAAGCTCGCTCTCACAGGAGCTGTGTTTGGCCTTGGGACCCTCTTCTTCTGGTACTACGTTTTCAAAACCGAGAGAGATAGAAAAGAAAAACTTATCCAGGAAGGAAAATGGGAACGACCATTTAACATCTCATATTAAGTGAGACAGAGATGACTGTGTATTATTGTTTAAATAAATCTTCTATTAATCATTGAAAAAAAAAAGACAGAAATTTATTTTCTCGCAGTTCAGCTGGCTAGCAGTCCAAATGTTGAAATTGATTCTAAGGTGTTATGAGTATTATGGGGACTACAAGCCAATTACTGTTGTTATTATGTGCTGTTGAGTTGCTTGCGACCCATAGTGACCTTCTGTACAACAGCTCTGCACCCTGCCCTAACCTGAACCAATCTTATTGTCTCTGACACACCTACCCCCATTACTATAGTCATTGAGCCAGTCCATCTCATTGAGGGACTTCTTCTCTTGCACGTCTCTCCACCCTCCCAACCACAATGTCCCTCTCCAAGGACTGGTCCCTCCTTGCACTATGTCCAAAGCATGTCGGACAAAACTTGAGAATCCTTGCCTCCAAGGAGCAGCCTGGTTTTACCCTCTCTAGGATGAGACTACTTGTTCTCCTGGCAGTCTATGGTATATTAGTACTCTTCTCCAGCACCACAGCTCAAAGGCTTCAATTCTCCTTCTATTGTTCCTAGTCATTACTCAGCTCTCTGATGCATAGCAAGTAATTGCAAAGGCCATGGCCTGTATCAGGCTCACCTTAGTCTCCAGACTGACATCGTTGCTCATCAGTACTCTGGAGACATACACAAAAATAAGAATGTGCTTTAGATTGTATGTTCTCTATATAAAACATGAATTTGTCTTTCCTATTCACATAGCATACAATCCAAAGCACATGCTTATTGTTTTAGTTGCATATTTATTTGTCACCCTTGTGACACTCATAACATAAGGGAAGGGCTCTGTCGGCTCAGTGGGCAGATCCTTAACAATCTTCACGTGGCATCTATGTGCTTGTCTCTATGTCTATGTTGTTCCTTGTAATTCATAAGTACTTAGGTTTGAGTATACTTTACATAAATATGGCTCATTAAGATAACAGAGAAAACCCTATTCCCAAACAAGGCTATATCTACAGGTTAAGAGTCCAACATATATTTGGGAGAGGGCACAATTCAGTCCATTACAGCTGTCAAAACAACCTAGCTCTTTCTTGAGGCCTAAGTGACTTTACCATCAGTGCTATAATTTCATTCAAAACTCTGGCAACAATCAAACTGTTCTGAGTCCACTCCACCAGGCATGTGTGGGACCAACAAATTTTCAGGGCTACGTGTGGTAGGAGCCTAGCATCCTCCTAGTGTATTTTCCCCCTTCTGGTCATGTCTTCTAATTCTAGCAGCAAGTTGATTCCCTGTCAAATTAAAATAGACTTTTCCATTTGAAATATATTCTGCTCATTCTGTAACTCCTTAATAGCAGGAGTGACTATCATAAGCTCATCAAAGGAAGGGATCTATTTTCTCTGTACTTCCTGTCTGTGTCTATCTGTGTCTAGAATGGCTTATGAGTTTGGTGAATATTTGGTGAATAGAATTGGCCATACTGAATTGAAGGCATATTCTAATATAAACTATTGAGAAGTTTCATTTTCCCTCCTCATCCCTTTCCAGAGAGAATCAACAGCGTTTGCAAGCAGAATTTTCAGACATGCTTGCCAGCTCTCTACAGAAGAGACAGGCTGCAGGGGTAAGAAGCCGAAAACCAATGCAGATACCCAGCTACAAGAAAGGCACCCTGGAATATTTGCAACTCAACACCACAGACAAACAGAGCACCTATTTTTAAATGAGGCCTATGGACTCCAACACTTAAGTCCAGCTGCACTTGGACAGTGACTTCATCCATCTTGAAAGTTTGCATTTTCCCAAGAACTCCATGAAAGAGAAGATTTAGATGAAGATTTAGAAGATGGGTCACCCAGTGTGGACTAAATAAAGTCTGTCTTTTAGGAATCAGATGTGAACTCTTAAGACAATAACTACCTTCTGCTCCAGGGAGCTTCCACCTGGTTAAGAGGAAGAATGAATACTCTGTAAAACTTATTCTGCTCCTATTTCATTTATTTTTGGTTACTGACCCCTTTCCCCTCTCTTGTTTTCATGGCAGGATTTTTTTTTAATTGTCCCAATTATATTTTAAATACTGTATTGCTATTAAATTATATTTAACTCGTAATTTTTGCAGAAGATGTGTTATATTTTAGACAGGAATAAATGTTTTAAAAGTTTACCGCATCTGTGTCTGTGTTTCTGTCTTGTCCATCCATTTCACTGGAACTCCAGTTATCGACTTGTGGACACTGGAAAACTGATTAAACTGCCCTGCTCTGACACAGGGCAGAGCTGGCATTTTTGCTCAGGGGTAAGAATCCAAAGGCTCAGTATCAGCCGCTGCAGGTAAGGAGATTTTTGTGTCCCCAGAAGCAGTGCCTTTAGTTAGCTGTCTTGAATTCAGTGATACATTCAAATTATTCTGTTTACATAGACAGAGCTCTGGTGGCCTAGTGGTACGGAGTTGTGCTGGCAACCCAAAAGCATGTGAATCAAATCCACAAGAGAAAGACGGGCAATCGCCTTTTCTAGTTATTTACTGCCTTTGAAAGCTATGAGTCTGTTCCAATTTCACGGTGCACTACAACTCCTTCACATTCTGCAATATCTGCGCCCCACCATCCAACAAACAACCTTTCAGCGACTTCTCCTAGACTCGAAGTCTGCATTTTCCTAAGATAATGAAATGCTCCCCCACCCCCACCCCCCAAGTCAGTGAAAGAGATTAACATTCTTTTCTTGGTTAAGCACTCAAGTGCCCACTGAAAGGCTGAAGTTCTGACTTACCCGGCTGCTCTGCGGGAGAAGAGGCCGACAAGGCTGCATAGTAGAGTGGACCTGGGGGGATTGTATAACATTGAAAGAATTTTTCTTTTACTTTTCAAAGACAAGAGTGAACTGGGGTGGAAGGGGTGAACTGGGAGAAAAGTGCAACAATGAAGGAATGGAAATCCAAAGTCTCTGTAAATTTTCATTAAAAGAATAAAAAAAAATTTTTTTTAAAAAGAAAAATCAATTCAGTAGCTCATGGCAGAAGCCATCACTACCACTTTGCCCTTAACTCCACCTGTTTATTTCAAATCTCTGAGACAACAAAAAGCAACTGTTGCCAAAGACAGCAGAGAGTTGGTAAAGGCAAGAACAAACTTGTAAGGCTTCCAGCACTAGCCTTCAAAAGTGAAACAACAGCTCCAACAGCATAACTCCTCCCCTAAATCTCAGAGATCAAGAAAACATGCAAAAAAATTTAAAAAAAAAAGGAAGAAAGAAACTCACTTCCAGCAAGAAGTTGATTGTGGTGCAAAGTGACCCTTCATCAGGTTACCAGAGTGTAAATCAAAAGCATGATTGTCTTTCTCCTGAGGATTCCCCAGGGAATTAGAAATGCAGAGATGCCTGACCTTTGTATTGAAAAAACAACTCCCTACAGACTTAAGCCATCAGAGTTCCCCTTAAAAAAATTTGGTCTTCTCTATTACCAGGAAAGCAGAAAAAAACCCAAAAAATAAGTTGTCTCCTGAGTTACAGGGAGAGCACTTAATTAGCCTTAAGAAGAATCCTTACCTAGAAACTGGAGGTTTGTATCTGTGTGCACCTCAGTGTCCCTCCTGCATGGACACTGTGGAAGGATGAGGCTGAGATAGGAAAGGGTTTTTTTGGGGAAAAATTATGCAGATAGATTTATTAGAAAATTATATTCTCAAAGGGACAGACCTGTCTCCTTGAAAGATGGACGGGAGAACAGGAAAAGTCTTGATCATTCAATAAGCTTGTGTTGATCATCTCTGCCTGCTCCCAAAACTGTGCTTACATGATGTTACAGGTACAGAAGTGTCTTTTTAGCAGTTTTGAATCTAATGTAAGAGAGAAATGTAAGAAGGTAGGTGAGTTTTGGTATCAAACAGTATTCTTGATAACAAGTAAATTTGGCAACACAAAGACCAAATAGAAGAAACTCAAAATTACCTTTAATGCTGAAAGAGTGTTGATTGAACAACTCCCCAGCTGAAAGCTCCAAGGTTTCCTTTATTGAAACTTTTCAACTTATTTTCCGACTTTGACAAACAGGTGAGGATGATACCTTTGATGGCAATGACCCAATGAATGAGACCCAGCTGCAGTCAAATCCCTGATCTGGTATTTTCTAGGTATAAATTGTTGTTGTTAAGTGCTGTCAAGTCGTAGACAACTCATAGCAACCCTATGAACGAAAGACCTGAACACTCGTATAACTTTCATTCGTTTTCAAATTTCATGGAGTTTCCGGACGCAAGCTATTTCGGAAGTGGATGCCACTCCTGCTTCCAAGCTAGGTATAAATTAATGTTTCTATTATGTCTGATTATTTATAAATAATGGTTTCTTGAGCTTGCTCTGCTCACTGACAGTAGAAATGTCTGAATAAACACTTGGCTACTAAAAAAAAAATTAATGTTTCTAAACCTTTGCCTGAATTTTGTCTAAGTTATGGCTCAGGGGGTTGTAAAGTTTTTTTAAAACAATTGTCAAGCATCTACCACATTGTCAAACAAATAGATTCTCAACAAATAATCTTCCATTTCTTAATGTGCATTATTAGTCAGAACTAATATTATGACTTCCATGCAAACTAAGTATACATAAGATAATTTATTTTTAACAACTAACTATAGAGTTTTTCAAATATGGACAAAAGTAAAGACAATTGCTAATGAAACCCGTGTATTTCTTTATCATCAATTAAAAGAATTTCCACCATTTTCCCAGTCTTCTTTAGTCTATCTTCTACCAACTTTGTTTTGCCAAAATATTTTTTAAAAAATTCCAAGTCATATATCTTTCACTTTTAAATACTTACACATGTCTTTTTAGCATGTTATGTGCCATCGAGTCCCTTATAGCAACCCTTTGTACAACAGCTTTGATGAGTGCCCTGTCCTGAGCCAGTCCCACTGACTACAACACACCCCCATTGCCGCAGTTACTATGTCAGTCCATTTCATCTAAGGTCTTCCTTTCCCGCTCTGTCCCTCTACCATTCCGAGCATGATGTCCTTCTCCAAGGATTGGTCCTTCGTGGCCTTGTGTCTAAAGTATGTGAGATGGAGCTTCAGTGAGACTTGGTTTTACCCTCTTCAAGACAGACTTATTTGGTTGTGGTTTTGGTTTTTTGGGTTTGATTTTTTGTTTTGGTTTTTGGCTTGTGTTTTTTGTTTTTGTTTTTTGGGGGGTTTTTGGGTGGTCCATGTTATGTCCAAGACTCATCTCCAGCACCACCACTCAAAGGCATCAATTCTCCTCCTGACATCCTTAGTTTTTATTCATCTCTCTGATGCATAGCAAGTAATTGCAAAGACCACGGCTTGGATTAGGCATACCTTAGTCTCTAGACTGATATCATTGCTTCTCAGTACTCTGGAAAGGTCCCATAGGGTTGACATAGTTTCTGAAAAGAATTAGTGAATATTTTAGGCTTCCTGGATCAGACTGAGGAGACTTCGTAGCACAGATTCAAGTGTTAACCAAAAGGTAGGCAGTTCAACTTCTCCATCAGGAGAATTATAACGCAGTCGGCTCTTATAAGAATTTAGTGTTTTGGAAGCCCTGCCTCAAATGCTTTGCTGTCAAATTGGAACCAAGTCAGAGTTGACCCTCCAGCAGGTTCTTGGAGTTTGTAAATTGTACAGGAGGAGATTGCTCATCTTTCTCCCAAGGTGCACTTGGTAGATTCAAATCAACAGAGAAACACCACCTCTAGGATAGAGTGAGAATCCATGTGGACTTCGCCACCAGTAGGGCTGCTATGAGTTGAATCCACTGGATGAAAGTGAGTTTCGGGTAAGACCATCTGTTATTCCAGTGGTAATGTCAAAGAATTGTGCTGCTGAAGCAAAGGTACATAGGTTGAATCCATTAGCTTCTCCACAGAAGAGAGATGAGCATTCTGTCCCTGAAAACCCATTGGAGAGTCAGCTACGGGCTGGTTTCAACGACACTATACAACAACATGTTCCAATAACATTGTATTTTACTGAACCAGATGACAACCTGTAGTTGACTGACCCCTGCTCTAGCAGATACGGAGTTCATAAAAGCATACTAAGACATCATTATCACATTTAACAAAATTAACAGTGATTCCTTAATATCAACTAATACTAAGTTCATACTTAATCAAATTTCTCTGGTTGTTTCAAATTGTTTTGTTTTCTATAATAAAATACCCCACTGGCTGAGGATAGGTGTGTATGTGGGGGGAGTAATTATAGGGTCACACAACTTGATGGGTGGAGGGCAGGGTGGGTAAAGGAAATGGGAAAGATCTGCTGGAAAAACAATGTATATGAACTTTGTAAGTAAACCATTTTTTTTTTATTTTTATAGAATAAAAATTTTATATTAAATTTAAAAAACCTCCAAAAAAATCACAACCCACTGGTACCAAGTCAATTCTGACTCCTTGTTACCCTTAAGGAGAGAGCAGAACTGCCCTGTAATGTTTCCAAGGATGGACTCTTTGCAGAAGCAGGCTATTAACAAACTTTCTTCTAAAGTGGATTTAAGTCTCCAACCTTTTGGTCAGCAACTGAGCTCTTAAACCTATGTGCTATGTGGGCTCCTCTTTATACAAATCATTTGGGGGGTTTTTGGTTGGGTTTTTTAAATATTTATTATTTTTTGTGTGTGTACCATCAAATCGGATCTGACTGGTACAAAAGGAGATTGCCCCTCTTTCTCCAACAGAGCATCTGGTGGATTCGAACCGCATACCTCTGGGACTGATGTGCAGCTTCTTGCCACTAGGCCACCTGAATTCCCCTATAATCCATTTGTTAAAATCAAGATCCCAAAAGTCCATATATTATGTGTGGCTGAAATGTCACTGCAGTACCAATAACAGTTCTTTCATAAATGCTCCCCCCCTACCCACAGTAGTTATTTATTGAAAATCCTGGTTCATGTCCCCTAAATATTTTCCTTATACACTGAATTTAGCTGTTTGGTTACTCGTGTTTATATTTCTTTGATTCTTATATTTCTCCCTATTTCCTATAGTATAATCAGGTTTGGGGAGATCTGGTGGCATAGAGACTAAGGAGTTGAACTGCCAACTGGTGGTTCTTTGATTGCTCCAGACTCAGAGAGAGCAGATAGGGAAGCAAAAGAAACTTTCTTTAATTATTAAGGCTACCAGTTGGGGCCCAGTAGCAGCAGCCAGTTGGTTTGGCCACTGCCGCCTCCATCCTATCAGCAGACATCAAAGGTATCTCCACCCAAATGGGAGCAGTGCCTGTGAGCACTTGGATATCTGATCATATTCAGGAAGTACCAGGAAGTTTTGTGCTCAATAAACTTACTGGAAAATACCATAGAGCAACACATTTGTACACACCCTTTTATAGCTAAAAATTTTGACTCTAAGAAATAGACACATCACACTTACAGGCTAACACCAAGCAACAAGAATAAGTTTTTAATAACTTAGAAAGGTAGCTATCGATCACAACAAAGGATTAACAGGAGTTAGTATAGCAAATAGAAAGGGCTTTATAATGTGTAAAACTAATATTCCAAGATAAATGTGAGTAGATAGTACATCTATTAGATTAAAAACGTGTAGTGATTTTAGCAAGATAAATGGATCTAGCAGCTGCAACAATGAACTTCAACACAGTAGAGGTGGTGTGGATGGCCGAGGATAGTTGTTCATACTGTCACCATGAGTTGTAGTTGACTCAAAGGCACCTAACAACAACAGTGATCTTATACTTTAAATATTGAAATAACAGCAATCAATGAACTACAGAGGAAAATAAAATTTAATTAAAGGAAGAATTAATGGAATAAAAATTAAGGTAAGGAGTGTTCCTGGAACATAAATGAAAATGATTTATTTTGAAGTTATTAAAATCTGGATATTCAAAAACTGCATAATCAGACTAATAAGAGACCAAAAAACAGATATTATAAAGGTAGGAAGTAGGGAAAAAATAATTATAGAATATTTTAAGAATTGAAAGAACACAAATCCTCAATTTGAAAAGGTCTTTAATTAAAAATCCAGACTCACACATAGATACATGTAAAAATATAGAATATCTGTTTACCAGTGGTGCCCCAATTGGGCTTAGCCTAAATAAGGCTTGTCTTTTTCAAGTTCTAAAGTTTTGTGCAATAACATGATAGATAGATGATTGAAATTGTCAGTGATTTCATCTTACTTGAATCTACAACCAACATCCTTGGTACCATCAGCCAGGAAATCAGGAAATGCATTGCATTAGGCAAGTCCTTTGTCACAGACCTCTCCAAATTACTGAAGAACAATGTCCTCATTGAAGATTAAAGTGTGTCTTATTCTAGCCATATTCTTTTCCATCACTTGCTATGCATCTGAGAGGTGGACAATGAGTAGGGATGGCAAAAATTTGATGCCTTTGGCCTGCAGTGTTGGAGAAGATTACTGAATATCCCATGGACTTCCAAAAGAACAAACAGCTACATCTTGGAGAAAGTGCAGCTAAAATGCTTCTTGGAGGCAAAGTAGGCAAAGCTTTATGTCATATACTTTGGGCATGCTGCTAGGAAAGACTATTCTTTGAAGAAGGACCACATGCTTGAAAGAAAGTAAGACCCTCAAAGAGATGGATGGACACAGTGACTGCAGCAATGGACTCAAGTGTGTCAGAGATTGTGAAGATGGCACAGGACAGGGCAGGGTTCAGATCTATTGTTCATACGATCACTATGAATTGTACTTGACATCACCCAGTAACAACAACAGGATCTTGTGTAAATATTAAAAGAACTCTGCTGATGCGCAGGGAGTTGTGCTGCTGATCCAAAGGCTTCCCCTTTCTGGAGGTTCAAACCCACCAGTGGTTCTGCAGAAGAAAAATAGGCACTCACCTCTCGTGTAATGTATAGCCTTGAAAACCCAATGAAGAGTCGTATATGAATCTATTCTGACTCTATACCAATGAGGTTTGATTGAATGCAAGAGAAATTTTCTAAAAAGAAATTGAAATGTTATGACTTAAGGATGGTGCAAGGTTCTGATATCTTGTTTGTAGTGTAGCTGTGAGTCATATTAGACTCAATGACACCTCACAACAACAACATGGAGAGATTCTTGCAATATCATGGCTCATATCCCTTGTGCCATGGCCTTTTCAAAATTCAGTTTAAATTTCAGGCAGTTCTGAATGGATTCATTATTATTATTATTATTATTAGTGCAGTTGATGCATTATTCTAACCATTTTTAAATAATATTCAGCAAGATTTTGTTTGAATGTAAAATTAATGATATTGTTTGATAATTTCCACATTCTGTTGAATCACTTTTTGGAGGTTACGGGAACATATATGGATCTCCTCCAATCAGTTGACCAGATAGCTATCTTCCAAATTTCTTGGCACAGCCTGGTTGAATATATCCAGAGTTGCATATGTTTGTTGAAAAATAACAGCTGGTATCCCATCTCTCCAAATTATTGAAGAGCAATAATATCAGTTTGAGGACTAAAGTGTGCCTGATTCAGGCCATGGTCTTTTCAGTTACTTGCTATGCTGCTTAGAGATACACAATGACTAAGATGACAGAAGAGGAATTGATTCCTTTGAACTATGGTTTTGGAGAAGAGTGCTCAATATTCCATGGACTTCCAGAAGAACAAGCAGGTATGTCTTGGGGAAGGTGCAGCCAGAGTGTCCCTTGGAGACAAAGATGGTAAAGCTTCATCTCACATACTTTGGACATGTTGCTAGGATAGGCTATTTCTTGGAGAGGGACAACATGCTTGGGAAGTTTGTGGGACAGCAAAAGAAAAGAAGACCTTCAACCAGGTAGACTGACACAGTGACTGCAGCAACGGGCTTGAGTGTATCAGAGATTGTGAAGATGGCACAGTATAGGTCAGGGTTCAGAGGTCCATATTTACTCCCATTCCAAAAAAGAAGTGACCTGACAAGAGGGTGAAAATTATTGTATAATATCACTCATATCACAGAAAAGCAAAATCCTGCTGAAGATTATGCAGAAATCACTGGAACAGTAAGTACTTTGACAGAGAACTACCAGAAATACAAGCTGGGTTTAAAAGGGGTCATAGTACTAGAGATATTATCGCCAATTTCAGATGGATCTGGGCAAAAAGCAAAGAGTACCAGAGGGATATCTATCTGTGTTTCATTGATTATGCAAAGGCATTTGACAGTGTGGATCATAACAAATTGTAGGTAATTTTGAGAGTGGAAATCCCAGAACAACTGACTGTGCTTATATGAAA
>NW_006399817.1:8275054-8288211 GCF_000299155.1 Elephantulus edwardii | reverse complement strand
AAGCTCCATATCACATCCTTTGAGCCTGTGGCCAGGGGAGACTGATCCTTGGAGAAGGATATCATGCTCAGAATGGCAGAGGGATAGCGCAGTAGAGGAAGACCATGGAAGAGATGGATTGATACAGTAACTAGGGCAATGGGAGTAGGTATGTCAGAGTCTGAGACTGGCTCAGGACAGAGCAGATGTCGGAGCTGTTGTACATAATTTTGCTGTGAGTCAAAGGCAACTTGGCACATAACAACAACAACAGTTGGTACCTAACAACAATATGACAATTTCTGGAACCTTATTCATTGCATATTCAAGCCTCCAATTGGAATACTGAAGGTTGCTATGGGCAAAATCTTGAATGATCCAGAAGCCTAAATGGTTTAACTGCATTTAATCAGTACTTAGAAGTTAGAGGATATGGTGGTACCATTAAAAAAAAAAGTAGCTTCTAAGATATTCTATCTTAGTTTAGGAATCAAACATGTTTGCAATTCTAGAGATTATCAGTGGAAAGATTAGGATAACTGATCACGGAAGGAAGAGAAAGAGCCAGAAGGAGAATAGTTGAAGTAAACTGACTTTTCAACTCACAGAAAGAAGTCACATTTTATCTAAGCTGATAAAGCACAACCTCTAGATGACCTAAAAGCTGAAAACTTTGGAGAAGGTATTAAAATTTCCTTTCAAATCATAGTGACCCTATGTACAACAGCTTTGAACTCTGCTCTATCTTCTATTGTCTCCAGCACATCTACCCCATTATCCTAGTCAGTCAATTCATCTCATCCAGGGTTTTTCTCTCTTGCACTGCTTCTCCACCCTTCAAGGATGATGTCCTTTTCCAAGGACTGTTCAGAAACATGTCTGAAGTATGTGAGATGAAGCTTCAAAATCCTTGCCTCAAACTCTTTGTCTAGGAGTTAAAACTGACTCATGGCTGACCCTCCAGCAGATTTTCAGAGGTTATAAGTTACACAGGAGATTATCCATCTTTCTCAGACCACTGGTGGATTCTAACTTCTAGGGAGGTGCTGCCTTTGGGTTAACAGCTCAAATCCCTATGCACTAGATAGCTAGAGATCCTTGTTGTTGTTGTTAGATTCCATTAAGTCAAGTATGACTCATGATAACTCTGTGAATAACAGATCTGAAGCCTGTCCTGTCCTGTGCCATCCTCACACTTCCTGAACACACTAGAGCCCATTGCAGCAGTCACTGTGTTAATCTACCTCATTGACGGTCCTCCTCTTTCTCATCATCCCTCCACCTTCCCAAGTATGATGTCCCTCTCCAAGGAATAGCTTCTCCTTACTTACAGTAGGTGAGAATAAGCTTTATTCTCTTTGCCTTCAATCTGCACCTTCTCCGAGTTTGTTCTTTCGGCAGTCCCTGGGTTAGTCAGTCCCCCTCTCACAATTCAAAGGCATCAATTCTTCTTCTGTCATCCTTCTTCATTGCCTAGCTCTCAGCAGAGTAACAAGTGATTCAAAGACTATGGCCTGAATCAGGTACACCTTAGTTTTCAAACTAACCTCATTGCTCCTTAGTCATTTGGAGAAGTCTCCTGATCTTTTAACTGCTAATACAGATAACCTAAAAGCAGACAGCTCTGGAGAAGCGGGATTTATTGTTATTGTTGTTGTTAAGTAGCTAGGGCTCCTAGTGACCTACGAACAATGGATCTGAACATTGCCATATCCTATGGGGACCTAGGATCTCTGTCCTGCTCAAGACCATTATGATAGGCACTGTGTCTACCCATTTTAGTGAAGATCTTCCTCTCTTTCACTGACCCTCTCTACCTTTCCCAGTGTGATCTCCCTCTCCAACAATTGGTTCTTCCTGAAAATAAGGAGGAGAAAAAGTGGCCAGGTAATTTGCTTCTAATTTTGTAATACTTTCTGCATTTTGTAATATTATAGCCATTCCAATTTTATTACTTACATTATTTCTTAGAAAAAAATACTTTGTCATCATATTTGGGAAGATCATTTTATTCAGAGATTGAAAATAGAATGTCTTTAAACATTGAATGCTATCATATAGACAAAATTAATCTCAATTATAGAAAGAAAAATTTATTTGCAAAAATTCTTTTGTCAGAAATTTACCAATTATACAAAATGCAGCTCTCTGGGAAACCATCTTTCTAATGAATGTTTAGAATTTAAGAAAACACCAAAAATATGTAGCAAATGGCTCCCTGATAGCTTGAGTCATACTAATTTTTACTCAGTCAGCAAGTGACAGACACTTCAGCTGTTGAAATTGGCCTCAATTCCTTAAATGGTGATTTAGTTGATTATTGTAAAAAGTCCAAGAATTTCCTGTCTAAATCTTGAGGACAATGGGCTTTGTGTTTTTGAGTTAACAGCACATTGTTTTCATGTTTGCTAAAAATGTCCTTATTTTGGTACATGTGCAGTCTTTATATGCATTTGTTTACAGCTACACATGTATAATACTACTAAATACAGCACTACTAAAATATTCCGTATCTTGAACCTTTAAATAATTGTGTAGTTGCTCTCTCTCCTTTCCATTGAATGAGGACCAACCCATAACTGACCCTCTATTGGGTGTCTGTGGTTGCAAATCACACAGAAGGAGCTTGCCCATCTTTGTCACTTAGAGCTGCTGGTGGATTTGATCCGCCTTTGGATTAGGAGGGCAGTTCCCGGTGAAACCCAACCAGGGAAGATCAAGAGGGCAGGTGAACTAAGGGGCATGCTCCTGGCTTATATATGTCCTACTAGTTGAAAAACCTTTCATTTACATTTGTTACACAAACACACAAAAAGAAAAAAGACCCCACTATGATTTGTCACTTTCCATTCTCTACTTTAAAATAAAGAAATTACGCCTACATTTTTATAGTTGTTGTTGTTGTTAAGTGCCTTCGAGTCATACACGACTCCTAGCGACCTTGTGAACAAAAGACCTGAACACTTGTATAACTTGCGTCGTTTCTCCACATTCATAGGGTTTCCAGAGGCAAGCCATTTTGTAAGTGGATGCTACTCCTGCTTCTAAGCTTGTTTTAATCGAGAAGCTTTAACAAACACTGTCCACTATGGGTAACCATTATCACATTTGATATATCAATGTCACAGTGTTAAGCATCATAGCAAACCTCTGTACACCAAGTGGATCCCAGCCCCATACGGCTGATCAAATGCACTTTTAAATAGGAGGCTAAATCACATCATCTCACACCCATTATTAGTGAGTCAATATTCCACTCTAATCCTCACCAGAACCAGCAAACAAGCCTCTGTAGAATCCGGCTGCTGCAGACGACTGCTAAGTCACTTTATCCTCACAAGGTGGCCCAGGCCTAAACAATTTAAGTGAGAAAACTTTATGAACAGTGACAAACTATATTACTGTTATTATTCAATCCTGATTTCAGTTTCATTGTAACTAAAAAAGCAGCTGGATGAAGTGATCTTTAAGGTCCTTTAGACTTCAATGATTCTGAGTATTTACACATTTGTTAGAGTAAAGCAAGAGACTAGATTATGTGTGGATGCAGTGTCCTTTCAAAAGGTGTCTAAGGAACTTGGTATGGTGGGCCTTGTTCCTGAGCCTGCTCTGTGTCCTCATCATTGGGTCCTCTTCCCAGTGTCAGTGAGGACAGACAAAAATACATCAGGGCACAAGCCCGTTGTGATTTACAGGACCCGCTTGGAATTGAAACCGAGTCCTAATCGACACTTGGAATCACTTGGGCACGAGGCTCACTCTGAGCAGGAAGTTCCACATTCCTATCCACACCCTCCCTCTAGTGAAGCCTTCCCATCCCCTCCAGAAGAACAGCTCCCGGCCTTGCCTCAGTTTCCCCCCTTTGTTCTTAAATACAGAGAAGATAATCTCAAAATATTAAAACTTAGTTGTACTAGAGTTGATTCTGACATACAGCAACCCCATGTGTGCAAAGTAAAAGTTTTAAAGCTGTGACCTTTCAGAAGCATCTTGCTGGGTCTCTCTCCCAAGCAGCCTCCAGTTAGGTTTGAACTGCCAACATTTATAGTCAAGTGTTGGACTCTGCACTCCTCAAGATTGCTTCAAAACAAAGATTTTTCCAGGGGGCTTCCCAATCAAATATTGAGCTTAGAAGTCACTAAGGTAGGAAAACCCAACAAATACCTAAATACCACCAAGAACAGGTCAACAAGACAACATAGCTATCTGCTGTTCAGCACCATTATAAACTAGACGTCAAAATCCCCCAAGAATTCTAACCATTAATAAAAATTAATAAGTAGATAAGGTAGGGAAAGGGAAAGGCAATATACAATAAGGGTTTGATTGCTGGTGCGTGCTGGCACTCAGGTTCGGAGGCTGTAAATCAGTAACACTAGAGATTACCCATCTTCCTCCCACAGAGTGGCTGACTGATTCCAACCATATGTCTTTGGGTTGGCGGCCAACTCCTTACCACTAGGCCGCCAGAGCTCCCTAAGGGTTTGGTTAGATATTGTAATTAATTATATTTATCACCTTTAATTCATTCTAAAAAACAAAATGCCGACAAATGATTGAATGAAAGCATAGTATGGTTTGCAAACTCTCATTCAAATAAAGTTTTTAAACAAGGGGGGGAAAGAAAAGTCTGCATATATATATATATAGGGTAGCCATAAAAAATCCAAAATGAATGAATGAATAATGGATGTTTGGGGTGTAGGGGAAAGCATAACAAGAGCCTAGAAAATGCTTCTGCCATGCGCTTGCTGAAAGCAAGAACTTCTCAAATACAGTCACCTGTTCACATAGTTTCAGGTCTTTCAAATGGATTGTCTTGACAGAAATATTACCCCAATAGGAAAGTATGGATGGTGAAGAGATTGAGATAGTTAACAGTTTTAGTTTACTTAGTTCCGCAGTCAACATTCTTGGTACCAGCAGCCAGGAAATAAGGAGATGAATTGCATTGGGAAAGTCAGCTGTGAGGGAGCTCTCAAGAGTACTGAAGAGCAATGACGTCAGGCTGGAGACTAAGGTGCACCTGATCCAGGCTGTAGTCTTCACAATTACGTGCTATGCATTGGAGAGTTGAAGAGTGAATAAAGATGATAGAAAGAGAATTGATGCCTTTGAGCTGTGGAGAAGAGTGTTGAATATACCATGGACTGCTAGGAGAACAAACAGGTTTGTCCTGGAGAGGGTGATGCTGGAGTGCTTCTTGGAGTCAAGGATTCTAATGCTTCGTCTGACATACTTTGGGCATGTTGCAAGGAGGGACTGGTCCTTGGAGAGGGACATCATGTTTGGAAGAGTGGAGGGTCGGCTCAGGAGAGGCAGACCCTCGATGAGATGGATCGATTCTGTGAGTGGAGTGGTGGGAATGAGTGTGTTTGAGACAGCGAGGTTGGCACAGGATAGAACGGCATTTAGAGCTCTTGTATATAGGGTTGCTATGAGTCGCAGGCGACTCGATGGCACATAAGAACAACAACAAGAAGCTCAGGAAATGGCATTTTCAGCTTTTAAGGAACAGGCTAGAACATGAGAGAAAGGGAGCTAATTTTCAGTATCTGGGCTCTGTAAATCTCCCATCACTCATTGCTGCCTTTAGTTGAAACTGAGTTTATTCCAATCATGGCAACTCCATGTGGGCAGAATAGAACTACTCCATATAATTTTCAGGGCTGTGGCTTTTTGGAAGCAAATAACCAGGCCTTTATTCCAAGGCATCTGTGGATAGAGTTGAGCCACTGACCTTACATTTAGGAGTTGAGCACTTAACCATTTATGAAACTCAAAGACCACTCACATCACTTACCTTGATCCAGGATGGAACGGGTCCTATGCATCAAGTATGCCAGCCCCATGGGCCACAGCTGACTGGGAAAAGGCAAACACCTAACCCTCACAGGGCCTGCATTTTGTCCAGGATTTATATTGTCTACTATTTAATTCTGGTGGCCTAGTGGCAAGAAGCTGCACTAAATCCCAAAGGCATGCAGTTCAAGGCCACCAGTAGTTCTTCAGGAGAAGGATGGGCTATCGTCTCCCATGCAATTAATTGCTTCTGAAAACCTATTGGAGGGTCAGCTATGAGTCAGTTCTGACTCTACAGTACACAACAACAACATTATTTAGTCAGAGATGAGAGATGAAGATAGCAAGTCATGGAGAGCTGAGACCAGATCTGAAATTCACCACCACCTGCAGACTGAAGGAAAAGGGACCCAATTAAAGAAGAGAAGAAAGAGCATAAAGCAAATCCTCTGGAGGAAGAAAGGGGGGACTGATCACACAGTCCCTGATAATCGGAGTTTATTTTCAAATTCCAGGCTTTAAACGCCTGTCAGTTTTTCCTGCCCTTTGAATCTATGAAAGGCCCCCTATCTTCGTGTAGCTGCTGTTGTTCTTACTAAAATCATGTTGTTGTTAAAATTATGTCATCATTGTTAGAATAATATCATACACCTAAGATGCATCACTGTTAGCATAGTAAAATACCCCTAAGAGGCAAATGATCTTTCCTTTCAGGGTTATATAGAGAGGAAAGCCTGAGAGACTCAGAAAGTTAGGCACTCTACAGCTAGTCAAAAGGTTGGTGGTGGAACATACCCAGAGTTATCTGAGAAGATAGAGCTGACAATTTGCTTCCAAAAGGTCACATCTTCAAAATCCTATGAGGCAGTTCTACTCTGAATTCTTGGAATCATCATGAGTCCAAATCTACTTAAGAGCAGCTCTCACCATCAATAAACACATAATAAGATGGAAAGGTGAGAAGTGTGAATAGGAAAAAGCAGGAAAAATATGGATGGCTCCAGGTTAACAAAGAAAGTGAATGTTCACAGCTGGTCCTGACAGTTTGCTAAGACATAGGAACTTCTTAGAGAGGAGAGGATTTTTTTTGACAGAGCCAAGTGCCAGTGCCCAGAACAGCTCTTGGCTTAGAATCCAGGAGGGTTCACTCAGGAGTGCCACTGTGTCACTGGATGCTTGCCTGTTTTCATATCCACAGGAGAGGAAGGAGATTGTCTTGAGCCTACTGCGATCATAATGTAGTTAATAAAAAGCTGAAAGAAATATCAGTTGCCATCTAGTCATTCCCAACCCAAGAAGACACTATGTGTGGCAGAGTACATGTGCTCTACAGAGTTTTCAGTAACTGTTCCAAAGTAAACTGATTGCCTAGGCCTTTCTTTAAGGTACTTCTGGGTAAACTTGATCCTCCAAACTTGCAGACACCAGCTGAGTGTGCCAACCTTAGGGACTCTTGGTGAGAAGTTAAGAGAACTTGTCCTTGAGGATGGACTGAGTACACTAGGGAACTCCAGGCTGAGGCTGAGGTGGAGGGACAGAGATGGATGATGGTAAAGGAAACTTCTGTTGTATTTCTAATAAGGAGCCTTGGAAATACAATGGTTAAGTGCTCAATGCTAATGGAATGTTGACAGTTTGAACCTACTAGCTATCTGTTCAATGGTAATATGCTCCCATAAAGAAGCCTAGGGGGCAGTTCTATTCTGTGATGAACAGTCACTGTAAGTTGTAATTGAATCAGTGCCACACAACGACATACTTTCAGTATATTCCCCTTGTAGACTGAGTCACTTTGTGTATGTCCTTGTGCCTGCCTTCCTTCTGCTTAATTAATTGCATATAATCTCTCCTTTGGGCTCAGCTTGGATCTTACCTCCTCCAAGAGGCTGAGGAAACCAGAACTGAAGCCTTCCTCTCCTGAACAATTGGCTCTTCCTCATTTGGCACTTATTTTAGGTCACCAATTAGTCCCTCATGAGAAGAAAGCCATATAGATCTAAAATATACACATAAAAAGCCTTGCAACCCAAGCAGAAAACCAACTCCATGATAGTGGATATCATTGGTTATCAATAACCTAGGCTGGTGATTTTGTGTCTGACACTAGTAATGGCTCTGACCATAATGGTTTCCACAGCCTGGGAATCTTGCCCATATCCGTCACTTGTGCTTTGCGTTTCAGTTCAGGTAGAACTGATCCTGCACAATTTCCATGACCTTCCACTGCCCATCAGTGGCTGGTGCCTGTCTCTTGTGCTTTCCACAGCACCATCTATCACAGCACCATGAAATGAGCTGTTACCTTCTCCATTCCCACAGGCTATGCCTCAAAGGCAGAGTTTCTGTTCGCTTTTCTACCCCACAGATCCTAGCATAGTGCCTGGAATATACTGTTCGGTTGTCTCTCATTGAATCCGTTCTAATCCATAGTAACCTTACAGCAGCACTAGATCATAAAGACCCAGCTCCCTGTGCCTGCTTCCTCTCCACGTGGCAGTCATTCCCCTCAGGTTTAAGGGTGACAATGGAACTTTCACTGTTGGTGGCTCTGACAGTAGCTCTTGAAGTTTTCCTACATCAGGACCTCACTTGCATTAATACTCTGATTTGAGCAAGCTACCTATCAGTTTCCTGCTGTACCCTCTGATTGATAAAGAGGGGAAAAAATTACATTATATATTTAATAGATATTTACTCAGCACCTGGTATAAACCAGGCACCATTCTGGGTACTGGAGATGTATAAGGCGGGGAAGTACAAAGCAATGAATACAAGAACAAATAACATTCTGCTCTGAAGCTGCGTATATGCTAAGGAAAAAATAGGGTTAGAGTGAGGGTAAGGGTTACAGTCAGAGCTGTCATTAACAATGGCCCTTTGAATCGTGGTTTCCTTGTTAGGTGCTACAGACATGCTGTTATTTTCATTGTTGCTAATGTAAAATTTTCTGATTTTGCCAAATTCTCTGGTGTTTTAGCTATAATACTGTAGTAATTAGAATTTGTGAATCTATATCAATATATTTTTGTGAATGAAGGGATAATTAAATTTAAAAGTATCTTTAATAGTCTTTTGCTTGATTACTAATACTGATAATGACTTTCTGACAAGCTTCACCTTGTATCAAAGGTTTGTTGTTGTTTGGTTTGTTTCTTTTTTTTACAAAAATAGTGAATCATTCTTAGCAATTCATAGGAAGGGGAAATCTTTTTTTAAATGATTTTATTAATTTTAATGAACATTTACAGAGATTTTTGGATTTCCATTCATTCATTGTTGCACTATTCATTCCTCTCTCTGTTTTTTTCCCCCTTGAAAGTCTGTTTAAATTGTCCCATTGCCACAGTGCTTGTCAAAACCAGTTCTGATTAATCTCCTTTGTCAGTGTGTCCTTTGCCATTCCCTATTACTCCTCCCTGAGAGAGATTTCACCCTGATTCATAAGGAAAAGGGGACAGCGTATTCTCTTAGCTAAGGAAGGAGAAATCTTAACTATAATTTTTTTTATTGAGTAGAAACTGCTATGATTGCAAATTTTCTCATATTCTCACTTTCTTTTCCTCTTTCAAGGATATGTGGAATAAATCACCCCACTCCCATCACGCCATTGTTGCTAAAAGTCTATTCCTTGGAAAGGGACTTCATGCTTGGAAAGAAGGTCAGTGAAGGAGAGAAAGATTTCCAACGAGATAGACTGACACAGTGACTGCAGCAAGGGACTCAAGTGTGTCAGATGATGAGGATGGCACAGGACAGGTCAGGGTTCAGATCTGTTATTTATAGGATCACTGCCTCAACTAGAAGGCACTTAATAACAACTGGAACAAAGGGATTTTTCACCAAAGATAATTCAGTTCAACTAGTCACAAGCTGTTCACTATATGGGACTCAGACACACCCTACATAAGGAGTCACAGAATTCAATTAATATAGGCATCTTCAGGGGTTTCTGCCTAGTAAACACAACCAAAAAGTCCTGTTTTAAATTATCCGCAAGAACTTTCACATGTCCTGTAGGCAAAGAAGCAATAAGAATGCTTTCCAGAGAAAGCAAGCAGCCATGAAGACATCACTTACAGAGCATGCTTCACAATAATGAAGCACTTAACTGGACAGACTTCATGCTGAAGACCAACTGTGAGTGCTTCCTGATTTGCTGTGGATATTGAATTTCCACGGGTTTCCTGTTTAGTGAAAATGGATCAGGTCGGCAGGGTTTGGGCGAGGTAGAAGACGCATCCCTTCTTGAAACATGGAAGCTCAACACTGAGAAGCCTCCCAGGCCTCGCCATAATTTGCTTTCCATTTGTATGCCTTTTGCTGTTTAAAAGTTATCACTTTTTGTGAGCTCTGAGTGACCCCATAAATTTCCCATATCAGTGTCTTATAACTTTTAATAATAAGATAACAAACATGATAATCATAGCCATAAATGGTTTAAATGGTACTTAGATAACTTGAAAACCACCAACAAAATGGTAAATTCTTTCTATAGTGTATAACATTATTGTTGTTTTTAGGTATTGTTGAGTCAAGTATGACTCAGAGCAACCCTATGAACAACAGATCTGAACCCCTGTCCTGTCCTGTGACATCTTCACACTTTCTGACACACCAGAGCCCATTGCAGTAGTCACTGTGTCAATCCACTTTGTCAAGGGTCTTCCTCTCCTTCACCAACCCTCCACCCTTCCCAGGATCATGTCCCCTCCAAGGAATAGACCCCCCTAGTAACATGTCCAAAGTATGTGTGGCAAAGCCTTATCATTTTTGCCTCCAAAGAGCACTCTGACTGTACACAAGACATGTTTGGTCTTTTGGCCATCCATGGGCTATTCAGTGCTCCAACAACACAGCTCAAAAGCATCAATTCATCTTCTGTCATCTTTATTCAATATATAGCTCTCAGATGCCTAGCAAGTGATCAGAAAGACCATGGCCTGAGTCAGACATATCTTAGACCTCAAACCGATATCATTACTCCTCAGTAATTTGGAGAGGTCTCTAACTGCAGACTTTCCCAGTGCAATGCGTCTCCTGATTTCCTAGCTTCTGGTACCAAGGGTATTAATTGTGGATCCAAGTAAGATGAAGTTAACAGTTTCAATCTCTTCTCCATCCATCATTTGCCTATTGGTTATGTCATTATGAGTACTTGAGCAGAAGACTTCTAAAATATTTTTAGATTATCTTTAATTATTACTTTATTTTCAAAAATGTTATTGATACAGTCTCACAAATACCCATTACTGCAATGTCATAGCTAAAATACCAGACAATTTGGCAAAGTCAGCAAATTTTAAAACACTAGCAACAATGAAAATAGCAGCATGTCTGTAGCACATACCAGTGAAGCCACATGATTCAATGTACCATTGTTAATGATAACTCTGACAAAAAGATATATTTTAATAGAATTTTAGCCTTGTAAGCCCAATGATGCATGTATGCTGGGCTTGAACAAACAAATAAACAAAAATGCAAGCCTAGGAACATGCGTCAATAATATCACTATTACAACTACAGAGATTTTTAGTTTTAAATGTTCTGGTGAAACAATCTCAATCTCTCTCATCACCTTTTATTTGATTCTAACTTATTGTTGACCCTCCTGCAGGTTTCCAAGGCTGTACATGGTCCAGAAGAAGACTTTCTCCTGGGGAATGGATGGTTGATTGAACCATCCAAGAATGCCCTGAAGATTAGGTCAGTCACCAGAGTTCCACAAAAATTTTAAATAGTCATTTTTCTGTTACTCTCTCTGAATTCTCTGATGACCTAGTGGTAAGAAGTTCAATTCCAACCTTAAGGCACCAACTGCTTTGAAGGAGAAAAATTGGCACTCTCCCCCATGAGTTGTTCTTGATGCTGTGGTTAGATGCCAATTGAGTTGGCGATAACTTATAATGACTTTATAAATGATAGATCTGAACCCTGCCCTATCCTGTACCATCTTCATTATCTCTGATCTACCTGAGCCCATTGTTGTAGTCACTATGTCAATTTGTATTGCTGAAAGCCTAAGCCTTTGAAAACTCATTGGAGGTTCAGCTGTGAGTTGGTTCCGACTTGATGGCACATAACTCTCTGAATACATTGCCAGTACAGTCTAAATCCCCTACCCTCCCTTAGTAAGGCCACTGCCAGGGAACATTGAAACTCCAGAAGGTCAGAAGCCAAGGAGTAACTAGAATTTTTAATTTCTTGTTAACATTCTGAAGGGGTTATGGCCAAAAGGTCAGAAGTAAGTTAGTGAGGTTAGAGGTCCAACTTGGCTCACAACTGGCATCCTGAAGAGACAAAAAGAAAACCTTGAACTTGTAACCAGCAGATCAGAAAGGTGAAATCAGTACCCCAAACCTGGGCTGACATTGAAGTCTCAACCTATTTGTCTGTCAGTCTAGATTATCGTGACCTATAATTTGTGACTTCTGACCTAACTCTAGCACTTAGGATCAGAGGAAGAAGTTTTGCTTGTGCAGTGTGTATAAAAACTGAACAGAGAAGTGAAAACGGGTATTTGTTGTATTCCCACAGTTGGTGTTAGAAAAAGTAGGTACTTGGTTAATTATGTACTGAATAAGTTTCACTTGTCTTTTCATTATTGATTCTGATTTAATTGTGTTGGGTTTTTATACTATTAGTTCTCTTTAAGTTGCGAATTCTTGCTATATAGCCTACAACATGCTCTATATTCTTGACTCTGCTATATTTGAAAATTAATATACTCATCTTTGTGTAAGATAAATGTTTTCTGTGCTGGCCATGGCAATGTGTGGGACATTTAAAAGTCTTAACCAAAAACAATCCTTGCCTGTATTTAGCACAATCAAAAATAAATTTTTCTGCAGCTCCATCATACTCCCTATACTTTTTTTCCCCCTAATAGAACATATCTTTTGATATCTTTTTATTTTTTTATTGGGAAAAATATTGGGGGTAAAAGGAGGTGAGGGTTGGGGGCAGAAGGGTGAGGATGGGCCAGGATGCAGTTGAAGAGCTGCACAGCTTGGTCGGTGGGGGGAGCTGGTGAAGGAAATGATGAGGGTCCAGAGGGGACCAGATACTACAGAGGAATGACAAGCATTTTCCAATGGTAATTAAACCAACTGTCTTATTGATTTGGGAATTGGATGCCGACTCCCTGGCTTCTTCATGCTGAACAGGGGTGTAGATGTAAAGGGAGGAAGGGAGGACGCTTTATCACCTTATTGGTGGTCTTGGGTTAAAGCTGCTTGCCTTCTTGCTCTGTTAGAAGATATTTTCCTGTCATTTGCTCCCCTCTGGAATGCAAAGTGTTTTCCCAGGTGGGTCCAGTGGGGATGGCTGGTTGAACCTAGAGGCTCCATCCTCCTTTGCTTTCTTAGCTGTCAGTT
>NW_006399817.1:8262442-8273949 GCF_000299155.1 Elephantulus edwardii | reverse complement strand
CAACTGCATCCTGGCCCATCCTCACCCTTCTGCCTCCAACCCTCACCCCGTTGTACCCCCAATATGTTTTTCCCAATTAAAAAAATATTATAAAAATATTTCATATCCAACATCATTCAATATTACTGATCATAGTTCCTGTATATGTCAGACACTTTGTGTTAAGTTTTTTATATTACCGCCCAATATTTTAATAAATTTTCTTAACTTTTTGTATGTATACACCTGTAATTACTTAACATGGATTGTTTAAATGGATACTAAAGGGATACATAATTATCTAGATGTGTTTGAATATTTTACATATTAATATATAACATTATCTAACTCAATTTTTCAGAGTTAATCCATCTTCATAGGCAACATGGCACTAATTATTTGGCATGTATCTATTCTTGTGCTAATTTTTTCCCTCCCAATGCCTTAATATGACTTCAACTGGTGATGCTGCCTTCACACATATTATTTGTATCCATTCCAAAATATTCTCTCAATAGATGTTTGCTTCCAGATCTCAGCAGACAAATTAAAAAAAAATAGAATCATGAAATTATATAAAGATTTTATTGTTGTTTTTGTTGTTATGTGCTGTCATAGTGACCCTATGGACAACAGCCCTAAACCCTGCTCTATCCTGTGTGAATTTTATTGTCACTGGTAAAATACCCCAGTCACTGAATCAGTCCATTTTAATGAAGGCTTTCCTCTCTTGCACTGTCTCTCCACTCTCCTAAGTATGACATCTCTCTCCAAGGACTGGTCACGCCTTACAACATGTTCAAAATATGTCGGACGAAGCTTCAGAATCCTTGTCTCCAAGGAGCAGACTGGTTTCACCCTCTTTAGGATAAACCTGTTTATTCTCTTAGCAGTCCATGATATATCTACTACTCTTATCCAACACCACAGCTCAAAGGCATCAATCCTCCTTCTATCATTCCTACTCATTGTCCAGCTTTCAGATGCATAGTAAGTAATTGCAAAGAATCTGGCCTAAATCAGGTGCACCTTAGTCTCCAGACTGACATTGTTGCTCTTCAGTACTTTGGAGAGGTCTCTGACAGCAGGCTTTCCCAGTGCAATTTGTCTTTCAATTTCCTGGCTGCTGGTACTGAGTGTTGATTGTGGAGTCAAGCAAACTAAAGCTGTTAACAATCTCAATCTCTTCACCACATATCATGATTCTGCTAATTGGTCCAGTGGTAGAATGATAACACAAATTGACCCTATCTTACCAAGATCCTTGTCTGAAACAACTGTCTAACTCCTGCTGGTCAGATTTCAGTCTCTAAAAGCAACCTATCTAGCATGTCTTGTTGTTTAGGGACCATCATTCCATTTTGACTTATAGAAACCTTATGTGCCCTAGTGATAAGGACCAGCTGCCAACCTGAAGACACGTAGTTGGAAACCACCCGCTGCTGTGCAGGAGAAAGATGGCCAATTCCCCCTGTGTGACTTATTGCCTTTAAGAATCCACTGGAGGGTTAGCTATGGGTTGTTTCTGACTTGACTGCACAACAACAGCATGGGATAGGGCAAGGTTTTCTTGGCTGTACCTTCAAAGAACACATTGCCAGATCCATCTCCTGAGAACTTGCTGGGTGAGTTCTAACTGCCATCTATCCTTTCTGTTAGTAGCCAAACACTTAAGTCTTTGTGATGCCCAGCTGGAGTAAATATCAGTGATGACTACATACATATTTAAGGTTACATGAATTTTCTATTTCTGACTATAGTTGAACACTTTGTAGTGTATATACTCATCTCCTATGTTTAATTTGATCCAATCCACAAGGATTTCACTAACTTTTGATAAACTGATAATTCACTTTCTGCACTTTCTGTCTGAAGAAGAAAATCCTGAAAGATGATGATATTAGCAGTAGCCCTCTGTGAGCTGCCAGTGCCTGGACCACTTCAGACCCTTCAAATCACTCTCTGTCATAGAAATTCCTTCCATGGCCCACCCTCAGAGAAGAGAGCTTTGCTTCCTTCTTATATTTTCATGCTCTAGGTTGGACTGTTAAAGATGTTAATCTTTCTTTTGCTGTTTTTTCCCTTTCTTCTGGCAACACTTCCTCATGTTTTAAGAGTGCAACCTTAGTTTCACTTCAGCAAGGAAGAATTCATACATGCGCCTCATTCCAAACTATATGCTTCCTCCTTTGAACCCCCTCAAATACCCTGTATGTATCAGTCACTACATTTATCATATCATATTAGAGCTAAATGCATATGCTTTGATTGTCCTAAGCAAGATCTTTAACTGCAAGAACATTTTACTTATTCTTTATATCCCTACCACCTAGCAAAGTGCCTGACACGTATGTTTCTCTATGAATAAATAAATGTCATGTCAAAGCCATAGTCAAAATAAGAAGTCAAAAGAAGCTATCTTACTTTTATGCATTTCTATGATGAGTATGAATGATGTCATATTGTATTGAGTTACCTAACTCATCTGGCAACATAATTATGATGAAAATAATAATACGTAACATCTTTTGGGTATGTGCCATTGTAAGTAGCTTTCTTTTCCTGCATGCATTTAATCCTCAGGACAATACTATGAGTAACTATTAATATTTTAAATATACAAATAATAGACTTATTCCAGACCCCAATTTATTATGCCTATTGCTATGACTGCTATGAGTTGCAAGCGACTCGATGGCACATGACAACAACAATAATTGCTATGACAGGGACTTGGAAGTCTTCCTCCACTCTGGAAGTCAGCTGGCTGGCTGGCGTCGTCTCAATGGCAGTTTCATCTGGATGGAAGTCAGGCAAAGGAAGTTTCTGGGGTCCTTTTTGTTGTGTGTTTTTGTTCCTTGTCCCTCCTCAAAAGTGGTGGCCCTTGAACCTTAGACTAAAGGTAAGGATGGAGCCTGGCTCGAGGCTGTGGATTTAAAATCCTTGATGAGGGGATGGGTCTGTGGCCTGGCCAGGGGACCTGGGGACTTGAAAGTTTCCCTCAACTCTAGAAGTCAGCTGTCTGTCTAGCGTCATCTCAATGGTTGTTTCATCTGGGTGGTGGTCAGGCAAGGGACAACTTAGGGTCCTTTTAGTTGTGTGTTACTGTTCCTTTATCCCCCTTAGAAGTGGGTAGTGACCCTTGAAGCTTAGACTAAGGGTTAGGGTGGAGCCTGGCTCAAGGGCGTGGATTAAAAACCCTATAGGGCCCTCGGATGTGTGTCCCTCAGGCCAAATATATTCATTTTAATACAATATTCTTCAAAAGACACAGCAATCGTTTGCCTATTTGCTGTAACTGAACAACTTGGAGTTTCTGTGATGCTGAACACTATTCCATAATCATGTTAAATACCATAATGGTTACCCATTATGTGCAATGGTTGAGTGAGCTTTCAGATTGATTCATGTTGGGAAGCAGAAGTGGCATCCACTTCATAAACTAGGTGCCTCTGGAAACTCTATAAACTCTCTTATAAATGTACAGAAAAGATGTTAATTATAGGAAAAAAGTTAAGATCTTTTGTGTAAAGCTTACTCTGAGTATTATTCGACTCTGCACCACTTAACCAATGATAAATGACACTAGTTATATCTCAGTGGTGCTTTCATATATCAACATAACTATTTATGTTGTATTTTACAGGAACATTCTTCCACTTTGCACATTATTTTTTGTCAAATGTGCTATATGAGGTAACCTGGGTTTGTTATGATGCTGAACTTTGTGCCATGGTGATATCAAATACAAGGATGGTTTCCCATTTTGGAAAGTGTTTGGTGGAGTTCCAAGTTGTAAAACAGTTTAAAAAGCAGGAGTAATATCCACTTCCCAAACCACATGCCTCTGAAAACTCTATGAACTTGGAGAAACAAAGATAGCTGTGGAAAGGCATTAGGCATTTTGTTGGTAGAGTCACTATGAGTTGATCTCCACTTGAAGGCAATCAACAACAAATACATTGCTATGACAAGCATATCTCCTGTGTCAGCAGTGGTTCTCAGACCCTTGGATTAAGCCTTGCTCCAGACTCCAGTTTCAGTGTGAGAGTTGGCTATCTCTCTTCTCAATAACTATGTACTTCTCTTTCATGTGTCTTTTCTTTCTAGTCAGCTTTACAAAACCCCAGACTTGTGATGTAAGAAATTAAGCTTTCTGATGAGGAGATCCAAGATGGCAGTGGAGGCAGAGACAGCGTGGTGAGCTGTGGGAGCAGCAAACCACTTAAAGCAGGGCCATTATGGCCTTCCACAGACTTCGACTTATTGATAATTGAACACGTAAACAGTTGATGACTGGTCCACAGTGAAGATCGAGGCTCAACAACAGGAATTCAAGGATTCCCAAGGAGAAATGGGTGAGTCTCGTGGCTCCCAACCCCCACCCCCTCACAGAGCTCTCATTGCGCCACACAGCCACTGCAGCTCCATGAGGCTTCCATAGCCAGAACGAATGGATTCCCTCACCCAGGATGGATGCTGGGCACCGGCCCTCCTCAAGACTGGTGCAGTGAAGCTACCACATTGCCGGAGGATGGACTTGGTCTGGAGAGAATTCTTGGAGCCAGGATGGCGGCTGTGGGGGAGGTGGGAGCCCGCTGGCCACCCGAACAGGAGGGGCCGCGCACCAGCTGAGCGCCCATGCGGTGGGGTGGGGGGCGCGCCCCCAACGGCCACCCATGCTGGGGGTGCCGCACACCTCCCACACACACCTCCCGCATGCCTCCTGCGCTGGGCGGGGGGTGTGCCCCACTGGCCACCTGCGTAGGAGGTGGGGGATGGGATGCATGACCACCATCTGCAGGTTTGGGTCTCCTTGGACAGGCCAAAGAAGATGGTTACCTGTGCATTAGACAGGCCAAAGAAGAAGATTACCTATTCATTGGACAGGCCAAAGAAGATGATTACCTATCCAATGGATTGCTGAAAGTCACTGTGAGTCTGATGACCTTAACAGTGGCAGCATACACAAGAGGACCAACATCCTAAATGCACCACATATTTTGTTCTGTTGAATGCTTCTGCCAAAAGATGGTTAGACCTGGGGGGAGTCTGTTCACAATTCTCAGGTTCCATTTATCATATATAAAGGGGGAGGGCAGTGACACCTACTTCAAAATATAGTATGACCACTTATGCGGGGGTAAAAGTGGCAGTGCTGGAATTGGAAACACTATCCCTGACCACAGAGTCCTTAGTCAGGCGAGGGGACCAGACTGGGGTAGGGGCAATTGGAGGCGGAGTATAGCAGCCAGCTCCTGGGGGGTGTTGGCCTGCTCAGGATGGGCTGCCCTCGGCTTCCGGCTCAGGGTGAGCCATTGTGGCCCTCTACCTGGGGCAGACTGCCCTCGGCCCTCTGCCCGGGGTGGGCTGCACTCGGCCCTTGGCTCGGGACGAGCCATCGTGACCCTCTGCCTGGGGTGGGCTGCCCTCGGTCCTCTGCCCAGGGCTGGCTGCCCTCGGCCCCCGGCTCAGGGCGAGCCATCGCGGCCCTCTGCCCAGGGCAGGCCGTCATGACCCTCTGCCCAGGGCAGGCTGCCCTCGGCCCTCGGCTCAGGGTGAGCCATCGTGGCCCTCAGGGTGAGCTCCTCAGTTCCCAGTTTGTGCCATTGTCCCCAGATTGACCCCTCAGTGGGGAAGGAGAAAAAAAAAAGAATGCCTAGGGTATCCAATGTTACCTAGGCCACCTTCTGCCACGCTCCTCCCCAGTAAACCTGAAAGCAACACCCTCAAAGCCCTTCTATTTGTAACTCACAAGTTTGTTCTCTCTAGGTTTGCTCCCTTTCCTATAGGTAACCTTAACTCTGAGTTTTTCTCCAGAATTGACCCTGAACCCAGTGCCAGTGACAAAAAGGAAATACAACTGACAGCTAAGGAAGCAAAGGAGGATGGAGCCTCTAGGTTCAACCAGCCATCCCCACTGGACCCACCTGGGAAAACACTTTGCAGTCCAGAGGGGAGCAAATGACAGGAAAATATCTTCTAACAGAGCAAGAAGGCAAGCAGCTTTAACCCAAGACCACCAATAAGGTGATAAAGCGTCCTCCCTTCCTCCCTTTACATCTACACCCCTGTTCAGCATGAAGAAGCCAGGGAGTCGGCATCCAATTCCCAAATCAATAAGACAGTTGGTTTAATTACCATTGGAAAATGCTTGTCATTCCTCTGTAGTATCTGGTCCCCTCTGGACCCTCATCATTTCCTTCACCAGCTCCCCCCACCGACCAAGCTGTGCAGCTCTTCAACTGCATCCTGGCCCATCCTCACCCTTCTGCCCCCAACCCTCACCTCCTTGTACCCCCAATATGTTTTTCCCAATAAAAAAAAGACATTAAGCTTTCTAGGAGGGAAAATAGAGTATAGGAAGAATTTTGTTTGGTTTTATTTTTGATGGTTAAAAGATTGCAGCATGTCTGCAATATAAAGTGAGATGTTGAAAAGAAAGGAAACTATGTATTTGGTACTGTAAAACTGAGTTAGGGGTAGTGTGACACTGTCTTGTGTCTACCTGTTTAGCCAATGAATTTCAGGAGTTTGGCAGAATTTGGGCTGATTGTTTTTCCATAGTGTAAAACAGTGTGATCACCCTCTGTTTTGTAATCTAAAATGAGCAGCAAATTAGTTGAAGTCTAGTCCGTTTCCTTGGGTATGTTCCCTGCGTCCAATATCTTCTGGCAAACTCATACTCTCCAGAGATCATCCATCTGATTTGTCACCCTCTGAACTCTAGCTGTTGGGATCTGAGTCAGTAGCTTTCCATCTGACCTGCTAAGTTTTGGTTCATCAGGCCCGGCGACTGCAAGAGTCAAGAGAAGCCATCAGCATGACATCTGACCCCTTGATATGGGATTTTAACCTCCACAACTGTGTGAGGTGTTTCTCTGAAGTAAATCTATCTCTATATATTTATATTTCTATATATTTGTATATGTATACTTCAGTGGTTATTCTTCTCTCGAGAAAGCAACCTGAAACTGGTAGAAAGAGAAAACAAGGTAGGAGAACGAGATAGTGTGTGGACAAAATGATCTTAGATAATAAGAGGAAGAAGAATGACTTCACTGTAACAAGAACAAGATATTGAGAGTGGGAATGTCACAGGTGCATGGTGTTGCAAAAGGGTATTTGAAGGTGCCCTCACATTTTTTCTATTTTTCCTCAATAGTAGGATGTTGAGTCATCTTCTCAGCAAAGAGAAATTATGGGGAAAGTTTCAAGAGTGGATAGTAATAGTTTTAGTGGGAGAAGGAAAGCAGCCAATTAAAAAAGCTTAAAGCATAGTACGAGTTACATAGGTAACTCCTGGTTGCTATGATACTGAACACTGTGACACTGATGTGTCAAATGTGATAATGGTTACTCCTGGTGGACAATGTTTGGTGGAGCTCCCTGATTAAACTAAGCTTGAAAGCAAGAGTGCATCCACTTTCAAAATAGCTTGCCTCCAGAAACTCTATGAACGTGGAGAAATTATGAATGTTACAGAAGTGTTCAAGTCTTTTGTTCACAGGGTCACTATGAGTCTTCTACAACAGCATTTAACAACAACAACAACAAAACATGGTTGGGCAGAGGTCAGGAGTCCTTTGGTGGTACAAAATAATCCAAGTGGGAGACAGATGGGCAATTTCTTCCTGTGTAATTAACGGCCTCTGAAAAGCCACTGTAGGATCAGCTCTCTATTGGTTCCAACTCAATGGTGCACAACAAGAATATTAACCTAAAGACTGGCAAACTCACTCAGAGGTGCCTCAAAAATAAAACCTGGAAATCTGCTTCAGAAAATAACCTTGAAAATCATATACAAGAGTTCCATTCTGCACAAGGAATAATCAAGGGTTGGAGTCAACTTGACAATAGACAGAGTTGAGGGCCAACAGATTTAGAAATATGTAATGTGTTAAACCTTTGCATGAATTAATTTTATCCCTCAGAGCTCAGTAAGTAAAATAGAGGCAAATGAAGATCAATTGTCTGGATTCAGCTACATATATTGTTAGATAGGTTAAACTGGTAAATGAGATAATGTTAAGAATGGCTTACATAGCTCCACTGTGATTCAAGGTGGTCATCCTGTTGAAGTCCTAGAAATTCAATGATGTCAAATTAGTCCTTTGGGAAAAGGACATTATATTGCCCAGAGGTTACTTTATATAAAGTGTGACTTTAAGATAGAACCATATCAAACTTTTACCAGACAAAACATATTTAGTTATCTTGATGGGTATATTTAAATGTTAATGGAGATGTTTGAGTGCAGTAATTTACCTATGCATTATTCAAAACTGTTATTATTTTACTCACCAGTGTCTAGCATAGTGCTTGACTCTAAAATGTACAATAAATGTTCAGTGAATCAGTGTTACAGTACAAGTTGCCGTTATAATAGTAATTGTGTTCTTATACACTATGCTTTTTATATAAGATGACTCAACATAATATAGACATTATTTCTCCCTAAATTATGAAAGTAACACAAAATCAATAAAATGCTAGTAAATGTCTTGAAAATTATTTTTATTCTAAGATGGTGGCAGAGGAGAAAGAAGCACAAGGAACTAAAGGAGCAGCAAGCTGCACAGAAACAGGCCACTAGGGAGACTCTCATAACATACAGAGAGCAACATGGCGCAACATGGACAGTAGGAATTTGAGTCTGACCTTTTATTAAAATAATTACTTTGGGAGCTATAGAAGTATTGAACTGTGCAGCGGGCCCCAGCTGAAGCCTGAAGCCATCAGCCAAGCTGCTGTGGGACCCATCCACAAAAAAGAAGGTTAGTGGGAAATTAACTGAGTTCTCTTAAGCTCCACTAGGAGTGAGTGGTTCTGTTGGAATTTGACTGAGTTTTCTTGTGGCCCTGCCAACTGCCCAGGATCAAATGGGCCAATAGGAATTTAACTGAGTTTTCTTGTGCACTGCTAATTGCCTAGGATTGGATGGGCTGGTGGGATTTAATTGAGTTTTCTTGGGCACAACTGACTGCCCAGGAGACTGCCCAGGATTGAGTGAGATGGTCAGAATTTGACTGAGCTTTCTTGGGTTCCACTGTACCCAGGACTCTGCTGGGGAAGGGGTCAATGAATGAGAGCACCTGGGTAAGAGTCGCTGGACAGGGACCACTGAGCGAGAGCAATTGGGTGGGAGATAGACAGCTGGAATTTGAGTAAGGACTCTACTTGTGAGCACACCCAGACAGCTGAAATCTAGTGAGGTCCCTGAAAGTAGCTGACCTACATCTGTTGTCACCCTGCAACACCAGTGCCTGCCCTACCCCCAATTAATCTCCACACTTGTGCCTACATGCCCAGTCAATCAACTTGCCTTCAATCCAGAGCACCTTGATCTGACTTAGCTATAAGAAGCTGCTATCACAGGCCCTGAACTGGACTTTCCCTTGAGTCAGAAGTTCAGAGAAAAACACAGGTGGAGTAACTGTCCAACTGATTTCTAGAGCATTGTCTTCAGATCCAGAACCTATCAATGTCTTGAAGAAAGCAAGCTATCTTCCACACACTAAACAAGCTCAAAGCAACATGTCACCCCTAAAAGGTGACACAGTATCAGTGGATTTCCTGAAGCCAGAAAGTCTGATGAAACTTTCTAACATAGAATTTAAAAGAACAATGATTGGATATTTTCAATGAATGACAGACAAACTTGAAGAATTACAGGACACTGCAAGCAAAAACCAGGAAGGACTTAAAAAAACAATCCAAAATAATGCAGATAAAACAAATGAGGCATTAGCAGCACTGGAAAAACAAGAAACCATGATCCAAAATATGAGGGCCAAGGTTTCAGATGCTGTCAACATGATGGAGGGACACATGAACAGAGTTGAAGAGATGTAACACAGAACCAGTGAAATAAAAGAGTTGTCACCACTGATCTGCTAAAGCAAAAAGCAGAATCCAAAAAGAAGGAAAAAGAAGAAAACCTAAGAATAATATGGAACACCATCAAGAGAAATAACATGCACATCACTAGAATCTCAGAACAGGAAAAAGCAAGAAAAGACACTGAAAAAGTTTTGGAAGAATTACTACAGGAAAATTTCCCAGGCATAGTGGAAAATGAGAAAATATATATTCAAGAAGCTGAGTAAGCACCATATGGAATAGACCCCAAATGAAAAACACCAAGACATATCATAGTCAAATTAGCCACAACCAAAGATAAGGAGAGAATCCTGAAAGCAGCAAGGGAGAAACAAAGAGTAACCTATAAGGGACAACAGATAAGATTAAGTGCCAATTTCTCAGCAAGAAACCATCTGAGCTAGAAGACAGTAGAATGACATATATCAAACACACATAGAACATAACTGTCAACCAAGAATACTGTTTCAGCAAAATATCCATCAAATATAAAGGAGAGATCAAGATATTCCCAGAGAAATAGAACCTAAGGGAGTTTGTGAAAACAAGATCAATAATACAGGAAATATTGAGAAATGTCCTTTTTACAGAAGTGCCCCAGAAAGCAAGAAGGACCAAAGTTATTAGCAGCAACAAGAAAAAGAACTCAACAAAATGATAGCAATAAAACCTAGCCTTTCAATAATCACACCAAATATGAATGGGTTGAATGAACCACTGAAGAGAAGAAGAATAGCAGATGGGATAAAAAAAAAATCCATCAATATGCTGTCTACAAGAGAGACTCCTAAAAAAATAAAGATAAAAAAAGACTAAAAATAAAAGTGGGGGAAGAATACCGAGCAAATGGCAACCAGAAAAAAGCAAGAGTAGCTACATTAATCTCTCATAAAATAAATTTCAATGCAAAACCATCACAAAAGACATGAAGGTCATACATAATGCTTAAAGGGTCAATAGAACAAGAGGAGATAACAATAATAAATATGCATCAAACGAAAGACTTGCAAATACATAAAAACAACATTAACAAAATTTAAAAAGGAAATAGAAAACACCACTATAGTAGTTGGAGATTTCAATACACCCCTCTCAAGAAAAGATAGAACTGCCAAAGAGAAACTCAAAAAAGTTACTGAAGAATTAAACCAGACAATAAGCCACTCGACCTCAGAGATATTTATAGGCTAATACACCCAAAAAAAGCACATATACCTTCTTCTCTAATGTGCATGGAACATTCTCAGAATAGATCACATTTTAGATCACAAGGCAAGGATTAATAAATTAAAAAATATAGAATCATACAAAGCATTTTCTCAGACCACAATGTTACAAAATTAAAAATTAATAAGAGGATAAAGGAGAAAAAACCATTCATCTGGAAGCTGAAAAATACCTTGCTTGAACATGAGTGGGTAATAGAAGAAATAAAAAATGAAATTAAAAAGTTTCTTGAAACAAATGACAATGAAAACACCACTTACCAAAACCTCTAGGAAACAGCCAAAGCAGTCATCGAGGTCAATTTATAGCAATAAGCAAACATATCAAAAGACAAGAAAAAGAGACCATTGACTCTCTAAATCAACATCTCCAGCAAATTGAAAAAGAACAACAAGAAAAACCGACACCCTCTAAAAAAA
>NW_006399817.1:8247778-8260399 GCF_000299155.1 Elephantulus edwardii | reverse complement strand
TGCTTGAACATGAGTGGGTAATAGAAGAAATAAAAAATGAAATTAAAAAGTTTCTTGAAACAAATGACAATGAAAACACCACTTACCAAAACCTCCAGGAAACAGCCAAAGCAGTCATCGAGGTCAATATATAGCAATAAGCAAACATATCAAAAGGCAGGAAAAATAACCATTGACTCTCTAAACCAACAGCTCCAAAACATTGAAAAAGAACAGCAAGAAAACCTAACACCCTCTAAAAACCTGAAATTATAAAAATTAGAGCAGAAAGAAATGAAATAGAAAATCAGAAAACAAATGAAACTCTAAACAAAACTAGGAGCTGGTTCTTTGAAAAGGTCAATAAAATCGACAAACCACTCACAAAACTAACAAAGGTAAAAAAGGAAAAGACACAAATAATCCTTATGAGGGATGAAATGGGAAATGTCACAACAGAACCAATTAAAATTAAAAGGCTAACATTGGAATGTTATGAAAAATTATACTCAAACGAATATGAAAACCTAGAGGAAATAGACACATACTTAGAATTTCACAACCTATCTAAATGGACATCAACAGACATTGAACATCTGAACAGACCCATTACAAAAGAAGAAATTGAAAAGGTAATAAGACAACTTCAGCCAAAAAATGCTCTGGACTAGATAGATGGTTTTACAAGTGAACTTTATCAAACATTCAGAGAAGATCTGTCACCAATCCTACATAAACTATTTCAGAAAATAGAAAAATATGAAATTCTCCCTGACTCATTCTATGAAGCTAACATATCCTTGATACCAAAACCAGAAAAGGAAACCCCAAAATAGAAAACTATAGGCCAATATCTCTCATGAATATTGATGCCAAAATCCTGAATAAAATCTTGGCCAATAGAATCCAACAATACATTGAAAAAATAATTCACCATGACCAAGTAGGATTCATAAGTTATGCAAGGATGGTTCAACATAAGAAAAACAATCAATGTAATTAATCACATTAACAAAGCCAAGAACAAGAACCACATGTTCCTATCAACTGATGCAGAAAAGCCCTTTGACAAAATTCAACACCCTTTCCTGATTAAAACACTCAACAAAATAGGATTAGAGTGGAATTTCTTCAACATAATAAAAAGCATATGTGCAAATCCAGGAGCCAACATTGTTCTTAGTGGAGAGATGTTAAAGGTATTCATTCCTCTTGAGAACAGAAACTAGACAAAGATGTCGACTATCATGTCTCCTATTCAATATTGTATTGGAAGTCTTAGCGATAGCAATAAGACAAAAGAAGGAAATAAGAGGTATCCAAATTGGCAAAGAGGAAGTAAAATTATCTCTATATGCAGATGATATGGTAGTATACCTAGAAAACCCTAATGACTCAGCAAGAAAAATATTGGACATAGTTGACCAACTCAGCAAAGTAGCAGGATACAAGATCAACATATAAAAATCAATTGGATTTCTCTACAGTGACAAAGAGAATACAGACTGGAGCTTAAAAAAAAAACAAAACACAACATCCTTCACAATAGCTAATCACAAGATTAAATACTTAGGAGTAAACCTAACCAGAAGCACAAAGGACCTATTAAAAAAAAATTGCAAAACATCACTAGAAGAAACAAAACGAGACCTAGAGGAGTGGAAGAATATCCCTTGCTCATGGATTGGAAGACTCAATATTGTGAAAATTACACTACTAAAGGCAATTTACACTTTCAATGTAATCTTAATACAAATACAAATTCCAATCTTCATCTGCACTGAAGTAATTTGCAGAAAAAATAAGGCCCCAGTAATTGATGGAATATCTATTAACATGTTTTAACGAACAAATGTTTCTTGAGCCTGGAGATACTCATTAGACTGTTCCAAGAAATCTGAAAGGTAGCTAGCTCCCTGGCCAACTGACAAGGGATTCATATCTGTTCCTATTCCCAAAAGAGGTGATTCAATGAATGTGAAAATTATAAAACAGTATCATTACTATTATGTGCAAACAAAATTTCACTGAAAATGATGCAAAAATGACAAAGAACTGTCAGAAATTCAAGCCAAATTTAGAAGAGGCTATGCATGATTCCAGGGATATTATTGTTCATGTCAGATGGATCTTGGCTGAAAGCAGAGAATACCAGAAGGATATCTGTTTGTGTTTGATGTTATAGATCATAACAAATTATGGCAAACATTGAGAAGAATGTGAATTCCAGAGCACTTAATTGTGCCCATGTAAGACCTAGACCTAGACCAAGAGAGTGTCCTTTGAACAGAACAAATAGATACTTAGTGGTTTAAAATGAAGAAAAAGAAAAAAAAAGTATGAGTCAGGACTGTATCTTTTCTCCATATCTATTCAATCTGTATGCTGAACAGATCATTCAGGGCTGGACTTAATGGAGAAGAATGTTACATTAGGATTGGAGGAAGATTTATCAACATCCTGCATTAGGTAAGTTACACAACCTTGCTTGTTGAAAGTGGAGAAGACCTTAACCGCTTGTTACAGAAGACCAAATAATATAGCCTACAATATGTATTGCTTTTCAACATCAAGAAAACAAAAATCCTTAGCAATGAGCCAATAGGCAACATCATGATAGAAGGATGGATAAATGATTGAAATTATCAACAGTTTCATCTTTGTCAGACCCACAATCAACATCCACAGTAGCAGCAGTTAATAAATTATAAGGTATATTGCATTGGAAATAACTGCTGTTAAGGACCACTCCAAAGCTCTAAGGAACAAAAATGTAAGTTACAAGTCTAAGACTGTGTTGTTGTTGTTGTTGTTAAGTGCTGTCAAGTAAAGCATGACTCATAATAACCCTGTGATCAAAAGACCTGAATGTTGGTCTATAATGATCTTTGTTTCTCTATGTTCATAGAGTTTCCAGTGGCATGTTGTTTAGGAAGTAGATGCTATTCCTGCTTCCAAGCCTGTCTCAATTCTAGGAGCTCCACCAAATGCTGTCCACAATGAATAACCATTGTGGTATTTGACACACCAGTGGCAGAGCGTTCATCATCACAGCAACCCAAAGTTACTTCAGTCAGCAAATTGACAGACCAGTGCTGTACCATGTAAAAGAATGTTCATCAATTAACATCAGGCCCAAGGGCCGCAGGCCCAAGGGCCCAACCACCTTTTAAATACAAGGCCTGGAAGTTTAACAGGACCGCAAGTAATAAATGTTGGAAAGGATGTGGTGAACTCTTTTACATTGTTGGTGGGATTGTACAATGGTATAACCACTCTAGAAGGCAGTTTGGCACTTCCTCAAAAAGCTGAACATAGAAATTCCATATGATCCAGCTATTCACTGCTTATAATATACTCCAAGAAAGTGAGATCTGAGGCTCAAATGGAAACTTGTACACCAATGTTCATAACAACATTATTCACCATTGCAAGAATATGGAAACAGCCCAGATGTCCAACCACAAAAGAATGGATGGATAAGTTGTGGTACATTCATACAGTGGAATACTACGCAACATGCAGGAGATATAATTTTGTAAATTATTACCTATCTTGGGAGAGACTGGAAAGCATTATGCTGAGTGAACTAAGTCAGTCTCACTAGGGCAAATACTATATAAAACCATTATTATAGAATGAATATGAGGATCCAAGGAGTGGAGGGGAGGGTGAAAAAAGAGGGGTGAGGATGGGGGGTAGAGTGTTAATCATAGAGTTGCACAATTCTACAGGTGGATGGGGTGAAGGAAATGGGAAGGATCTTTTGTGGAAAACAATGTATTCAAATGTTGTAAAGAAATCAAAGTAATATAAAGAAAAAGAAATAAATACAAGGCCTGCCCACCAGTTTCTGGTTGACTCTCAACAGCAAATTTCCAAACCACAGCTCACTGTTAGCTAAATCCGACAAATCCAATCAGCTCACACTCAATTGTGAAGGGATAAAACCAACCAAACAGTCCACAAGTGACCCTCACCAAAGCAAGAGAACCCACCAGCTAGAATCCAACCACTTCATATGCATGAACCATATAAAATCCATGGATTTTTAATTACTTGCTATACACCTGAAAGGCAGACTGTGAATCAGGATAACAGAAGAATCAGTGCTTTTGAGTTGTTGTGTTGGAGAATAGTACTGAATATCCCACAGACTGTCAAAAGAACAAACATTTTTCGAATAAAACGCAACTAGCATGCTCCTTAGCAGCATTGATGGTGAAGCTTTATCTCAAATACTTTGGGCATGTTGTTAAGAAGGGACAGTCTTTGGAAAGAAACATCATGCCGAGTAAGGTGGAGGGTCAACGAAAGACAGGAAGATCCTTAACAAGATAGATTGTCACCCCGTCTGTAACAATGGGCTTGAGTATATCAGAGGTGATGAGGATGGTACAAGATAGGGCAAGGTACAGATCTACCATTCGTAGGGTGTTTTTTTTTTTTTTATCCTGATTGACTTGTTGGCATCTAACAAATCTTCTTTGAGAGATCTTCTTAAGAGAATAAAAAAGATGAGCTCTATAAAAAGAACAAAAGACAAGAGATAAATGGGACCTCATAAATACTGAAATTTTTGTATGTTGTTTGTATTGTTATATATCATTGAATTGCCTGTGATTCATAGCAATCCTATGTGAATAACTCTGAACCCTGCTCTATCTTGAGCCAATCTCACTGAACCTGACACACCTACCCTCATTACCCCAGTTTCAGTGTCAATCCATCTCATCCTGGGTCTTCCTCTCTTGTGCTGTCTCTCCTCCTGTCCAAGCATAATGTCCTTCTCTATAGATCCCTCTTGGCAACATATTCAAAGTATGTGAGAGAGAGCTTCAAAATCCTTGCCTCCAAGGAGCAAGTTGATTTTAACTTCTCCAGGAAAGACCTTTTTGTTTTCGTGGCAATCCATGGTATATTCAATACTCTTCCCCAGTACCACAGCTCAAAGGCATTGTTTCTTCTGTCACCCTTAGTCGTTGTCCAGTTGGGTTTTTTTTTATGCATAGCAAGTAACTGCAAAGACTTTTTACAAGCCTTTATTAAAAAATGAACATACAAGCTACAGATTAGGAAAAAATCCCAGAACACTTAATTGTAGGTATGCAAAACCTATATCTAGACCAAGAAACTGTTTGCCAAACAGAACAGGGAACACAGTATGGTTTAAAATCAGAAGGTGTGCATAAGGGCTATATTCTTTCTCCATACCTACCCTAGATGTTAAGCAAATAATTTGTGAAGCTGGACTCTATGAAGAAGAATGTGGCAGAATTTGAGGAAGATTTATTGACAACCTACACTATACAGATGGCACAACCTTGCTTGCTGAAAGTGAGGAGGACCTGAAACGCTTACTGCAGAGGATTAAAAAACTACAGCCTTCAGTATGGATTACATCTCAACATCAAGAAAACAAAGGTCCTTACGACTGGGCCAAGAGGCAATAATATTACAATAGATGAGAAAAAGGATTGAAACTGTTATTTCATCTTATTTGAATCCACAATCAACATCCTTGGTACCAGCAGTCAGGAGATCTGGAGATGTGTTATTTGGGGTAAGGTAAGGTTGCTGTCGAGGCCTCTCCAAAACACTGAAGAAGTGTTCATTTTGAGATCTAAGGTGTGACTGATTCTGGCCATGGTCTTTTCAATTACTTGCTGTGCATCTTAGAGCTGGGCAAGGAATAAGGATGACAGAAATGGAATTGACACTTTTCAACCTAGGCTCCAAGAAGAAACTTAGCTTAGCTCCACCCTCTCCAAGCCAGACTTATTTGTTTTCTTGGTGGTCCATGTATGTTCAAGACTTTTCTCCAGCACCATAATTCAAAGACATCGATTCTGTCATCCTTAGTCATTGTCCAGCTCTCTGATGCATAGCAAGTAATTGCAAAGACTGGATGAAGCACACCTTAGTCTCTAGACTGACATCATTGTTTCTCAGTAGTCTGTCTGGAAAGTTCCCTGACAGCACATTTCCCCAGAACAATTAGTCTTTTGATTTCCTGACTGCTGTTGCCAAGAGTGTTGATTGTGGAGCCAAGAAAGTTGTCCTTGTCGAAAACTTCACTCTCTTCTCCATCTATCATGGTTCTGCTTCTTGAATTATTTGCTTAACATACAGATTGAGTAAGTAGGGCAAAAGAAGGTGACACACTTTCTGATTTTAAACCACACAGCATCCTCTTGCTCGATTCTAATAAGTGCTTCTTGGTCTGTCTATATGTTCCACACAAGCACAATTAAGTATTTTGAAATTCTCATTTTGCAAAATGTTATCCATAATTTATTTTTATCTATATAATCAAATGCTTTTCCATAATCAATGAAATAAAAACCATTGCTTATATTCTTTTCTTTCATCCCAGATGCATTTGATCTCAGCCATGTTTTAAATAGGTCCTCTGGAGTGCTTATTGAACATGCCTTATGTGGAATTAAAGTTTGTTCTTGTAGAAAGGTTGGTTTGGAAAATAAGAAAGAATGAGGTAAGATAGAGGAAATAACTTGGTCTAAATCAAAAGGAGAAATGCAATGGTAGGTAAAAGGAGGATTCATTCAGGAAAGATAAAATTAGGTAGAAAAGTATAGAGTCCTATTTTGAGATGCTCAACTACAAAGTTTGACTTTCTGATATTGGCTGGTGGTTTTCAACAATGCACTTATGGTAACTGAGCTTCCTGGTTGGTTTGTTTGTTTTTAATTTCAGACCAGAGCAAATGTGATTCAAAGGAGTGAGAATTTTCGGGAAGCAACCAAAAATACTTGGAAAATATGTCCTAGATGATACTGAGAGGCAAGCCTCCCTTCCCACATATATAATGTTATTATGGAGTAGCTATGAAAAAAATAATAATGCAAAAATGGCATGAATAAAACTGCTAATCTAATGAAAGGTTATTTGAAGGGGAAAATTTTATCTGAAATTTATTTTATACTTCAAAGTCAATAATAGCAGTTTTTAAACTCCAACTTTTCCCATCTTGGTTAAGGACTGTCCTAAGGCAGGAAGACTGTAACTGCAAGGAAGGCAAAAATTCACTGGAGTGGGTATGCTCTAGGCTCCAAGTTGTGAAACATACAAATTCCATGCCAATGTTCAAGTAGGCCCTGAAGATGATCAGAAGGAGGCAAAGTGAGCCTGGTAATCCTTGCCATAAACTGCCCAGCCTTGAGAAAATAAAAATAGAGTAGAATGTCATGATGGTACAATATAATGTCCATCACTACAGTGGCAATAATAGTAAATTGGGCAAGAAAGACAAATACTGTAGAAGACCATTATTGTAGAAATAGAAAGTTAACTAGTAAAATATACATGAGGATCCAAAGGGGGAAGAGTGGGTGCAGAGAAGATGAAGATGTGGGCGGGTAGTAATCATAGGTTTGCACAATTTGTTGGGTGGAGGGCAGGGTGGGAAAGGAAATGGGAAAGATCTAGTGTGAAAAATAATGTATACCTACTTTTTAAGTAAACCAATATAAAATAAAATTTCATTTTAAAACAAGTCTTATGGTAAGTACAGGGTTGATTATTAAAAATAAAAGAACTTACAGTAAAAATACATAAACAAATAAATAAAAATTAGTGAATTGAGCAGAAAATACTATAGAGTGTGCACAGTGGCTTTCTTTGATCAAGGTGATTCCAATATTATTAGAAACATGTCAGCACAAGCTAGTGGAAGGTACATAACTCAATGTATATTTTCATAAAGCTGGCCAAGAGCTTATTTTAGAAATAAAATTCCTGATTCTAATAAAGCCTCTTTAGAGGATTTGTTCAGTCAGACATATTCAGTCATTTGTGTTTGTGAAATAAATTTTTTTCTATGCATATTTATAAATTTAAACTTTGTCAAAGAAAACTGCCATATTCTTTGAAAAATCCCAGCATTAAGTGGGGGAAAAAATCGCTCCCAATCTGGTAACACAAAGAAATCCATTATAATATGTGCTTATAATTGCTTCCTCTTGCTAAGAGAAAAGCAGGCTCTGACAAATGGCTTCTATTTGGATATGCATTACTGTATCTGTAAATGAATCCCGTTATAATCTGGTAGGCAATTGGCTCCAATTGATCCCTTTCTTTCTTTATTCATTGTCTTCATTTTATCAATATTGTGAAAACGTTACCTCATGTTAAACTATTTCCATTTTGGACCTTTCTTCTCCTCCTCCTCCTCCTCCTCCTCCTCCTCCTCCTTCTTCTTCTTCTTCTTCTTCTTCTTCTTCTTCTATTGTGAAAAACATGTATAGGGATACAAGGAGGTGAGGGTTGGGAGCAGAAGGGTGAGGATGGGCAGAGATGAAATTGCAGGGATGCAGTTGCAGGGCTGCACAATTTGGTTGGTGGGGGAAGCAGGCAAAGGAAATGAAAAGGATCCAGTGGATACAGGGCAATGGTAAGCATAGTCCAATGGTGATTAAACAAACTGTCTTATTCACTTGTGGGTTTCTCATTTGGGAATGGGGTGCAGACTCTCTGGCTTCTTTAAGCTGAATAAGGGTATTGATGTGAAGGGGGAAAGGGAGCACACTTTATCACGTTACTGGTGGGTCTTGGGTTAAAGCTGCTTGCCTTCTTGTTCTGCTAGAAGATATTTTCCTGACATTTACTCCCCTCTGGACTGCAAAGTGTTTTTCCAGGAGGGCCCAGGGGGATGGCTGACTGAACCCTGAGGTTCGATCCTCCTTTGCTTCCTTAGCTGGCAGTTGTATTTCATTTTTGTCTCTGGAACTGGGTCTGAAGTAAAACTCAGTGTTAAGATTACCTATAGGAAAGGGAGCAAACCTAGAGAGAACAAACTTGTGAGTTACAAATAGAAGGGCTTTGGGGATGTTACTGGGGGAGAGGGTGGAGGAAAGTAGCCTAGATAAAATTCTCTGTACACCCTAGGCAGTTTTTTTTCTACCCAGGGGTCGAGATTGAGATTGTACACAGCTTTAGTTTGCTTGGCTCCATAGTCAACAGTCTTGGCACCAGCAGCCAGGAAATTAAAAGGCACATTGCCATGGGAACGTCGGCTGTTAGGGACCTCTCCAAAGTACTGAAGAGCAATGATGTCTCTCTGGAGACTAAGGTACATCTGATACAGGCCATGGTCTTCGCAATCCTTGTTATGCATCAGAGAGTTGGACAATGACCAGGAAGGATAGAAGAATTGTTGCCTTTGAGCTGTGGTGCTGGAGAAGAGTATTGAGAATACCATGGACTGCTAGGAAAACAAATAGATTTGTCCTGGAAAGGGTTAAACCGGGTGGCTCCTCGGAGGCAAGGATTCTGAGGCTCCGTCTAACATACTTTGGACATGTTGTGAGGAGAGACTGGTCCTTAGAGAGGGACATCATGCTTGGGAGGGTGGAGGGACAGCGCAGGATAGGAAGGCCATTTATGAGGTGGATTGATTCAGTGACTGGGATAATTGGGATGGGAGTGTCAGAGACAGTGCGATTGGCACAGGACAGAGCGGAGTTTAGGGCTGTTGTACATAGGGTCGCTATGAGTTGCAGGCGACTTGACGGCACATAACAACAACAACAACAGGAGTCAGATGGCATAACCCAAGGGCTGAGGAGGGCTGGCTCGCCCCAAGGGCTGAACGGGCTTGCCCCAAGGGCTTGCCCCGAGGGCTGAATGGCTTGCCCCAAGAGCTGGCTTGCCCTGAGGGCCAAATGGCTTACCCCAGAGACTGATCAATTCACCCTGAGGGCCAAGCAGCTCACCCCAAGGGCCAAACATCTCTCCCCAAGAGCCAAATAGCCCACCCCAAGGGCTGGACTGCAACCCCCAGGGCCTAACGACACACCCTAGGGGCTGGTTGGCACACTCCCCCAGCCAAGTCCCAACCCTGCACCTCACTGAAGACCATGTGGCCAGGAACAGCATTCCCAATTCCCACACCACCACCATTACCCTCCCTCCAATAAGTGGTCATACTGTAATTTGAAGTAGGTATCACTGCCCTCCTCCTTTATAAATGGAGAAAGGGACCTGAGAGTGGTGAACAGATACCTCCCCCTTCCCCCAGGTCTAAACAGTTCTTGGCAGAGGCAGTCAATAGATCAAAAGATGTGATGCATTGAGGGTATTTGCTGTCTCGGTCATGCTGCCACTGTTAAGTCTACGACTTGACGTAGTTGTAACTCTCATCAATCCTTTGTATTGTGCCCAAGGAAACCCCAACCTGCCTCCGCTTCTCCCGCTGCTGCCATCTTGGCTCCAAGAATTCTCCCCAGAACAAGTCCACTCTGCAGTGGTGTGGTGGCTCCACTGCACCAGCCTCAGGGGACCTGGTGCCTACTGTCCATCCCAGGTGAGGGGATCCCTGGGGTCCAGCGGTGGGAGCCTCATGGAGCTGTGGTGGTGGCAGGGGCTCGGCAGCAGGGGGCTGGGAGCCATGGGACTCACCCATTCCTCCTTGGGAATCCTTGATCTCGATCCACACTGAAGACCAGTCATCAACTGTTTAACTGTTCAATTATCAATAAACAGAGGTCTATAGAAGGCCATGGTGGCCCTCCTCTATGTGGTCCGCTGCTCCTGCAGCTCACCACACTGTTTCCACCACCACTGCCATCTTGGAATCCCCCCATTTTGGACCTTTCATAGTGAGATTTTATCACATTCTTGAAAGAAAAACTTGATCACATCACTGAGACTTTATCGGGTTTATTGATGCTAGAAGCTGTTGAGAATACTAAGCAGAAAGTTGCATGGTGTTTGATTAATCATGGAAGATACAGGCCTTTTAAAGGGAATTTGGCAATTTCTGGTGAGGAGTTCTGATTTTTCCAAGCCAAACTCATTGATTGCCATTAAGTTAGTTCAGACTCATACCAACCCTATAAGACACAGTAGAATTCTCCTAGAGTGTTCCTAAGGCTGTAAATCTTTACAGAAGTAGATTATCCCATCCTTCTCCCCCAGAGAGGCTGGTGGATTTGAATTAACCTTTAGTTAACAGCCCAACCACTGTCCCACTCTCTAAGTGAAAGTCTTACAAAGCAAAGGATCTTTCTGTCATTGGTTCCATAGTTGTCTGATGGGAATTGGCAGAGTTTGGTATGATGAGAGATTGAGTAACAATTATAACTGCCAAGTTGTTCTGTTCAGAAAGTTAAAACATTTTGAAAGCTTCTCTTGTACTGTTCAGGTATACACTTGGTACAAATGGCGACTTCAATTTATTCCTTCTTAGGAAAGTTTTTGCACCTAACAGAAGCAGTCATTAATTTGTAATAGTATTGGTGGTGGTGGTGTTAGGTGCTGTCTAGTCATATGTGTATTTTATTATGTCTGTGTAATACAGCACTTTCTGATGATTTTTATTCATGGAAACCATGCTGGCATGGTAAGTATGCTTCCTTTCCTCACCACATGGCTCATTGTTTCCTGTGGCATCAGAACAAACTCCTTGAAATCTTCTTCAGTCTTTGTCTGAAGCCTCTGTCTCTTTCAAGAGCTCAAATCAAGTTAAGAAGGTAAGGCGAAACCACACGGTTTCTTTTCCTCTCCCTTATTTCTCTAATTCTCAGTCTATGCTTCCTTTTAAAGGCACACATACACAAACATCCTTCTCCATTTTCCTTCCACAGTATAAATTAACTCAAGCTGATGAATACCTGTAAGCTTAAACCCTCATCACATGCATCCAAACAGGAATCCCAATTTAGGGTCAGCCAAGACATCACACATTACCTACACATAGTTAAGAAGATCAATCCTAAGATAGGATATTTTCAGTATTAGAACAAGCATCATTCTTATTAATACATTGTTCCCAAGTCATTTGTTTTTATCTTCAACTAAAAACAAAACAAAACCAGAAGTGACTCACTACTCAAGAGTTATCTGAAAGTAGAAAATCATTGCTCAATTTATTTGGCAGTGAAAATGACCTTTATGGCATTTTGTGAAACTTTCTATTATGTAATTCTGTTGACAGGATGTTAAAACCAAGTTACATGGTGGCGTGCAGTGAACAGAAAATCACCCACAAGAATCTTAAGTGGCCATTGTTGTGTACTGTTGAGTCAGAACTGACCCATAGCTGATCCTCCAGCAAGCTTTCAGAGGCAGTTTAATCACTTGGTAGGAGGTCACCCATTCTTTTCCTGTGGAATACTTGGTGGATTCAACCTACATGCCTTCAGGATTGCAGTGCAGCTTCTTACCACTAGGCAGCAGAGCTCTAAGAGGGCATTGTTGAGTACAATCGAGTTGGAACGTACCTCTAGCTGACCCTCCAGATGGTTTTCAGAGGCAGCTAATTCCACTGGAGGAGATTGTTCAAAGTGGCCATTATTAATTACTGATGACCACTTAGAGCTCTAATGGCTTAGTGGTAAGAAGCTGTGCTGTAATCCTGAAGGCATGCAGTTCAAATCCACCAGCTAATGAATCTGAAGGATCTAAGAAGTGCACACCTTGATAAAGGCATTTGTGTCACTGAACAAGAAGAGACAGAAGGAAAAGACTGTCATGCCCTCCAACCACTGGTCTGATCCTCAAGCAGTCATGAGAGATGGCACTTGAATGAGTAGTATTTTTTTCCATTATGTACTGAGTAATGAATTTTGGTTTTGGGGTTTGGGCTTGGGTTTTTTATTTGTTGTTTTTTCAGTGGCACAG
>NW_006399817.1:8217552-8247604 GCF_000299155.1 Elephantulus edwardii | reverse complement strand
AAGGAAGGAAGGAAGGAAGGAAGGAAGGAAGGAAGGAAGGAAGAAAGAAAGAAAGAAAGAAAGAAAGAAAGAAGAAAATCACTGGTTCAAACACCAACATCTTCTCTGGAGAAAAATGTGGCAATCTGCTCCCATAAAAATTCCAAAACAAGCCTGACCTCATTACTATCAAGTCCATTCTGGCTCATAGGGGCCCAGTGGAAAGGGAAGAACTGTTCTGTAGGGTTTCTATGGCTGTAAATCTTTATGGGCACATATGTCTGCTACACCTTTCCTTACTGGAGCAGCTGGTAATTTCCATTAGCTGCTCAGTGCTTAACTACCTTGCCACTATAACTTCTTTTTACTTCACAAGCTGTTATGGAATTATCCCTAGGAAGATTAATTAATATTGGGACAGAACTTTGATAAATCAGCAAGATAACTATTTCACCCCCAAAGCCCAGGGACAAAGTGCTTAAGAAGAAAAATATGTTGGCTACTGCATGGTTCAAAATCAGGAAAGGAGTGCATAGGAATGCAACCTGTCCCTATATCCTTCAATCTGTATGCAGAACAGATCATTCAGGAAGCCGGGCTTTACGAGGAGTCTGGCATCAAGATTGAAAGAAGACTCACCAACAATCTGCCTTATGCAGATGACACAACCTTGCTTGCGGAAACTGAGGAGGACCTGAAGTGCTTGCTGCAAAAAGTAAAGGACTGTTTTCTTCAATATGGATTGAAGTTCAACATCAAGAAGACAAAGATTCTTACCACTGGGCCAACTGTCAGCCCCATGATGGATGGAGAAGAGATTGAGGTGGTTAGCAATTACAGCTTGCTTGGATCTACAATCATCACTCTTAATACCACTATTCAGGAAATCAAAAGACTAATTGCATTGGGAAAACCTGCTGTCATGGACCTCTCCAGAGTGCTGAAGAATAACAATGTCAGTGTAGAGACAAAGGTACACCTAATCCAGTTCATGGTCTTTGTAATTACTTGCTATGCATCAGAGACCTCGACAATGACTAAGGAGGATAAAAGAAGAATAGATGCCTTTGAGTTGTGGTGCTGGAGAAGAGTCTTAAACATACTGTGGACTGCCAAGAAAATAAATTGGTCCGTCTTGGAGAGGATGAAATAAGTTTTTCCTTGGAGGCCAGGATTTGAAGCTCCACCTCACATACTTTGGGAACATGGCCAGGAGAGACCAGTCCTTGGAAAAAGGCATCATGCTCAGAAAGGTGGATGTACAGCACAGAAGAGGAAGACCCAGGATGAGATGGAATGATGCAGTATCTGGGGCAATGGGGGTTGGTGTGTTGAAATTAGTAAGACTGGCTCAGGACAGGGAAAGGTTCAGATCTGCCATTCATAGGGTCGCTATACATTGCAGGCGACTCAATGGCACTTAACAACAACAACATAGTATCTTGGTTGTTTTTATTTAAGCCTCTTGTTTAGAGTCAACAAGACCTTGCGGAAGGCCTTTGTGTTTAAGGTTTGTTATTATAATATTTTGGAGAAACATTCTTCTAAGTGGTACAGCACTCTTCTGTCCATTTGCTGTACCTGGGGTTGCTGTGATGCTGAACCTTGTGCCACTGGGGTGTCAAATGCCATAATGGTTACCCATGGTGGACAGTGTTTGGTGGTATTCCCAGTTTAAGACAGGTTTGGAAGCAGGAGTGGCATCCACTTTCTAAACAACATGCCTCTGGAAACTCTATGAACTTTAATAAATGTCAATAGTTATAAAAAGGCTTCAGACCTTTTGTTCCTAGGGTCATTATGAGTTGTGCTCGACAACTCATAATGGTAATCAACAACAACAACTGAGAAAAGAGGCACCCAGACCAGAGCTAAGACACTAGTATCAGCATAGGCAGGAAGATTATAGAAATTTAAAAGGCCAGCTACAATTATCATGGAAAAAAATATCAGTATGTATTAATTGAAAATTACCCTATAAATCCTTTACACTAACAAAAAATAAAGAACATAGATTGTGAGATTTCTTTTTTCCTTTCTTTTTTGCCATATTGACTTTTCTTCTATCCATATACACATTTCTTTTTACTGAACAATTTGAAAATAAATAGAAAGTATCATGTCTCTTCACCACAGCATGTGAATCCCCAAGAAACTAGGGCAATCTTTCATATATCCACAATATTGTTTTCACACACAGCCAACTTAACAAATAAAAAGTAATAACTATTATTCCACTGTCATCAAGTAGAGGGTAGCTCATAGCAGCTCTTTCTCAGGTTTCTGAGACTACCATTTTGGGGGAGGAGATTGAACATCTTTTTCCCTTGAAGCAGTTGGTGGATTTGAATCACTAATTTTGCAGTTAGCATCCCCGTGCTTTATGCACTAGGCCACTAGAGTGTCTTTATAGCCATTTCATATATTCTTAAGTGGTCTACTGGCAAGAAGCTGCACTGCAATGCTGAAGGCACATGGTTTGAGGCCACAAGCCGCTCTGCAGGAGAAAGATGGGCAATCTCATCCTGTATGATTAACTATCTCTGAAAACCCCCTGGGGGGTTAGCTATGGGTTGGTTTTGAGTCTATGGTACACAATAACAAACAAGTATTATATACCCAGCAAACTTGTCACTCATTATGATGGTAAATTTGAGGTATTTTCGGATAAACAGAAAGATGAGCGGAGCGTCTGGTTTCTGCAAAGATTTGTTTTCTGGTTTTGAGTTGAGACTTGGGTAGGGCTGTTGCTCAAAACTGGGTGCAAGCTGATTGGATTTTACCTTGTATTTATAAAGACATTTATGCCCAAGGGTTTTTAATTGTTTTCAGTCAAAAATTCTTCTAAGTAGTATAGCATTGGTCTGTTCAATTTCTGTAAGGTAACTCATGGTTGCTGTAAGTGTAAACACGGTGACACTGATGTGTCAAATGATATAATGGTTACCCTTGTTGGACAGTGTTTGGTGGATCTCCCAAATTAAAACAGGCTTGGAAGCAGAAATGGCATCCACTTCCAATATAACTTGCCTCGAAAACTCTATGAACTTAAAGAAAAGATGAAAGCTTTTTGTGTTTAAGACTTTAATTCATAGGGTCACTAAGAGTCATCTGTGTCTCGATGGCACTTAACAACAACAATGTGGACAAAAATCTTGAATGATCCAAGAAGCATAAGAAAAAGATGGAAAGAATACATGGAATCATTGTACTAAAAAGAATTGGCTGACAAACATTCCAGGCTAAAGATAATAAAGGAAGAAGTTCAAGCTGCTCTGAAGGAATTGGAAAAAGAATAAGACTCCAGGAATTGATAGAATATCATTTGACATATTTCAAGACACAGATGTAGCTATGAATGTGCTCACTAGGTACCAAGAAATCTGGAGGACAGCTACCTGAACACCTGTCTGGGAAAGATTCATATTTAGTCCCATTTGGAAAAAAAGCTGATCCAAAATAGTTTGGAAATTATCTAACAATATTACTAATATCCTATGCAATCAAAATCTTGTTGAATATTATCTAAAAATGATGGTAGTACATTAACAGAGAACTGCCAGAGATACAAGCTGGTTTTAAAAGAGGCTGTAGCATTAGGGACATCATTGCAGATGTCAGATGGATCTTGGCCAAATGAACAGAGCACTAAAAGAATGTCTCTTTGTGTTTTACCAACTATCCAGGGTATTGAAATGTGTGGATCACAACAAATTGTGGCTAACATTGAGAAAAATGGGAATCCCATAACACTTGATTGTGTTCATGCAAAGCCAAGAAGCTGTGGTCTGAACACAGCAAGGAAACACTTCATGGTTAAAAGAAAAGAGTATGTCATGGATGTATCATTTTTCCATACCTTTGAGATCTACATGCTGAACAGATCATTTGAGAAGCTGGATTTGATGAAGAAGAATGTGGCATCAGGACTGGAGGAACACCCTGTTTTATGCTGATGGCACAACCTTGCTTGCTGAAAGTGAGGATGACTTTGAAGCATTTGTTACAGAAAATCAAGGACGGTAGCCTTCAATATGGACTATATCTCAACATCAAGAAATCATAAATCCTCACTACCAGGCCAATAGGCAGAGCCATGATAGATGGAGAAAAGATTGAAGTTGTTAATGATTTAATCTTGCTTGGCTCCACAATGAGCACCCTTGGCAGCAACAGCCAGGAAATTAAAAAATAAGTTGTGTTGGGGAAATCTGCTGTCAAGGATGTCTCCAAAGTGCTAAAGAGCAATGATGTCTAGAGACTAAGATGCACTTGATCCAGGCCATAGTCTTCTCAATTGTTTCCTATGCTTCTAAGAGCTAGACAATGACTAAGGATGACAGAAGGACAATTTACACCTTCGAGTTGTTGTGGTTCTGAAGAAGAATATTCTCCAGCACTACATAGCATGGACTTCAATGAGAACAAAGAGATCTATCCAGGAGAGGGTGAAAATAGATGGTTCCCTGGAGACAAGAATTTTGAAACTCCATCTCAGATATTTTGGATATGTTGTCAGGAGGGACCAGTCTATGGAGAAGGACATCATGCTTAGAAGTTTGTAGAGAGTAAAAGCTTGATTGAGGTTAATTGACACAGTGACTGTGGCCATCAGGTCAGGTGTGCCAGAGATGGTGAAGTTGGTTCAAGTTACAGCAAAGTTCAGAGACGTTGTTCATAGGGTTGCTATAAGTCATAGTCAACTTGATGGCACATAACAACATACAAATAAGGGAATTTGTGAAAACTAGACCAACTTTACAAGAAATATTAAAAGGAGTTTCTAAAGAGAGCCAAAAACAACAGACAGCACATCATTCAGAAACTGACTGAGACATAGCAATACAAAAATAAAACTAACTTATGAGATAAAAAAATAGGGAACTAGAGATATCAGTGCATAATTGAGGGCAACTATAGCAAAAATACCACTGGACCAATTGGTAGCATCAGGATGGATGGCGAAGAGATTGAGATTGTTCACAGCTTCAGTTTGCTTGGCTCCACGGTCAACACTCTTGGCACCAGCAGCCAGGAAATAAAAAACATATTGCAACGGGAAAATCTGTGGTAGGGACCTCTCTAAAGTACGGTGTCTCTCTGGAGACTAAGGTGCGCCTGATACAGGCCATGGTCTTTGCAATCACTTATTATGCATCAGAGAGTTGGACAATGACTAGGGAGGATAGAAGGAGGAGAATTGACGCCTTTGAGCTGTGTTGCTGGAGAAGAGTATTGAATGTTCCATGGACTGCCAAGAAAACAAACAGATCCATCCTGGAAAGGGTTAAACCAGGTTACACCTTGGAGACAAGGATTCTGGGGCTCCATCTGACATACTTTGGACATGTTGTAAGGAGAGACAGGTCCTTGGAGAGGGACATAATGCTTGGTAGAGTAGAGGGACAGCGCAGGGGGGGAAGACCCTCTATGAGGTGGATTGATTCAGTGACTGGGGTAATCGGGATGGGTGTGTCAGAGGCAATAAGATTGGCACAGGATAGAGCAGGGTTTAGGGCTGTTGTACATAGGGTCACTATGAGTCGCAAATGACTCGATGGCACAAAACAACAAACAACAACAACAATAGCAAAAAAAGAAGGAATAAGTAGTTACAACACTTCAAAACAATTAAGAAGTCAAGGTGGTTTCAAGATAAAGTGAATCAGTTTACAGTTGAGAATAAAATAGTAAATTACAGAGTAGTCTCCCAGAAAATGAATAAACTTTATTAGGAAAATCAAAACAAAAAAGAATAATAGTGTAAAGACCTAATCAGCACTAACACAACACCAATGAAGGAAATTGTTTTTTAAAAGCCATAAATAAAATGAACTCAGGGTGGAGAAATAGATGGAATAGAAAACTCAGGAGTACCACACAAGGGAGTGGAGCAAATAAATGACAGCAGCAGAACCTTGCCTACTGGTTATTACTCTGAATGTAAATGGATTAAATGCACCAGTCAGGAGAAAAAGAGTCCCCGAAAGGTTAAGAAAGTATGACCCATCCATATAATGTTTACAGGAGACACATCTCAGACACAAAGACCATGATAGACTAAAAATCAAAGGATAAAAAAGTATTACTAATTAAATGGTAGTCACAAAAGTACATGTCAATATTAATTTTTAATAAAATCAACTTCAAGGTAAAATACTATATAATGATCAAAAGGTCAATTAAATAAGAGGATATAACTATAGTTAGCATAACACAGAAGAACTAAATAATACAATTAAACCACTTGATCTCATAGATAGATATATATATAGAGAGAGAGAGAGAGAGAAAACACTTCACCCAACAAGGGCATAATGTACATTTTTCTTAGTGCACTTGGTGTATTCACCAGAATAGACCATAATCACATAGCAAACCTCAATAAATTTAAAAATTAAAAGAAAACAAAAAAAACACTACAAATTAGCTTCTCAGAGCACAATTCTAAGAAATTAGAAATCATTACCAGGAAGATCAAAGTGGGGAAATAAATACATAAAAACAAAATAATATGCTGCTTGAACACTATTATGTGATAAAAGACATAAAAATAAGTTTAAAAACATCTTAAAACCAATCAGAATGAAAATACAACATAACAAAATCTTGGGGACACAGCAAAAGTAATGCTCAGAGGCCAATTTATAGTAATGAACATATACATCATAAAAAAGAACTAAAATCAACACCTTTAACATTTCCGATAGTTACAAAAAGAGCAGCAACAAATTGAAAACATTTCTGTGTTTCCTTAGAAAGGTGAAAAGGAAATGCCATTTAACCCAGCATGTCCACTACAAGGTATCTATCCCAACAAAATAAGAGCTGCAACACATACCAAAATACACCAATTTTCACTGAAGCATTTATTTATAATAACATAGATGGAGTCAATCCATATGTTCATGAACAGACAATTGGCTAACAAAACCACGGTGCTTTCACAAAGTACATCATCACAAAAATTATCAACAATTTGTTAAATATTGCACAATATGAGTGAATCTAGAATAAATTATGCTGAATTACATAAATCAATTGCAAAAAGATAATTATAGTATAAGGTCACCATAAAATAGATAAGAAAAGGCTTTTTAAAACATTTTATTGTATTTTGTGTGTGTACTGTCAAATCAGATTTCTCCTCCAGCAGTGCATTTGGTTGATTTGAACCACATACCTCTGGGATTGGGAATCCCAGAACAGTTGATCGTGCTGATGCGAAACTATACTTGGACCAGGAGGCAGTCGTCAGAACAAAGCAAGAAAACACTGCACAGTTCAGAACTGGGAAGGGTGTATGCCAGGGCTGTATCCTGTCTCCATACCTTTTCAATCTTTAGGCAGAACAGGTTATCTCGTGGCGGGGGGGGGGGGGGGGGGGGGGCGCTGAGTTCTATGAGGAGAAATGTGGCATCAGGATTGAATCTGTGTTATGCAGATAACAGAACCCTGCTTGCTGAAACTGAGGAGGACCTGAAGCACTTGCTGTGGAAGGTCAGGGACTGCAGTCTTCAGTATGGATTGAGACTCAATATCAAGAAAACAAAGATTCTCACCACTGGCAGCACCATAAGGGATGGTGAAGAGATTGAGATTGTTCACAATTTTGGTTTGCTTGGTTCCACAGTCAACACTCTTGGCACCATCAGCCAGGAAATTAAAAGACGTATTGTGATGGGAAAGTCTGTGGTTAGAGACCTCTCTAAAGTGCGGAAGTGTAAAGATATTAGTCTGGAGACTAAGGTGTGCTTGGTACATGCCATGGTCTTTACAATCACTCGCTATGCATCAGAGAGCTGAACAATGACTTGGGAGGATAGAAGGAGACTTGATGCCTTTGAGCTGTGGTGTTGGAAAAGAGTACTGAATACACCATGGACTGCTAGGAAAACAACAGATTTGTCCTGGAGAGGGTGAAGCCGGGCTGCTCCTTGGAGGCAAGGATGCTGAAGCTTTGTCAGACATACTTTGAACATGTTGAAAGGAAGGACCAGTCCTTGGAGAAGGATGTCATGCTTGAGAGGGTGGAGGGGCAGCGCAGTAGAAGAAGACCCTGAATAAGATGGATTGATTCAGTGACTGGAGTAATGGGGATAGGTGTGTAGGAGATGGTGAGACTGGCACAGGATAGAGCAGAGTTTTGGGCTGTTGTACATAGGGTCACTATGAGTAATAGGCGACTCAACGGCACATAACAACAACCACAATCTCTGGGATTGTAGTGCAGCTTCTTGCCACTAGGCCACCAGGGCTCCCTAAGAAAGGGCTTTTAAATAAGTTTTTATTCTATGATATACAATCACATTGCGTTTCTTCAAGATGTAAATATTTTCTCTTATATACTGTGCATTCTTGTATAATTGGTGATAAATATTGATATGTTGGGAAAATTAATAAACTCAAATAAATTTCATAATAAAAATCAAAGATGAAAATAGACATTTCTGGAAGCTTCTCAAGAATATAACTCAACAACTCATTGTCATCATAGTAGATTCCAACTCATGAAGCTGACCATTGTGTTTTTGATGTTGTAAATTGCATGGATAGAAACTGCTCATTTTTCTCCTGAGGAGTCGAGTCAAACCACCAAAAAACCCCAGCCCTAGGACTAGCAGTGTAACCATCTATAGACTATGCCACCAAAGCTTCCTTTACTCAAGAAAGTGGTTTTTAACTTCCTTGGAGATGAGGATGAGTAAGAGAATCAAGAGGGGAAAAAGCTTATGACTTTGTTATGTTGTCAAAACAAGTAAAATTAATAAGTTATCTACTTAGTGTTCACTTCTTTTTTTATTATTCTAGTTTAGTTACAAAATTCAAATACACTGTTTTTCACACCAAATTCTTCAAATTTCTCTCACTCCCCCGTCAAATTTTACAACTCCATGATTTAATCCCCCCTCTCACATCCTCATTCCTCTGCTTTCACCCCCCCCCAGTGGATCCTCATACTCATTCTACAATAATGGCTTTATACAATATTTGTCTTTGTGGGACCGAGTTAGTTCGATCAGCGTAATGCTTTCCAGACCCTCCCAAGTTAGGTAATAAATTGAAAAACCATTGCTCCTGTGTGTTGCGTAGTATTCCATTGTATGAATGTACTATAATTTCTCGATCCATTCTATTGTGGCTGGACATTTGTCTGGGCTGTTTCCATGTCCTTGCAATGGTATATAATGCTGCTCAAAATCATTGGCAATAAGAAAGATGCAAATCAAAACCGCAGTGAGATATCATATCACTCTGGAACAGTGGCAAAATTTAAAAGGGCAGCAAGTAATAAATGTTGGAGAGGATGTGGCAAGATAGGAGCTCGTATACATTGTTGGTGGGATTGTAAAATGGTACAACCACTCTGAAAGGCAGTTTGGCTCTTCCTCAAAAAGCTGAACATAGAAATTCCAAGTGACCCAGCTATTCCACTGCTTAGGATATACCCCAAGAAAATGAGAACTGAGGCTGAAACGGAGACTTGCACACCAGTGTTCACTTCTTACAGAACTTCCTTATTAACCTGTACCTCCTCTGCTTAGGCGAATCCTTACCAATGTGAAGTCAGTCACATTGGACTAACTCCTTAGTCCTAAAGCCAAGATACACTGTATGTACTCAGATTACAAGAGACCAGCAATTTTAACATTATAATGAATGACATTTTATATAGAGAGACAAGTGTGTAGAAGAGAAGATAGGCCAACTTTATCAAGACGAGCTCCATAGGAACCAAGTTTAAGTTCAGCATATATAAGGGACAGACGTCCATCCTTTCTTTGGTTCTGCAGCAATTTGACTTCAATAGTCTGTTTAGTATAGATTAAAGAGGAGCTTTGGTGCTAGTCCATATAGAGTTAAATTGCTAACATAACAGTAGTGGCTCCAAGGAAGAACAATGGGCAATCTTCTTTTGTGCTATTAAAACCTCAGATAATTCACGAGAGGGTCAGCTGTGAGTTGGTTCCAACTCAACATAAATGATGAGTTGAGTTGAGTTGACTGACTGACTAAGATGTAACTAATGGCCCAACCTATTAAAAATAATAGAGTAAAGGAAAAAGAAAAGTTAATTGAGAAAAAATATGCATATGAACAGGTTGAATGCTAAAGTCATAATATTTCAAAATACTGTACTACATAAATGTTTCTTCTAGGAAGCACGTTTTCATTTCATAAATAATTTTATTATTGTTATTAAAGAGTAATTCTTGTTCAGTCTAGTAAGTGTTTCATCATTAAATCTATTCTAAGAGGATAAGGATTATTGTTCATAGGAGGAGAAAAATAAAAACACTGAAAGACCAAAGAGTAAGTTTTGTGACTTTTTGAGATCTTGAATGGACAAAATCAACAAGCTTCAAAGTCATGGCATTAAATGTAAGATCCGAGAGAGATCTGAGAGAAAAGATGTTTTGAAAAACTAAGAAGCAAAATTAGCTTGGAAAAGTAAAACAACAAAGACCAAAAGAGGAAAGTAGAAAATATTCTTAAGAAAAAGAAACTGGAATAAATATGTATGATAATGTACAGTGAGTTCCTATCCAAGTAAGTAGAAAGTTTGAAGCATTGATAACAGGAAGGCAATGTGAAAGCCCCAGCGCCATCCTTGCTTGAGGGTTTGAGTACACTGCTTGATGTGGAGCAGGCTGTGGAAATAACCAGTAAGGGAAACTCAAAGTCTAGAATAACCACAGAGAAGATTATATTTAAACTTTCCAGACTTTGACAAGAAGTGAGGCGCTTCCTTCTGCACCTGAATAGCAGCAACTCCCTCAGGGGACTTGCTTGAGTAGATGAACCCAAAGGGCAGACTCACTGATTGGAGTACAAACAAGTCCATCTGGGAGGGAGTGCAACCAGGGTGCTCTTTAGATGCAAGGATGAGGAAGTTTCACCTTACATACTTTGGGCATGCTGTCAGAAGTCACCAGTCCTTGCAAAAGGGCAGCATCCAAGAAAAGGTGGAAGATTAGAGAAAGATAGGAAGACTGTCAACCATAGGGATTGATAGAGCGACTGACAATGAGTTTGAGAATATTTGAGATGTTAGGATGGCGCAGGAGAGGGCATGTTTCAGATCTGACATTCATAGGATTGCTGTGAGTTATAGTCTACTCAACGGCATCGGACAACAATACAGTAACAGAGCACAGTGTCTTTAACGTCTCACAGACACTCACCTCTAGGGCCTCAGAGAATGTGCCAAAAGACCCAAGAGATTGAAGAGATGACTAAGTATGTTAGAAATAGCTGGTTGACAAATATGTGTGGTTGTCTCCACATTAGAAGGGACATCCCTACCAAGAATGCATTTCACAACCTCCTTGATGTACAGGTATGGCAATGGATCGAGTTCCAGACAGAGAGTGACCTGTAAGCAAAAGTCGTGAAAAATTATGAGTGTTTCTTCTGCTCAATGTCTGTAAGACAATATTCCAAGACCCTTGGGTTGGGGTTGTTGTATACAATTAGAAACTGCAATGAATTCACAAGAATATCTCAGGTATAATACAATATACTAAATAGGGAGCTGTGGTGGCCTAGTGGCAAGAAACTGTGCTGCAATCCCACAGTTGTGGGGTTCGAGGCCACCAGCTGCTCCACAGGAGAAAGATGGGCAATCTCCTCCCATGCAATTAACTGCCTCTGAAAATCTGCAGGAGGGTCGGTCAGCTGTGAGTTGCTTCCAGCTTGACAGTACACTACCACCACCACAACAGCAAATATATTAAATACTCAAGGTAAATAATGGTATATTTGTGCCAAACCAAAACTAAAACCCCTGCTGTGGAATCTGTGCCAACTCACAGTGTCCCTTCAGCATGGTTTTGAGACTATAAATCTTTAAAGCAGGAATCTGCCCCTCTTTATCCCCAGAAGTGCCTATTGGAATTGAACCACCAACCCTTTGGTCAGCAGCTAAACTCTTAATACCCTAGGCCGCCAGGGCTCCTTAACATTAACAAATTCAACACTTGTTGAGCTGGAAACAACTCATAGCTCCAAAGGGTTTTCTTAGGCTCTAACTCACACAGAGAGAGATTGTCCATCTTTCTGCCACAAAGCAGCTAAAGAATTTCATCTGTCCACCTTTGGATTGCTAGAGCCACTGCTCACCCACTAAGCCACTAGAGTTCCTTTAGTAAAGCACACTACAATAACAGTTAAACACAGGCCTTAGTAAAACAATACTAGTTAAGGACATCATTAGTAAGCTCTGGTGGCCTAGTGACAAGAAGCTGTGCTGTAATCGCTAAGGCATGCAGTTTGAGGCTAACTGCTGCTCTGAGGAAGAAGGATGGGCAATCTCCTCCTGTGCGATTAACTGCCTCTGAAAACCCGTCAGAAGGTCAGCTACGGGTCATTTCAACTCAACAGTCCTCAACAACAGCAATAACATCATCATAATTAGCTCAAGAGCTATTTGGGCTTTTTAAAGATAAATCCACCATTATCTGTAGGAAAGCGAGCCAAAGCATTATGACGAAATTGTTGAAACTACCAGATAAAAGGAATGTCAGATGTTTCCTTTGGCTAGGGTCATGAGAATATATTGCTGAGACTTTAAAGGCCCTATGAACCAAGGAAGCTTGGGAACCTCTGTCTCAGGGAAGGCTGGAATCGCAAGATGAAAGGAGTCTCAATTCATGGGATTCTACTTGGAGGATAACAACCTATCAATTAAGAACTCCCACAACTGACAGATATAAAAGCCAGAAACAAACTTGTATTAACTCACTGACCTGTTGAGGTTGCTCTAGTACCCTTACTTTAACTAATGTATGTGAGAATATAGATCGAAGGCCGATGACCTGCATTGCTGAGCACCCTTTGTCCTGTGGAAATGACATGAGACAAGCTGTGTGTCAGAAGAGGCCACATAGCTCAGGGGATAACTCAGAGTGGCTGGCTACTCTTCTTCAAACTGAGAGACAAGCACTCTGAAAGTAAGATTAACCAAGGCAAAGGGTGCTCTAGTGGCCTATTGGTGGTGGTGTTGACTTCCTTCTAGTCATGCACGACCCATAGCAACCCCATGAAAAAAAAAGACCTAAAGCCTTTCTGTATCGTCATTTCTCCAAGTTCATAGAGTTTCCAGAGGCATGTAGTTTAGGAAGTGGATGCCGCTCCTGCTTCCAAACATGTCTTTAAAACTGGGAGCTCCACCAAACGCCATCCACCGGGGGAACCATTATGGTATATGACAGCCCCATGGCACAAGGTTCAGCATCACAACAAACATTGATTACCTCAGTACAGCAAATTGACAGAAGAGTGCTGTATGACTTAGTCTTGTCGACACTAAACAAGAGGCTTAAATCAAAGAAAACAATGCAACATTCCACGGGACTTACAACCCAGATTGTCCATTTTGCAAAGACCTGCTGCATCATCCAGTTCTAAAATGGAGATGAGGGCTTAGTGAGTAGAAAACTGTGCTGCCAACCTAAAGGTGGAGGGTTCAAATCCATTAGCTATTCCATGGGAGAAAGGTGGGCAAACTTTTTTCATGCTGTTTACAGCCTCCAAAAATCTGCTGGAGGATCAGTGACGAGTTGGTTCAAACTTGACAGTAATGATTTTGAAGTGAGGGGGGGGAGGAGACTGAGGGGAATAAAGATATTAAGCATTTAGTTCAAATGAGATAATGTAAACAAATTAGTATTTAATATTTTCTACCAGTCAGAAAGGGATAGAATACTAATTATCATTTTTTTGTAAAAAAGCAAGCCAAATGACAACCAAAATATTTTTTGCACGTTTAATCCAGAAGCTGTAACATTTTAAATCTATCGTATCTATGTAACAGCAAGGAATGAAACATCAAAGCAGCTAGTCCCTATTTCTGCACAGGTTATCTGGCTATCAGCAATATTTATGGCATCTTTTTATCTAATTTCTTTTCCTGGTCCCCTTGCTTTAGGACAGCTTTTCAGCTGGTTAGAGTTCTTTGTCCTTCAGGATAAAGAGGGTAAATGCCTGGGTGAGGAGGTACTTTCATGAACCATTTCACTAGGACATAATGATACAAGGAACTCTCCTGAATTCCTTCTCCTATCCCCATCCCTTTCTGTGTAACAGTCTTGATAGTCAGACTCAATCACTCTATCAATCAACATTATAATTTCTTTTAAAAGAGCCCCTAAAAGAGCAGGAGCAATCTCAAAGAATGATTTAGTAGAACTGTTACTCTGTCGCCTCATGGATACACACCCCTTGCCTTGCTTACTGAAGCCTCTAAACAAGTTAAGTCCAGGTTCAAGAAGAACTGAAGGAGGGTAAAGGATAATGAAAGATCTCTAATGGCTCAGTGGTAAGGAGTTACCCTGTGAACCCAAAGGCATAAGGTTCTAATCCTCCAGCTGCTCCAGAGGAGAAAGATGGACAATCTCCTATTGTGAGATGTATTGCCTCTGAAAAAGTGCTGGTGGGTGAGCTGGGTGTTAGTTCTGACTCAAGGCTACACAACAACCACAATGGATGATGAGTCTTCAAAATGACAGGTGTCCACTTCAGAGGTGATGAAAACATTTCAGTCAGCACTAGTCGTCTTCCTTACCTGTCCTTAAATGTGAATGAGTCTTGATGCCCATTGTTCTTCCAGATATGTGAAAGGTGGCAATTGAAGGACAGCTCAATGCACATCCATGTTTATCGCAGCTTTGTTCACAATTGGAAAGAGCTAAAGGAAACAACCCAAGTGCCCATGAACAAATGAATGGATAGAGAAGCTCTGGTGTATTCACACCATGGAATACTATGCAGCACTGAAAAACAAGGGACTCATGAAATACTATGCTAAGTGGCTAACCTTCGAGGACATTATGCTGCGTGAAATATCTCAGTCACAAAAGGACAAATATTCCTTAGGGCCACTATTGTAAAATAGGACTGACATTGGGGTTGAGGGAAGACAGAGAAGAAGGGGAGGAATGTTGTACACTGCATTACAACAGATGAGAGATAGAACTGTTTAAAAGGGATATATGACTAGGTTTTATTGTCATGACAGGAGTCCAGAATGAAGGCTGCACAGTGCAGTGGACTTCGGGAGAGGGATTACATAGCAATGAAAGAATTTTTCTTTTACTCATCAAGGAGAAAAGTGAATTGGGGGAAGGGGGCGAGCAGGGAGAAAAGTGCAACAATGAATGACTGGAAACCTCAAGTCTCTGTAACTTTCATTAAAATTAATTTTAAAAAAAAAGGACAACTCAACTTTGCAAACTTCACAACTGTAGACAATTTTTCACCCCAGAAGACATTTAACAATGCCTCTGGCTAAGTTGGGTTGTTATAACTATAAAGGATGAGTCAGTGCTGCTGTCATCCAGGAGTAAGTCACATCATTGCTGTCACGTGGGAACTGGCCAATAGCTGACTCACCAGTGGATTTTCAGGAAGCAATCAGACTCACGGGATATTGCTCATCTTTCTCCCATAGTGTTGTTAGTAGATTTGAAATGCCAAAGATGCTCAGCTTTTGGGGGTGCTTAGCATAACTCCCTACTGACTATGCATGCCACCAGCTCCTCCAGTAAGTCAAGGTCAGAGAATTACAGCTTAGCCCCCTACAACAAGGAACTATCTTGTCCATATGGTTAGTATTGGAGTTGAGAAGTCTTGGTCTAATTAGTTTACACATGTAATTTGCTTTTAGAAGGCAAGCTCTATGAGGGCAGGCACTAATGCTTGAAGCATAGTAGTCAATATATATTTGATGACTAATAATTGGTGGTTGGATCACCATAATTCCCACCAGATATTTTTATTTACATTATCAGACCACTTCTCACCTAGGGTTAGTAAGATGAAGAGCAGTATCATGACCAAAATATTTGAAGTGGCAAAACTTCCTTCAATGTCCTCTTCCCAAGATAGCACAACCTAAATGTTCCTGTCTTTTTTTCTAATTTGATGAAAAGTTATAAAAGTTTTACAATGCTCTCAAGTCCTTAGCTAAGAAGATATTATCTTCCCACACAGTGATAGATGTGATCACCAAGCAAACAAAATTTTGAGTTGTGTCTTTCTAACAAGTGTAGTTTTTTCCTCTGGGAACGGTGTCCTTAGCTTCTCTCTCGGTCTTCCTTGGAAACAAAGGCAAGTTTGGAAAGGAGTTCCTTAAGAAGAACGTGGAACCTAGGCTCCCGGGGATGGTTCGCTTGTGCCCTCACGGTTTGTGCTTACCCATTTGGAAGGCTTTTTCTTGCCTGCAAACACCATCTTGTTTCTATATCACTGGCACATCCACTCATTAACTACTTCCTAAAAGAATAAAAAGTCTTGCTAACTTCACAAAGTCACCTAGCCCCTCATCCCCTCTGTGCCCACTTCACAATGCCATCTAGTTTTGCATACTTCACAATGTCACAAAAGTAACCCCTCACAGGGGTGTAGGGATATCTCTAGTTCTCGCCCCAGTCACCAGTGGTGACTCCAGACAAAGTAAAAAGAAGGGGGAAAATAAAGAATAAAAACTCTTGAGCGGTAGCAATTGGTTTAGATTAGGCCCCTTGAATGGAGGGCTGTTTGAAGACCTCTCCACTCTGCCTCCTCTTCAGAATGGCAAAGGCTCAGCCCTGCGCGTAGGCAGGCCATGCATGGCTCGCGGTGCCTCGCCTGCGATTTCAAAGGAGTGGCCACTGTGGAGACAGAGGCTGCTGGTGATGGGACCGGATTGATTCAAACCTGTGCCGGAAAACTGTCTGGGGAAAGTAGCACGCAGCCCCGGGAGGACACAGAAGTGCAGCCCTGAGCTATCCCGGCCCGGCCAAAGGGCTGCTAAAGGGTCAGACCGAAAGGACCCGCCTTTCCTAGCCTGAGGCTTAACAGGGCGAAGGTTGTAACCGAGACCACGTGAGACTTCCCTGCCCCTACAAAAGCCCCAAACAGGCCCGGCTAATGAAAGGGGAAAGTTAAGGAAGCGCCTGCTCGGAGACGCCCTCTCGCCTGCCTTCTGCAGAGCGCTCTCTCAGCAGCTGCCGCCCTCGTCCAGCGGAGCCGCGTCCGTCGCCGCGCAGCGATGTCCAGCCTCGAGCTGCGGGCGGCCCTGGGGCTGCCGCTGCTCCTGCTGCTCGCCGCCGCCGTGCGCCCAAGCCTGGCAGGTGAGCCGTGCGCCCCGCCGCCGGGCGCCCGAGAGGGAGAGGCCCGCACGCTCCAGGGTGATTTCCCGCCGCTGCCCTGTGCCTGGCGGGCACCGAGGAACCCACTTCAGCGGGACCCGGGCCGAGCTTGTTCCGCACCAGCCATCGCTGTTGGCACCTAAGAAGGGCCTGCTCCCTTTTGGGTCTTTCTCTGTCACCTATGGGCCGGGCTGGGTAGCTCCAGAGCTGCGCCCCTGGCTGCTGCCAGGCCTGCGTGCTACTTTCTCTGGGGTGCTTCTGTGAACTTTGAAAAACGTGGCCAGAATTCTGGACGGCTGGCAAATGGGTTTTCTCTTGTTTGAACTTCTGTCCCACAAAGCCTCCGCGGGTTCTGACAGCTCCAGTTAAAGGACATCTAAATATATTTGGTTGTCAGGGAGGTATGATTGTGAGCTACTAACTGCTTATTGTTGAATTGGCAATGACTTTGCCTTAAAAAAGTAAAACAGCAGCTTGTCAATTTAGGAGACCTGGTGATGCAATAATTAAAGCACTTGGCCACTCACTAGAAGGTCCGACCCCCTCGTGGGAGTAAAGTGTGCCCATCGGCTTTGGTTTAGAATAACAGCCCTAGAATCAGATGGCACAGCTCTGTTCTAACCCACAGGGCCAGTGGGCGGGATTTTATTTAGTTGCTAGCTTGAAATGTGCGAGGCAGTGCCCTAAAGAATTTTTGGGGTTTTTAAATGTAATGTCCACAGTAATGCTAAATAGGATTATAATCCTTGGTGTATGGTTGGCAAAAGCAGGGTTGGCAGAAAGATACGCAGCGAATGAAGGCAGAGCTGGAATACCCCACAAAGCATTGTTGAACTATTTTCTTGGTAAAATAGGTTTTATCCTTACAAATGTTGACATTAATCTGTACCCTCTGCTTCCCATCCTTCCACCCACCCCTTCTATTCCCATTAGATCTTGGAAATAGGATTGGCATCCACTTCCTAAACAATTTGCCTCTGGAAACTCTATGAATTTAGAGAAATGACGATAGTTATAGATCAGGATTCAGGTCTTTTGTTCATAGGGTGGCTATGAGTCGTGTCAACTGGATGGCAATCAACAACAACATTCCCATTAGATGAGGTTGTAAACCAGAGAAACTTCAAGTGTCTTCCTTTTAAGAGAGGACTAATTTTGTTTCACAATCCCTTTCTTGTGCTGACTGTGCACGAATAAGGGGAGGCTTCTGGGAGGATTCCCCCTCCTCAAAAGTATGCAGTGATTCCTATTACACCAACTTACATCAGCAACTGCATGCAACTAACCACAATATTTCAGAGTCTTGAATTTCACAACCCACTTACCAGCCTCAAGCACTTACTGGTCTTCTTCTGATCTGTGGAGATGACTTTTGTGCCACCTTGTCAACCAGGTAGGGGTAGGAAGCTCTTATGGCCTAGGGCTAAGAATTACACTACCAACACAAAGGCAGGACATTTGAATCCAATTACTTCCTGGGATAAAGGCAAGCGGTCTTCTCTTGTGCAATTTGTTGTTGTTATTGTATGCCCGTTGGAAACCGATAGCACAGACTGAGTGAGATCCATAGCCGGTTTTCAGTGGTAGGAAATGGCACAGAAGGAGACTGCCCATCCTTCTCCTGTGGAGCAGCTGGAGGATTTGAACCCTGCCTTTGGAATTGCAGCACAGCTTCTTACCACTAGGCCATCAGAGCTCCTGTGCAATTTAGAGCCTCTGAAAGCCCACTAAGGGTCAGCTGAGAATTGTTTCAAACTTGACATTGAGTTGTTTGCTTGCTTTTCCGCGAAGACTGCTGATACATACCTGCCATGCCTCAGAAGTGAAAATGGTATTTGTGTCTAGAACACTGGCCAAAATCTTTCCTTCCTGCTCTTACTTGGAATTACTTTTATTATCTTTAAATGGTGGTGGACATTCTGAGGCACAAGGTGAATATAGAGTTTTTTTTAAAGATGGGGCCCTTCCTATTTAAGAAGATAACACCTTGTGCCTGTTTTTAAAGCTGACTTGCCCACATTGTAAACTGACTCCAAGTCAGGGGAGTCAGGAGATAAGGCAGACATTGAGGACACTTTTGTTGAAAAATAATGCTTGCAGAGCTCTGCCTGGCAATCTGAAGGACTTTCTGGCAAGCTCTTGCAGGGCACCTGGTGATAATCATAGTGCCTATTTCAAATAGATACCTGTCTGTTTCCCTTATTATACGCATAGGTTACTCATGGTAATAATCTATTTCCCATTGAAGCTTTTTGGATTTTTGCCCCACCCTGCTATAAGGCTGTCAATAATTTGGGAGCAGAGAACGAGGACTTGGCTACTTCTTGTTTTTCTCGTTCTTGCAGTGGCCAGCTCAGAATGCCAAGTGTGGTAAGGATTTGATAAAACACTAAGGAGATTGTATTTTCATCCCCTTGGATTGAATTGTAGGTTTATCATTTATCAAAAAATAAATTCTTTAATCTTCAAAGGTTACTTTGTAGTTTCAGTACTCCAGAACTTGGCAAGACATTATTTGTACATTCACCCTAAGTCGTATTTCTAACGCTATTAGGCTTTAAACATACACTGTTGGTTCTTTTCTTTTTCTAAACTGAAAAGCCTCCCATTTGTTTTTCTGGTGTCCTTGTAAAAAATTTTTAAATGTGGGTATGGAAGTCTGTCTGTCTCTAGGGAAAGCAGATAGGTTGGCAGCTGAGAGACTTAAAGGTGCTAGTGTGAGCCTTAGTAAAACAAGTTTAGAATCTGCCCTCAATCCTGTAGGTCTAGACTTCAGAAATCAAATCTTTCTATCACTCAAGGAAGTTGATGTACACTTCTAGATACTAAGTCTATACGCTAGAATGCCAACTTTTCAATGAGAAATATAACTATCAGGCAGACTGGATGTTTGTGTAGTCTGCGATTCAACACAGTGGTTGTTGTTGTTATATACCATCGAATTGGAATCAACCCATAGCTGACCCTCTGGCAGGTTTTCAGAGGCAGTTAATCACACAGGAGGAGACTGCCTATCCTTCTCCTGCAGAGCAACTGGTGGCCTCAAACCACATGATCGGAGCTTCTTGCCATGAGGCCACAAGAGCTCCTAGGTCTAGTCATTAGAATGCCAGTTGGCATTCTAATACACCTACCAGGCAGACTGGATGTTTGTGTAGCTTTCAATTCAACTACATCGGTTAGGAGAGAGGAAAAAAATTACAGATCTGATTAGAGACCTGATTCAGCAGGGACAAGACACTTCTAGCACCAGAAGAGCTCTCAGCCAACATCCCTTCACTGACCAAGCTGGCAGCTGAGCTTCAGATTCAGCCTTTTGCCTGTTTCCATGGCTCATCTGTACCCACTTGTGATTAACTGATTCCCTCACTGTTGTTTCTGCTGTCGTTAGGTGTCCTTGGGTCAGCCCCGTCTCACAGCAACCCTGCATACAACAGAACGAGAGCTGCCCCATCCCGCAGCCCCCTCACAGCCTCTGCTGTGCTCACACCTCTTGTTGCAGGCACTAAGTCAATCCAAGCATGGTGTCCTCCTCCAGCGAGCGCTGATAGCAAAGTGTGTGACTTTTCAGGCTGCTAACTAAAAGGCCAGAAGTTTAAATCCTTCTGCCATTCAGAAAACGTCTCCTCCAGTAAAGATTTACAGTAGGATTTGTTTCCCCCCATGATGGTTAACTTTTCATATATATAAACTATGAATCATGTGCGCTCCATCGTGGGTGTTTGTTCTGACATGTTAGACAGACATGCTTGTTTTCACACTTCTTTTGCAAGGAATTTTCTTTTGTCACTGTTTATCTTTTACTTTAGTTGCATTCTAAATAATGAAGCATTAATAGTTGTGACAACTAAAAAAAAAACACACCAATAACCACACACACAGTCAAGAAAGAGAGCTAGGAGACTTACTTCTGTTCAACATTTTATTAGTAACTTCTCCATGCATAAGACTTTGTCATTTTGTAAAAAAAAACCAACCAACCAAAAACAAAAAAAACCCCAACAGTAGTTTCCAGTTGCACTTACCACTTTACTAATATTGAACACTTTAAAAAAAAATTAGCTTTAAAATGTGGCAGGAAAATTTTATTAATATTAATAGATGTCATTTCTTTCTGCTACTGCAAAACAGGAATTAATATGGCTAAAAATGGAACTAAAAGAGGTAGTAAAATTATGAGGAAATTATATTCTAAAATTTGAAACTTTAAGTCTGCACAAGTCCTTCCTAGTAAACACTGTGGAAGTCTCTTGGCTGAGAAATTTCAAAACAGGATGAGCAAAACATTGAAAGCGGCAAATCCACTATTGAAATTTATGGCCTTACAGATGCACTAATAACTCCAGCAAAAGGTAGCTTGAAGTTACTTAAACTAGCATTATTCTCTCGGGTCATTTCTAATGTTAACAAAACAAAATTCTGAATCATAATTAAAAGTCAAGAGTCGATGAATTGATGTACTGTCAATTTGATAGAATCTGTTTCCAAGTGCCATCTACCCAGCCATTCTGAAAGTGTAAGTTTTAGGTAGCCATATAAATTAAGCAAAGAGAGCTCTGGTGGCCTACTGGTGAGAGATTTGCACTTCCAACCCAGAGGTAGGCAGTTTGAATTCACCAGCTGCTTGGCAGGATAAAGATAGGCAGTTTCTTCCTGTACAACCTACTGCCTCTGAACACTCACTGAAAGGTCGGCCATGGTTTGATTCCAACTCTACAATACACAAGAAAAACAAATTGACCAAGAAGCTTTGGTGGTGCAGGGAGTTAAGGTTGGTGGTACAAACCCACCAGTAGATGAGCAGAAGAAAGATGAGACAGTCTGTTTCTTTAAAGATTTATAGTCTCAGAAATGCTATGGGGTAGGTACATTTGTTTGATTTTGTACACAAAGCAAGGAGCCTGGTAACACACCTTGGTTAAGTGATTGGCTACTAATCTAAAGGTTAGTTGTTTGAACCCATCAGTGGCTTTATGGAAGAACAGTATAACAGTCTATTTCTGTAGCAATGGTTTACAACACTGGAAACCCCATGAGATAGTTTCTATTTAGCCTTATAGATTCACTATGAGTTTGAATTGACTCAGTAACAATAGGTTTGAGATTTTTGGTAAATAATCACTGCACAACATTTACAGGAGTGGATACAATGAAATGTGAGCTATCACCCTTGCTCTAAGGAACCAAACCCAAACTCAGCCCACTGCTATCAAGTTAATTGAGACCCAGTGATCCTCTACTGGTTTCTGAAGCTGTAAATCTCAGTGGGAAGAGAATGTTCATCTTCTCTGAGAGATAAGCTGATGAATTTGAACTGCTATATCACCAGAGCTCCTAAGATCCCCCAAAGAGCTTATAAATTAGATTTTTTTGTACCAAACACATACAGAACCAACAACTAACGAGTTATCTAAATACAAAATACAAAATTAACTAGGTCAGAAGAGGAGGAAGTTGTCTTTTAGGTGATTAAACCTTTGGCAAGAACTATTAAGCTGCCATTGACTAACAAATACATTTAGAGGGGTTAACAAGAGTCATTTGAGATATTTAACAACAATAGCAACATAGAGAGAGCTCTGTTGGCCTAATGGATAGAAAGTGATGCTACCAAACCCAAGGTGGGTGACTTTAATCTGCAGCCCTCAGGCCTGGTTTTAATTGATTTTGGTCAAACATTCTTCTAAATGGTATAGCACTGGTCTGTTCACTTGCTTGCTGTACAGAGGTAACTTATGGTTGCTGTGATGCTAAACACTGTGACACTGATGTGTCAAATGTGATGACGGTTGCCCGTGGTGGACAGTGTTTGGTGGAACTTCCTGATTAATACAAGCTTGGAAGTAGGAGTGGCATCCACTTCCAAAATAGCTTGTCTCTGGAGACTCTGTGAACTTGGAGCAACAATGAAAGTTATACAGGGAGTGTCCAGGACTTAGTTCATAGGGTGGCTGCAAATCATCTACAACTCAGTGACACTTAACAACAACAACAACAGGAGTCATTGGAGATTCAAGACATTCACCTATATTTTCTACATTTATGTTTATTGCTTTGCACATTTGTGAGAAGCTCCATCCCTCTCATGACCTGAAACTTCCATCAGATCTTGCATCCCACCTTACATTCTCTCACCAGCCTATTTTTCTTACTTTCCACAGGTGTAACCTGAGGCACCTCACTTCAAACATTTTTACACATTCTCTTGCTTTACTCTTTAATACTGGGGCATGTGCAAATCTAGGAGTCAGAGATTGAAAATTTCATAATGTAAACTTTGATCTGTGTAAATCAGAACAGGTAGTTAAGTATTCCTTTCTTCCATCCTTGGGATGGAAACTTTGAAGGTTTGTTTTCTTCCCCAAACAGAAGGTTTTTAGGATTTACAAAAGATTTCAGGTGAGGACAGGGCCTAATGTTCATTTATTATTATGTAGGGGACTAAGGGCTGGGGAAGGTAGGGGTGGTTAAAGAGTCATATTTGCACACCAATAGTATTTAAGATAGACTCATTGCAAAGACTTCTGGGATTGGTTGGCATGATCTTATCATATCATTGGTTGGAATTGTTCTTAGATGGTACAAAAGTCATTTCCTGTGATGTTGATTTGAATCCTGCTGAGGGACCTGCATTCTTTCCCATCCTTATGGCAGGTCACTCATCAGTCACTGCATGAGGCATTCCACGTGTTTTAGAGACTAGCCAAAGCCTGTGGTTCCAAAAAACACTTAATGAGGCACTAGTTAAACGTGTGGGCAAGAGCTGTTCTGTGTTCTAGGATATGCATTTGATCTTCCTTAATTTTTAAACACAGAATGGTCTCCCATTATTTGACTAGGGTCACAAGAAAGCAAAAAGCATGGATAGAAAAATGATGATTTGTGTGCTCTTGGAGATAACAGTGGTCCTTGACTAGTGGTGCGACATGTAGCACACTATGTTTGTTTGAAAGACATACACAATTAAGCTAGATCCATCAAAGAAACACTATCAGACCCATCCAGTGTGCTAGTTAAAGTGCTTCCAGAATACACTGCAATAACAGATCATCATCCCTACCTTCAGAGAGTTTGTGCTGAATTAAATTAGAATTATGTAATATTTTCCTACACTTTCCATATTACCTTTCCACATGATCCCTCTCCTAGGAAGAGACGTTTACAAATCTAGAATAGTGCTTACACAAAACAGGATGTAATAAGTAATATGAAAACAACCTAAAAGCTGAAAATCTGGAAGAGCTGGTATCATGGAGACAACACTCAGTCATGGGGTTTATCAGATGAGGGTTAAGCAAGAAACTCAAAATTTATCTTCTTTTTCAATAATTGTTAACTTGTTCCTCTTGGTAACACTACAATTTTTTTGTAACTGGCTTGTCTTGAGAACTGGTTAGAGGTTTATTTCATGCTTGGGGATACGCTGCTATCTTTAAAGAACAAACAGATTTGCAGAAGTATATTGCATGTGGTCAGGAGATTAGGTAATATCAGCAAGAGCAATTTATGGGTGTTCTGAAGGCCTTGAACAAGTAAAGGTTTAAGACAAGTTGTTGCAATGAAATGCAAATGGAAAGGAATGCCCAGGACGCTCCAGATGGGGAATGTGCAGGTTTTGGAAAGAGGTTAAAGGTAAACTTCTATGTAGATAGAACTTAAAGAGAAGAGACTGACAAGTTTTTCTCAGCTTCCTTTTTTCATTTACAGTTCCTGCTTATAATCTCCCTCCTCCCCTTGACACCACCTCATTTCCCTGCAAGGCTCACTGGAGGTGACTGTGGTAGAGATGTTGTAAGAGAGGTTAGGGAAGGGCTAGGCTGTGGTCTAGCTTTGTTTTGGGAAAGATATTTACAGAGGAGCAGATTACCCAATAAACAATAAATCTGAGTATGTGATAAAAACTGTTGACTCCAGATTAGTGAAGAAGACTGTGCTTACCTTGCTTACTGGGTACTCTGTCCCTGTTAATGATTCATAGTTTGAAAAGAAGCTTTGATTCTTTTTTCTCCCCTCCCAACCCTCCCCCCTAGTACACTCACCTCTTGGAAAAGTAAAAGAAAAATTCTTTCATTGTTTTACAAACCCTCCCCCAGGTCCACTCCACCATGTAGCCTTCGCTCTAGACTCCTGTCATGGCAAAAATACTCACTCACGTATCCCTTTTAAACAATTTTCTCCCTCATCTGTTTCAATGCAGTATACGTTATTGAACCCATCTTTCTCAGTCTCTCTCCAAACCCAAGGTCAGTCCTGTTTTACAACAGTGGCACCATGTAGTATTTGTCCTTTTGTGGCTGAGATACTTCACTCAGCATAATGTCCCCCAGAGTCACCCATTTTGAATAATATTGCATGACTTCCTTTTTTTTTCAACACAGCATAGTATTCCATTGTGTGAATATACCACAGCTTCTCTAGCCATTCGTTTGTTCATGGACACTTAGGTTGTTTCCAATTCCTCGCAATTGTGAACAAAGCCGAGATAAACATGGGTGTGCATATAGCTGCTTGGGTGGCAGTTATGGTCTCTTTGGGGTATTATTCCCAGTAGTGGAATCGCTGGGTCAAATGGTATCTCTATTTGCAACTTTTTGAGAAAGTGCCATACCACCTTCCACAGTGGTTATACCATTTTATACTCCCACCAACAGTGAATCAGGGTTCCAGTTTCTCCACAACCTCGCCAGCATTTGTTGCTTGCTGTTCTGTTAAATTTTGCTATTTTGTCTGGGGTGATATGATATCTCATAGGTGTTTTAATTTGCATCTCTCTTAGAGCTAGGGATTTTGAACCTTTCTTCATGTGCTTGTTGGCCATCTGAATGTCTTCTTTGGTGAAGTGTCTGTTCATCTCCTGTGCCCATTTTTCTGTTATTTACCTTTATCTTGTTGTGGTGGAAGCTTTGATTCTGAAGAAAAGGGCTGTGGAATTGGGAGACAGATGGCAACCAGTTAGAAGCAGAATCTTGGATATAGTGGAGGAAATAAATAAAAATTGTGCACTATAGATTTTAGCTTGGGAAGGTGGAGGGATGGTGAAAGAGAGAAAGGCCCTCTGCCAGGTGCATTGACACAGTGATTACAGCAATGGGATTGGGTGGATTGGAGGTGGTGAGGGGAGCACAGAAGAGGACAAGATTAAGATCTACTGTTCAGAGGGTCACTGTGAGTCGTACACAACTTGATGGTACCTAACAACAACAACAGCTAACAGATTTAGTAGGTAAGCTTGAGCAACTGGTATTAACCTAGTTATTAGGAAATTTGACACTCAATTTGCAGTAAGTTAAAGGGTTCTTTTGGTGGCTTAGCGGATAAGAGAGTTGTGCTGCCAATCCAAAGGCAGTTTGAATCTACCAACTGTTCCGTGGGAGAAAGATGGACAATCTTGTTTTGTGTGATTTACAGCTTCTGAAAACCTACAAGAGGGTCTGCTTGGGATGGTTCCGACTTGATGCCAATTAGAGAGAAAGAGCATAGGGTTCAGAATGAACATCTGATTTTCCAAAACCTTCTGCTTGTCCTTTAATGCCATGTAAATTAGCCTCACTTTGAAATGAATGACCCAACCCTTAAACCATTGCCAATGCCACTAGTGTATGCATCTGTATGACTGAGTTGTTGTTATTGCTATGTGTCTTTGAGTTGAGTCGAACCGATTCATAGCTAACCCTCCAGCAGGTTTTCAGAGACAGTTAATCACATAGGAGAAGGCCCATCTCTCTCCTGTAGAGTAGCTTTGGATTTGAACCTTATGTCTTAGGGATTGCAGCACAGCTTCTTACCACTAGGCCACCAGAGCACCCTTGGATAGAGTTGAAGAGTTTTCCAGAGAGTACCAAGAGAAAAAAACAGATGTATCCTGGAGAGGGTGAAACCAAGTTGCTCCTTGGAGGCAAGGGTTTTGACGCTCCATCTTACATACTTTGGGCATGTTTCCAGGAGGGACTAGTCCTTGGAGAAGGACATTATGCTAGGAAGAGAAGAGGGACAGTGTAAGAGAGGGAGATTCTAGATTAAATGGATTGACACAGTAACTGGGATATTGGGGGAAAGTGACTCAGGATAAGGCAGCGTTTGGAGCTATTGTGCGTATGGTTGCTATGAGTCCTAAGTTGACTTGACAGAACTTAACAACAAACTATTTATGGAAGCAGACTGCCTCATCATTCTCCCATGGTGCTGCTGATGGTTCAAACCACTAACCATTTGATTAGCAGCCAAGCACTTTATAAGGCCAACAGCTAACCTTATACAAATTTCCAATTCAATACACAGAGTTATGATGAACTACATTTGCATCTGTCCATTTTTTGTCTCTTTTCTGTAAGATTTTTTTCCACTAGTTATATGTGCTGCATACAATATTACAGCAAGTAATTTGCTGTTATCATTCTTTGACAACGTCTAAAGAAAAGTAAAAAATCAGATTTATAAAGATACTGATAATAAAAGGCAATAATGATAATAAATTAAATACTCAATATACATCAGATCTGACTTATTTATGATGGAGTTTTTGGAATAGAATCCTGTTGTAAATAATGTGTATTTGATGTGAACTTTCTAGCCAGTGCAGACTCAGTATGCTCAAAATTAAATTCCCATCCCTTCCAAGCTCTCTTTCTTTCTTCTTTGTTTTTATTTTACCTTTCATAGATTGTCTTTTTTTTTAAATGTTCTTTTGTTATTATATATTTTATTGCTTTTTCTTTTTAATTTTAATGAAAGTTTACAGAGACTTTCATACATTGTTGCACTTTCCCTTCTACTCACCCATCAGCTCTCAATTCGCTCTTCTCCTTGAAGAGAAAAAAAAATTCATCCTTTGTTATACAATACCCTCCCCAAGTCTACTTTACTATGCATATGCAGCTCTTATTCTGGACTCTTTTAATGAAAATCATACCTACTCACATATTCCTTTTAAACTGTTCTCTCTCTCATCTGTTACAAAGCAGTATATATTATTTATCCCTTCTTAAGTTCCCCTCAATCCCGATATCAGTCCTGCTTTACAACAGTGGTACTAGGCAGTATTTCTTCTTTTATGACTGAGATATTTCAGTCAACATAATGTCCTCCAGGGTCATCCATTTTGCATAATATTTCATGAGTTCCTTGTTTTTCAAGGCAGCATAGTATGCCATTGTGTGAATATACCACAGTTTCTCTATCCATTTGTTTGTTGATGGGCACTTGGGTTGTTTCCAAATATTTGCTATTGTGAACAAAGCCACAATAAACATGAGTGTGCATATATACCTGTTTGGGTGGCAGTTGTGATCTTTTCAGGGTAAAGGCCCAGTAGTGGAATTGCTTGGTAAAACGGTATTTCTATTTGCAACTTTTTGAAAAAGCGCCATACTGCCTTCCATAATGGTTGCACCATTTTACACTACCTCCGACAGTGAATAAGGGTTCCAGTTTCTCCAGCTTTCCAATATTTGTTGTTTGCGACTCTGTTGAATTTTGCTATTCTTACTTGGGTGAGATGATATCTCATAGATGTTTTGATTTGCATCTCTCTTAGAGCTAGGGATTTTGAGCACTTCTTTATGTGTTTGTTCATCATTTGATGTCTTTTTTTGGTGAAGTGTCTGTTCATATCCTGTGCCCATTTTGCAGTTGGGTTGTTTACCTTTATCTTGTTGTGATGCTCAAGTATTGTATAAATTCTAGATATAAGTCCCTTATCTGACATGTCATTGTTGTTTTTGTTGTTGTTAAGTGCCATCGAGTCATAGACAACGCATAGCGACCCTATGAGTGAAAGTCCTCAACACTTGCATGACTTTCATCCTTTATTCAGGTTCATAGAGTTTCTGGAGGCAAGCTATTTATGGAAGTAGATGCCATTCCTGCTTCCAAGCTTGTTTTAATCGGAAAGCTCCAACAAACACTGTCCACCATGGGTAAGCATTATTGCTTTTGACACATCAGTGTCACAGTGTTTAGCATCACAGCAATCACAAGTTACCTCTATATGGCAAGTGGACACACCAGGGCTATACGACCTACAAGAATGTTTGACCAAAAACAATTAAAAACAGGCCCGAGGGCCACAGATTAGAGTCACCCCCGTTTGGCTCGGTAGCATCACTTTTGGTCCATTTGGCCAACTGGTCTCTCTCAATGTTGTTAAGTGCCGTCGAGTGGTAAGAGACTCATAGCGACCCTATAAGCAAAAGTCCTCAACACTTGGTGTGACTTTCATCCTTTCTCCAGGTTCATAGGGTTTCCAGAGGGCTTCCCTTTTTACCCTATTGGAGAAGGTTTTGGGTGTGCATAGGGATTTGATTCTTAGAAGGTCCCATTCATCTATTTTATAATCTCCTGATTCTAGGTTTTTCAGGATGCTTGGAAGACTGGTTATGTTGTGTATTAGGTCTTGTAGAGTTCTTCCAAGCTTTTCTTTAATGAGGTTTATAGTCCTTGATTTTAATCCTAGGCCTTTGATCCACTTTGAGTTGATTTTTGTGTATGGTGTGAGGAGTGGATCTTGCTTGAGTTTTCTGCAGATAGTTTTCCAATTTTGCCAACACCATTTGTTACAAAAGCTGCAGTTTCCCCATTTAACTGATTTCTTCTCCGTGTCAAAAATCAGTTGACCATAGTTACATGGGCTGATATCTGAGTTCTCAATTCTATTCAATTGATCTATGTGTCTGTCATTGTATCGGTACCATGCTGTCTTGACCGCCATGGCAGTGTAGTAGGATTTGAAGTCAGGGAGTAAGATGTCTCCTACCTTGTCTCTCTCTCTTTTTTTAATGAGCATTTACAGAGATTTTGGATTTCCATTCATTCATTGCTGCACTTCTCTCCCCACCCAGCCCTCCCCGCCCCCCAGTTCGCTCCTCTCTTTCAAAAGTAAAAGAAACACTCCTTCCCTGGTACACAATCCTCCCGCACCCCTCCCACCACCCCAAATACATTCC
>NW_006399817.1:8196479-8211217 GCF_000299155.1 Elephantulus edwardii | reverse complement strand
TCTTAGGTTTTGCTTTTCTGGGAATATCTTGATCTGTCCTTCATATTTGATGGATAATTTTGCTGGGTACAGTATTCTTGGTTGACAGTCCAGGTCTCTTTTTGTTTCTTGTAGTAATGTTTTGTCATTTTCTTTTAATAGATCCTTTGTGTTTCTGGTTAGATTTACTCCCAAGTATTTAATCTTGTTAGCTATTGTGAAGGGTATTGTTTTTCTTAGCTCTAGTTCTGTATTCTCTTTGTCACTGTAGAGAAATCCAGTTGAATGTTGTATGTTGATCTTGTATACTGCCACTCTGCTCAGTTGGTCAACTGTGTCCAGTAGTTTTCTTGCTGATTCTTTAGGGTTTTCTAAGTATATTATCATAGCATTGCATAGAGAGATAATTTTGCCTCCTCTTTGCCAATTTGGATACCTCTTATTTTCTTTTTTTTACTTATTGCTATTGCTAAATCTTCCAATATAATATTGGTATAGAGGCATCCTTGCCTAGTTCCTATTCTTAAATGGAAAACCTTTACTCTCTCTCCATTGAGAACAATGTTGGCTCTCGGGTTTGCATATATACTTTTTTACTATGTTGAAGAAATTCCTCTGAAATACTATTTTGTTGAGTGTTTTAATCAGGAAAGGATGTTGGATTTTGTCAAAGACCTTTTCTGCATCAATTGATAGGTTCATGTGGTTCTTGTTCTCTGCTTTGTTAATGTGATAAATTACGTTGATTGGTTTCCTTATGTTGAACCATCCTTGCATACCTATTATGAATCCCACTTGGTCATGGTGAATTATTTCTTTGAGGTATCGTTGGATTCTATTGGCCAATATTTTGTTCAGGATTTTTGCATCTATGTTCATAAGAGATATTGGCCTATAGTTTTCTTTTTTGTTGGTGTCCTTCCCTGGCTTTGGTATCAAGACTATGTTTGTTTCATAGAAAGCTTCTGGGAGAATTCCATCTTTTTCTATTTTCTGAAATAGTTTATGTAGAATTGATGACAATTCTTCTTTGAATGTTTGATAAAATTCACTTGTAAAACCATCTGGTCGAGGGCTTTTTTTTGGCTGGAAGTTGTTTTAATGTTGTTGTTGTTATGTGCTGTTGAGTCGCTTGCGACTCACAGCGACCCTTTGTTCAACAGCCCTAAACTCTGCTCTGTCCTGTGCCAGTCTCACTGTCTCCAACACAACCGTCCTGATTACCGCAGTCACTGAATCAATTCAACCCCTAGAGGGCCTTCCCCTCCTGCACCTGCCTTCCACCCTCCTAAGCATGATGTCCTTCTTCAAGGACCGATCTCTCCTTACAACATGACCCAAAGTACAACAGACAATGCCTCAGAATCTTTGCCTCCAAGGAGCAGCCTGGTTTAACCCTCTCCAGGATGAATCTGTTTGTTTTCCTAGCCGTTCATGGTATCCTCAATACTCTTCTCCAACACCAAAGCTCAAAGGCATCAATTCACCTTCTATCCTCCCTCATCATTGTACAACTCTCTGATGCATAACAAGTGATAGCAAAGACACACCTTAGTCTCCAGAGAGATGCCATTGCTCTTCAGTACTTTAGAGAGGTCCCTAACAGCAGACTTTCCCATCGCAATACGTCTTTTAATTTCCTGGCTGCTGGTGCCAAGAGTGTTGATTGTGGAGCTAAGCGGACTAAAGCTGTGAACAATCTCAATCTCTTCACCTTCCATCCTGATGCTGCCAATTGGTCCAGTGGTGAAAATCTTTGGCTGTGGCTGACTATAAGCTATGTGATGAAGCCTAAAATGAAGACATACATGAGGGATGTTGAGCTTTTAGAGAAAATCAAAGGGTTCTACTTCATCTTAATAGCAATTTTGAGCTTCCTAGACAGTTAACAAGCAAGAAAATCATAGGCAAAGGAAACTGCACATGCTCAATCAGAAGTATTGACAGTGTAGAATCGGAGAGTTGATAATGTATAATGGTTTCTGGGTCATAAAGTAGATGGACTGGTGTTGAGGAAGCTGGACAATCAGGTAGAAACCAGATATGAGAGCCAAGAATGTAAGCTCAGGTACTGTATTTACTTAGAAGAAATGAAAGCCATTGACCTTTAGGAGACCAGTTAGCAAATCAGGATTTCCTTTTCAAGAATTACTGTGACAAGGAATGGATTAGAGGTCAGGGATGCTTTTAAAAAATCTGTTCTATAGTTTAGACAAGCTTTGATACTTAAGCTAGCATAGGAATGTGGAGATGATGAGGTAGAGACTGGTGGGATATTTAGGTGATCTTGGTTGATTAAATATACTTTGTAGGGAAGATAGAGGGAATCAGGAAGTTCACTCAGGTTTCTGACTGAGAGATAATGGAGGGAGAAAGCAGAAGATGGAAGATGAGCAAGTAGAGAATATGAAGTTTCTCTGGGATTATTTCTAAATTTCAGTGCTTATAGAATCATCCAGATAGTGTTATCCAGTGTGCATTTGGGTATACAAGATAAAGAAGGAACCATGAAGGAGAAAGAGAAAAGAGGAGATTGAGGAGAGAGATGTCGTAGATACCATAAAGCAAAGAACTTTAAGAATGAGAGTGGGTGTCCTTGTAAAACAGGACTGACACTGAGGTTGTAGGGAGACTGAGAAAATGGGATAAATTATGTATACTGCATTGAAACAGATGAGGGAGAGAACTGTTTAAAAGGGATATACGATTAGGTATTATTGTCATGACAGGAATCCAGAATGAAGGCTGCATAGTGGAGTAGACTTGGGGGAGGGATTGTCTAACAATGAAAGAATTTTTCCTTTACTTTTCAAAGAGAAGAGTGAACTGGGGGGAGGTTGGGCAGGGAGAAAAGTGCAACAGTGAGTGAATGGAAATCCAAAGTCTCTAAACTTTCATTAAAATTGGTTTTAAAAAAGGAGCATTAAAATACAAAACAAATTAACAACAACAACAAAAGAATGAGAGTGTGTGTCAGTGGCACACACTTCTGGAAGACCATGTGACCTTAGGTGCAAGGATTGCATTGGTGACATGGTGGCACAGTGGTGATGAACACTAGGCTGAAATAAGGTGAGTGAGGAAGCTGAGGAAGTGAACTGTGGGGCACACTGCCCTCTCCAGAGGGGAGAGCTGCAAACGTGCCAGCTGTGCTCAGTGCTCTGTCACCAGCGTCCAGCGTAGCCCCTGGTACAGCATGGCAGGTGCTGTGGAATTTGTCCCAAGTCATCTTGACCCATGTGTGTCAGAATAGAACTGTGCTCCACAGGATTTTCCATGGCTGATTTTTCAGAAGTAAATTGCCAAGCTTTTCTTCCAAAGAACTTCTAGATGGAAGAAAGTTCCAAGGGCACTGCAAGCAAGAATGTGTGTAGAGGGCTTAAGATAGACAAGAGAGAAGAAATGAGACTCAGTATGGATGAATTCCTGAATGGTCTTGAAGTTGAGGGATTCATAGACATTAGTTTCAATGTAGAGAATTAAGCAGAAGAGACAGGATAAGGCACCTGTGAGAACAGTAGTGTTTTGCCTCGACTACTGAGGAGAATGGAAAAGTTGCTGACCAGTCAAGGGGTGCTTCAGCTCTGATCCTGCCTGGGACCACAGCCTCTAATGCAGCTACCTCTACGGCGCTTTTCTGGGCTCCTTCCTTCAGCAGCTCTGTGAGCTTTAGCCACATCTCTCAAGATCTGGGTGGAGTTCTTTTCTTCTCTACTTGTAACACAAGCTATACAACCAGCTTTCTCAATTTAAGTAGAATTGAAGTTTTATAAAGAAAACATGTAGGAATTGTTGGATAGATGGGAAAATTGTGTCAGCAACACAGTTAAATAGTGATCTGTCATTACTCCCTTTTCTTTCCTTCCAGATGTCCACTATGCAACGGCGTACTGGATGAGTTCTGAAAAGACAATACAAATCAAGAATGTACTGGACAAGAATGGTGATGCTTACGGCTTTTACAACGACTCCATACAAACTACAGGCTGGGGCGTCTTGGAGATCAGAGCAGGGTATGGGTCTCAGGCCCTGAGCAATGAGATCATCATGTTTGCAGCCGGCTACTTGGAGGGTTATCTCACTGCTTTGTAAGTACCCTGCTTAGTGTGGAGCAGCTACATGAAAGCTCTGTTCCTTTGCTCCAACACCTCTTGTCTTCATTAGAACTGACAAGAACTTGTGGTCCTTCTCATTTGATAAAAGTATTGTCAGAGATGTATTGGTATCTGTAATCTGTACCTGCCTAGAAAGAACAAAGCCCCAGTTGTAGCCCTTTTCAAATAATTCACTTGGTGCTTTCCTTTTAATAGCTTTCCTTGTCATGAGACTATGTAAAGAACACCACTAATAGTCCTTTCGAAAGCAAATAAGAGGTAAAGCAACTCCTGGAGAACCAGAAAACAGTGAAGATTTTTCTTTTCAACAGTCTTGAAATAATACTAGATAAGCAAAGATATTTTAAGTTGACATTTTAATGAGTCTGCTATAAAGACTCCTTCCAATCCTATTGTTCATTGATTCCCGTTTTCTTCCCCCATAAAAATAACAAGTTGTTGTTATTTGCAATAATACTGCAATCAGGATACATCCTGTTCTGGGAACAGCTCTTTATGGAAAACTAAGTTGAAACCCATTTAATCAAGCCTCATCTCTCCTTGCTGTAAAAGTATATTGACTCACCTTTCTTATATATTCTCTGTAACCTAGGTTGTTGTGTGCAGTTGAACCAAACCTTATTTCAGGATGTATCTGTCTTAGTCAAATTAAGTGTCTTGTTGTTCTTAATCTGTTCCTGGGACTGGAGGTTATGTTAGATGTTCAGTGACTTGCTATTGGGTTATTGTTGTTGTGTATGGTCAAATCAAAACTGACTCATAGCTGACCCTCCAGCAGGTTTGCAGTAAATCACCCATCCCTCTCCCACTGAGCAGCTAGTGGATTTGAACCATGAGCTCCTTTGGTATGGCAGCACAGCTCCTTACCACTAGGCCACTAGGGCTCACCACTTATTTGGTACTAGCTGCTTTTTTTTTAACGTTCCATTTTATTACCATATCATACAAGTCTCCTTAATAGCATGCTATCTGCAGATAAGCAGAACTGTATAAACTGGAATAAATGTTTAAGGTTTTGTTTAAAACCCATTTAAAAACTATTTTACATGTGAAGTTTGAATAGAACCTTTCCTCCAGCCTTGCCTTCCTGTATCCACCGAGTTCCGATTCAACTCAACAACTCATTGCTGTTAGGTTGGAACTGACTCTCCAGTAATTTACAGAAACCATAAATAGCAAGGGAAGAGTTTGCCTATTTTTTCCTCAAGGAGCACATGGTGGATTTGAACTATTATCTGTCTGGGTTGACAGCACATCTCCTTACTCACTAGGCCCCGAGAGCTCTGATTGCCTTATTTAAATTGAGTTGCAGATTTGGAGAAAGAATTCTGCTCTTCATTGTGTAAGTATAAATAGGTGAGATGAACTAATGGGTGACATATGCAATGGCTATGAAGGGAAGCTGTGCAATTCGAGATGAGCGCCTCTGACTTAAGCGAATTCTCTCAGGCTAAATGCATCTTCCTTGAATACTACTGCTGGAGTCATTGTTGGCGACAGCTCAGATATTCTGACTGAGACGGGATTCTAACAGTCTTATGTTTCAGGGGGGAAAAAGAATTTTAGTACCTCATAGCAACATTAGCTCTATCATTGTACCTTTATGCCTTATACAAAACATTGGCACATCCTTGATCAATAGTACCTCTATTTTCCAAATAAATCCATGGAATTAAGGAGCTGTTCTATTCATAATTTATAATTTTGCTTCACAGCAAGGAATGACTCACTTTTTTTAATTTTATTTTTTTTAATGACTCACTTTTTTAAAAGCTGCTATTCAGCAACCATTTTTTTTTTACTTCTTGTTGTTGTTTTTGTTGTGTGCCATCGAGTTGGAAACCGACCCATAAGTGACCCTCTTGCAGGTTTTCAGAGGCAGTTAATCATGCAAGAGGAGATTGCCCATCCTTCTCTTGTGGAGCAGCTGGTGGATTTGAACTGTGTGCAACTGGGATTGCAGCACAGTTTCTTGCCACTAGTCCAATGTGTAACAGTTGACATTGCCTTTTTGCTATGTCATTTCAAAAACTTCCACATGAAGAAGTCAATCTTTTCAGATTAGGAAAAAACAATATTCCTGAAAATTGGCCTTTGTTTTCATGATCTGGCAAATGAGTCTCTATTCTCTTCTGGCCGTAGGAGAAACCCAGAGGAGGTATCAGGAATGAGGGAGAGATTGGTTTTGGAATCTCACTCTGATGCTGAATCTTCAAGGAAAAATTCCTGGCAATATCTCAGCTTCAGAGAGAAAGCATAAGGGGAGCTTTAAAAATAAGGAGCCCAGGAGTCCAAAGTACAGGAGTGGGCCAGAGTCATCTGCATCCAGACGTGGGTTTGGATTTGAGGTTTGATGGATGAGAACCATCTGGCTTGACTGAGAAGAGGGACGGAGAAGGGCAGAAGGTAGCAGAATGTACTACATTAGAAAGATGCTGAATCTGAAATGAGTAAACTGTGTTTAGAGTAAAAAAAGAGTAGAGGCTCTAATTAGGAGCAAGCAAAAGACAGAAGAGTTTGAAAAAATCAATGGAGGCAAAGTTTTGGAAGACATTGGTTGGGTGATGGCTCATACAGAGTTTACTATTCTGAAATTCAGAGCTTCCTGTTCTGTACTTCAAGTGTAGAGTATTTAGGTGTTTCAGTAATTCGAGAGGAAGTCTCCGTGCATCTCTGCCTGGTGCCTGTGACTGTGATAGTTTCTCCCCCCACCCCTTCTCAAGGATAGGTCTCCTTCAAGTGTCTGAGAGGGTCTTTTCTCTATAGAGCCTTTTCTATTTCACATTGGACAGCTGAGAGTGGTGAGCAATAAAATGCACGATTAAAGACCTGAAAAGTTCATATTTAGCACACATGGAGTCGATGTGAGTGAATGAGTCAGAGCCAACTTAATAATTTGTTAAAAAGAAGAAAAAGTGTTCCCTTTAGCAGGATCTTTCCTAGAGGTGGTTTGTTGGTTTTGGCGGTGTGTTTATTTGTTTGTTTTCCCCAGGCTCTCATTCTAATTGTTGTTGTTCTTGTTATGTGCCATCGAGTCACCTGCAACTCATAGTGACCCTATGTACAACAGCCCTGAACTCTACTCAATCCTGTGCCAGTCTCACTGTCTCCAACACACCCACCCCCCATTATTCCAGTCCCTGAATCAATCCACTTCATCGAGGGTCTTCCTATCCTGCGCTGTCCCTCCACTCTCCCAAGCTTGACGTCCCACTCCAAGAACTGGTCCCTCCTTGCAACATGTCCAAAGTATGCCAGACGAAGCTTCAGAGTCCTTGCCTCCAAGGAACAGCCCAGTGTAACCCTCTCCAGGATGAACCTATTTGTTTTCTTAACAGTCCATGGTATATTCAATATTCTTCTCCAGCACCATAGGTCAAAGGCATCAATTCTCCTATCCTCCCTAGTCATTGTCCAGCTCTCTGATGCATAGCAAGTGATTTCAAAGACTATGGCCTGTATCAAGAGTCTCCAGAGTGACACCATTGCTCTTCAGTACTTTGGAGAGGTCCCTAACAGCAGATTTTCCCATCACAGTGTTGTTGTTGTTATGTGCTGTCAAGTCGTTTGCGACTCATAGCGACCCTATGTACAACAGCCCTAAACCGTGCTCTATCCTGTGCCAATCTCATTGCCTCTGACAAACCCATCCCGAGTACCCCAGTCACTGAATCAATCCACCTCATAGAGGGTCTTCCCCTCCTGCGCTGTCCCTCCACTCTCCCCAGCATCATGTCCCTCTCTAAAGACCTGTCTCTCCTTACAACATGTCCAAAGTATGTCAGACGAAGCCCCAGAATCCTTGCCTCCAAGGAGCAGCCTGGTTTAACCCTCTCTACGATGAATCTGTTTGTTTTCTTGGCAGTCCATGGTACATTCAATACTCTTCTCCAGCACCACAGCTCAAAGGCGTCAATTCTCCTTCTATCCTCCCTAGTCATTGTCCAACTCTCTGATGCATAACAAGTGATTGCAAAAACCATGGCCTGTACCAGGTGGACCTTAGTCTCCAGAGAGACATTGTTGCTCTTCAGTACTTTGGAGAGGTCCCTAACCGCAGACTTTCCCATTGCAATACGTTTTTTTATTTCCTGACTGCTGGTGCCAAGAGTGTTGACCGTGGACCGAGCAAACTGAAGCTGTGAACAATCTCAATCTCTTCGCCGTCCATCCTGATGCTACCGATTGGTCCAGTGGTGAGAATTTTTGTCTTCTTGACATTGAGCCTCAGTCCATATTGAAGGCTGCAGTCCTTGACCCTCTGCAGTAAGTGCATGAGGTCCTCCTCAGTTTCAGTGAACAAGGTTGTGTCATCTGCATAACGCAGATTGTTGATAGATCGTCCACCAATCCTAATGCCACGCCTCTCCTCATAGAGCCCCGCCTCTCAGATAATCTGCTCTGCATACAGGTTGAAAAGGTATGGAGACAGGACACATCCCTGATGTACACCCTTCCCAATTTTGAACGATGCAGTGTTGCCCTGCTCTGTTCTGACGACTGCCTCCTGATTTCCTGGCTGCTGGTTGACTGTGGAGCCAAGCAAACTAAAGCTGTGAAAAATTTCAATCTCTTCACCATCAGTCCTGATGCTGCCAATTGACCCAGTGGTGAGAATCTTTGTCTTCTTGATTTTGAGCCTCAATCCATATTGAAGGCTGTAGTCCTTGACCTTCTGCAACAAGTGCTTCAGGTCCTCCTCAGTTTCAGCAAGCAGGGTGTGTCATCCGCATTAAAAAAAAAAAGTCAAATAAAGAAGGGGAATTTCCAAATCTGCATGCACTTAAAGGAACTAATCTCAAGTTGCTAACAAGAAGAGAATTTTCCCCCCTCCCTCCTTTGGATAAAGACAATTAACAAACACAGGTGGTCATCCCAATTGCCAGTCAATTTGTGATGTATGTACTAAGCACAGCAGTGAAGTTGAGTAAGGCACAGGATGTGAGGACAGTTTTGCTCTGTTACAGATAGAGGGTCCAGGAGTTGGAGGCACCTGACCAGCACCTAACAACATGTATGATATCCAGGAGCCCTGAGGCTGAGCACAGAGCCTGTTAGGCTGCTTATGGAGAAGTCAGCGGTTTGAATCCATCAGCTATAATGAGAAAGATAGGCAGTGCCCTCCCCTAAAGATTTACCTCAGAAATCTGACTGGCCACTGAGACAGCTGACTCTGCAGCAGAGAGCATGTGTGATATCACTACTTTCTGTCAGATGATTTTACTGTGGAAGCTTGTGTATTACTGTGACTCTGGAGGCTATGCCACTGGAATTTCCAATACCAGCAGGGTCACCCATGGTGGACAGGTTGTTTTTGTTTTGTTTTTAATATTTTTTTCTTGATGTCCATATAATAATACCTTTGCAGAATGTTTCATTCACATATGTTGTATCTTATATAATTGTTCATTTACATTGTGATTCATACAATCATTCCTAAACATTCTATTTTACATTATCTTTTATACTAGTTTATTTACTAAATTCAAATACATTGTTTTTCACACCAGGTCCTTCCTATTTCCTCCCCACACCTCACCCCTGCCCCAGTGGACAGGTTGTAGCAGAGGTTTCAGAGTAAGACAGATTAGGAAAAAAGGCCTGGTGGTCATCTTCTAAAAATCAGCCAAGGAAAACCCCCAGTGGGTTATAGAAGGTTATCCTAGATTTTTGTTTGATTATTTTAATGCATTATTGGGGAAGGCTTATTGCCATAAAAGGATATGTTTGGTAAAATGGAGAATAATACTCAATGACAGTGATTGACCCAGTGACTACAGTGCACTCGAGCATAACAGATGAAGTTGGCACTAGACTGGGAAACGGTTTGTTCTGTTATACATGTGGGTTTACCATGAGTGAGCCAACTTGACAACAACTGAAAAGAAATATACAATGGCACTGCTGTTGACTCTTACTCTTACTTGCAAGTCTAGTTACTCTTACCCTTGAGGATATATGTTAAATGGGTTGCATCTGCTTGGTTATGAAAAGGTAACATTACTTTTATCTTTGCAGTCTCCAGCAGATTGCATGTGATGTGTGTCACATTCTACATTAATGTGTGTTGGATAATAAAATGCATCCTTTTCCTTCTACCTTTTGTGGGGAGTTTTTCCAGGTTGACAGGAGATCTGATTTCTTAAGATGCTCTCTCTATTATGTGTACAATAGCAAAAACTCTGAGTCAATTGTCTGGGCTGTTTCCAGCTGAGCTTGAACACAATAATGCCCTGTCTTCTTATTTGAACTCTCATAGTGTAAATAAGTGTCCCTTTCAGGGACTATTTAGTGCCACAATCCTAACATTTTTTGTGTGTTTTGTTGATGATTTTACTGTTTAAATAGCTCATGTTTAGTGCTGAAATATCAAAGCATCAGAAGGCTGTGATGTGTGTGGTGGAGAATAAGATAAGCTGCTTGTGATCCAACAATGTTCATTTGTTATCCACAAGTTTTCATGGACTAATTATTGGAAGTAGACCATCAGGCCTTCCTTGCTAGCTTGTCTGAGTCTGAAGGCTCCTATGAAGCCTGTTTGACATCATAACAATACACAGGCCTCAAATGACAGATGGGTCATGGCAGAGTGTCCTTTGTTGAGAACTGAGCCCATGTTTCCCAACAATCCTCAGTGAGATCAATTGACTCAGTGACTACAATGGGCTTGAGCAAACCCGATGAAGTTGGCATTAGAGTGGGAATTATTTCGTTCTGTTATGAGTGTGGGGTTACCATGAGTGAGCCAACTTGACCACAACTGGAAATAAATATACAACAGCAGTGCTGTTGAATCTTACTCTTATTTGATGTCAGAAAGGAAGAATCCTGCTACTGAGCCAACACTGTCCCCATTACAGTTTTATAGAACAAAGATTTTTTTTAAGAAATAAAAATACACCACAACAAAATAAAGGAGAAGAATCCAACTGAAAAATGGGCACAGGATATGAACAGACACTTCACCAAAGAAGACATTCAGATGGCAAACAAACACATGAAAAAATGTTCAAAATCTCAGCTCTAAGAGAGATGAAACTCAAAACAACTATGAGATATCATCTCACTCCAGTAAGAATAGCAAAATTCAGCAGAACAGAAAACAACAAATGCTGCAGAGGTTGTGGAGAAACTGGTACCCTTATTCACTGTTGGAGGAGTATAAAATGGTGCAGCCACTATGGAAGGCTGTATGGTGCTTTCTCAAAAAGTTGCAAATAGAGATATAGTTTGACCCAGCAATCCCACTGCTGGGAATATACCCTAAAGAAACCATAAATGCCACCCAAACAGATACTTGCATACCTATGTTTATTTCAGCTTTGTTCACAATAGCAAAGAGTTGGAAACAACACAATGCCCGTCACTAAATGAATGGATAGAGAAACTCTGGTATATTCATGCAATGGAATACTATGCTGCAGTGAAAAACAAAGAACTCATGAAATATTATTCAAAATGGATGATCCTGGAGGATATTATGCTGAGTGAAATATCTCAGTCACAAAAGGACAAATACTGCATAGTGCTACTATTGTAAAACGGGACTAACATCAGGGTTGGCGGGACTGAGAAAGAGGGGACAAATAATGTATACTGCATTGAAACAGATAAGGGAGAGAACTGTTTAAAAATAATATATGATTAGGTATTATTATCATGACAAGAGTCCAGAGTGAAGGCTGCATAGTAGAGTGCATTTGGGGGGCGGGTTGTATAACATTGAAAGAATTTTTCTTTTACTTTTCAAAGAGAAGACCGAATTGGGGGGAGGGAGGGGAGGAAGAAAAATGCAATAATGAATGGATGGGGGAAAATGTATCAATGTTTAATGAAAAACCAATATGAAATGTAAACTTTCACTCAAATAATAATAAAAAAGTCTTTAAAAAAAATAAAGGGCGCTCTGGGAACATATTCCTTAGTGAATAGCACTTGTAAACCAAAGAAATAAAAATAAGGTTTAACTGAAAGATAGAAAGTTCCACGAACTAGGAGTTATGCAGGAATCCAGACCAGATAATATACTGATCAAAGTCTCAGTGAGAATAATGAAAGCAAGATCGTGTCATCTGCATATTGCTAGTTGTTGTTATGTGTTGTAGAGTTGCCTGCAACTCATAACCCTATGTACAGCAGTCCTAAAACCCTGCTCTATCTTATGCCAATCTTAATTGTCTCTGACACACTGACCCCCATTAATCTAATCATTGAATCGATCCATCTCATTGAGGGTCTTCCTTTCTTGGCTGTCCCTCCACCCTCCCAAGTATGACGTCTGTCTCCAAGGACTGATCCTGCCTTGCAACATTCCAAGGTATGTCAAATGGAGCTTCAGAACCCTTGCCTCCAAAGAGCAGACTGGTCTCATGATCTCTAGGATGGACTTGTTTGTTCTCCTAGCAGTCCATAGTATATTCAATACTCTTCTCCAGCACCACAGCTCAAAGGCATCAATTCTCTTTCTATCATCCCTAGTTGTTGTACAGCTCTTTGATGCATAGCAAGTAATTGTAAAGACCATGACCTGAATCAGGCACACCTTAATCTCCACCCTGACATTGTTGCTCTTCAGTCCTTTGGAGAGGTCTCTGACAGCAGACTTGCCCAATGCAATTTGTCTTTTAATTTCCTGGCTGCTGATACCAAGAATATTGATTGTAGATCTAAGCAAACTGAAGCTGTTAAAAATCTCAAGCTCTTCACCGTCTACCATGATGCTGCCAATTAGCCCAGTGGTGAGAATCTTTGTTTTCTTGATATTGAGCTTCAATCCATATTGAAGGCTGCAGTCCTTGACCTGCTGCAACAAGTACTTCAGGTCCCCCTCCGTTTCAGCAAACAGGGTTGTGTCATCTGAAAAAAGAAACCAGTTCCTGGGACTAATAACCCACATGAACCGCATCTTCTAACCAAAGCTCAGAAGAACTAGAGGGTGGTACCTGGTTACCACTACTAGTGTTTTGACCAGCAATGCAATAGGTACCATGGGGGAGAAATGTAAAACACAAAACAACCTAAAAAAAAAGGCAGCCAGGTCTAAGGGACTATTAAGGGACTAGAGTAACTCCTGCGACTCTAACCCTAAGATAACTACTTGGAATGTGAATTTGAAGCTATCTTTGCAGGTCATCTTTCAACAAAATAACAGATTGGTTATAAACAGTAAACTGTCAACACTCACTCCAAACCTGTTTGTTCTCTTAGCAGTCTATGGTATATTCAATATTATTCTCCAGTACAACAGCTCAAAGACATCAATTCTCTTTTTATCATTCCTAGTCTTTGTCCAGCTTTCTGATGCATAGCAAGTGATTGCAAAGACTAAGGCCTGGATCAGGCATACCTTAATCTCCAGACTGACATTGTTGCTTTTCAGTACTTTGAAGAGGTCCCTGACAGCAGACTTGTCCAGTGTGATTCATCTTTTAATTTCCTGGCTTTTGGTACCAAGAATGTTGATTGTGGAGCCAAGCAAACAGAAGCTGATAAAAATCTCAATATCTTCACCATCTATCATGATGTTGCCAATTGGCCCAGTGGTGAGAATCTCTGTTTTCTTGATATTGAGCTTCAATCTATATTGAAGGCTGAAATCCTTGACCTTCTGCCCCAAGTGCTTCAAGTCTTTATCAGTTTCAGCAAGCAGGGTTGTGTCATGTGCATAACAGAGATTGTTGATGAGTCTTCCTCCAATCCTGGTGCCACATTCCTCCTCATAGAGCCCAGCTTCCCAGATGATCTGTTCTGCATATAGATTGAAAAGGTATGGAGATAGGACACATCCCTGGCATACATACTTCCCAATTTTGAATCATGTAGTGTTTCCTTGCTCTGTTCTGACAACTTCCTCCTGGTCCAAGTACAGGTTTTGAATAAACATGATCAAGTGTTCTAGAATACCCATTCTTCTCAGAGTTAGCCAGTTTGTTGTGATCCAGTCAAATGCCTTTGCATAGTCAATGAAACATACATAGATGTTCTTCTGGTACTCTCTGCTTTCAGCCAAGATCCATCTAACATTAGCTATAAGATCCCTAGTACCATGGTGTCTTCTAAACCCAGCCTGCACATCTGGCAGTTCTCTGTTGATGTTCTGTTCCAGTCATTTTTTTGGATCATTTTCAGCAGAATCTTGCTTAAATGTGATATTAATGATGTTGTTCAATAATTAGCACACTCTGTCCGGTCACCTTTCTTTGAAATGGGAACAAATAGAGATCTTTTCCAATCAATTGTCCAGGTGGCTGTCCTCCAGATTCCTTGGCACATCTTAGTGAGCACATCCAGGGCAGCATCTGTTTGTTGAAATATGTCAATTGGTATGCCATCAATTCCCGAGGCATTGTGTTTTTGGTCTGATTTTTTCAGAGCAGCTTGAACTTTATTCATCATCACAGGCTCTTATTCATAAGTTGTCTCATGAAATTCTTCTGTTCTTCTGTGTCAACCAATTCCTTTTGGTACAGTGATTCTGTATACTCCTTCCATCTTCTTTTAATGTTCTGTAGTAATTTGGAGCTAAAATAATAAGAAGCTACTTTTCTTTTACCGAATTGTAAAAAAAAAAAGAAATAATACTAAATGTTGGTGAGAAGTTGGAACAAATTGGTATGGTCACTTGTTGGGAAAAATTTTAAAATG
>NW_006399817.1:8187946-8196156 GCF_000299155.1 Elephantulus edwardii | reverse complement strand
AATAGAAATACCATTTGACCCAGCAATTCCACTACTGGAAATTTACCCTAAAGAAACCATAACCGCCATCCAAGCAGATATATGCACATGCTTATTGAGGCTTTGTTTGCAATAGCATAGAGCTGGAAGCAGCCCAGGTGCCCATCAGTGGACGGATGGATGGAGAAGCTCTGGTATATTCACAGGATGGAATACTTTGCAACATTGGAAAATAAGGAACTCATGAAATATTATGCAAAATGGATGAACCTGGAGGACATTATGCTGAGTGAAATATCTCAATCACAAAAGGACAAATACTGCATAGGGCCAGTGTTGTAAAATGGGACTGACAGCAGGGTTGAGGGAAAGCAGAGAAGGAGGAGAGGAATGATGTATACTTCATTGAAAGAGATGAGGGAGATATATAAAAGGGATATATTACTGGATATTATTGTCATAACAGGAGTCCAGAATGAAGGCTGCACAGTGGAGTGGACTTGGGGGGGGGAGGGATTGCATAACAATGAAAGAGTTTTTCTTTTGCTTTTCAAGGAGAAAAGTAAATGGGGGGAAGGGTGGGCAGGGAGAAAAGTGCAACAATGAATGACTGGAAACCCTAAGTCTCTGTCAACTTTCATTAAAAGTAATTTTTAAAAAAGTTAAAAAGAAGATATATATTCACCTGAGTAATTCTAATTTTAGAAAAATGTCCTAGAATAACATGTGGATTTGTAAAAGGAGTTATTTACAATAATGTTTGAAGTTTTATTATGATAGTGAAAAGTTAAAAACCTATTAAAAGTTTATCATATTGGAAGAATCATGGAATGTATATATGAATTGTTATATTGTCATGCTATCTTAGGAAATGCAAAATAGCTGTTGAAAAGAATAAATCATAACTGAACATATTAACATAGATATTTCTCAAAAAGAGAATATTAAGAGAAATTAGTTTAAAAGTGTTGTTGCCATTATTGTTAGATGACATTGAGTAACCTTTGACTCATAGTGAACCTATGAACAAAAAAGATGGAAACCGTGCTCTATCTTGCCCCATCTTCACAATCTCCATGCTCTCATCTATATTCTGTTATGAAGCATGAGAAATAATACTATGTACATTATTTACAGTTAAATCTATAGGTAATGAAGGTATGAAAAACATACGTGACAGTGATAAATTATTGAATCAAGACTATAGTTACCTCTGGAAGGGGCTGGGAGAGGGAGAGGATTTCAGTTTACAGGCTAGAATACTTGAAGGTCTAAATCTTTCCTTTCTTTTTAAAAACGTATACCAAAGTACAAGACTTTATTAAAGCCAAGCAATGTATACTTGTGTATTTACCACATTCTATGTTTTCAACATGTTAGAAATGTGTGTTTGGTTTACAATAAAGAATACTCTGTTTAGCTACCAGTCTGGATAAAAATAGAAGTGTAACAATTTAATCTATCATTTCAGACACATGTATGACCACTTCACAAACCTCTACCCCCAGCTGATTAAGAAGTCTGTCATCCTGGATAAAGTGCGGTATTTTATGGAGTATGTATACTAGCTCTTCTCTCATTGTCATTAAGGCTGGATAATTACAATTAATCTGTGACTTCAAAGAGCAGTTTTTCCTCTTGTTAAGATCTCTGTTAGTATACTATAGTAGTTTTGTTAATGGCACAAGAATTACAGACAACGTTTAATTTTAGATCTTTCAAAGACAGGTTGGTCATCACATTATTAATTGTTAACACAGCAGAAGGAAGACACACCATCATTGTAAAGCAGACAGAAATTAGGCTGTGGGTCTCTTCCATATTGGGGCTCCTCTCCCTCTTACTGGGATCCCATCTCTTACTAAGGTGGTTCTTTATCATGAGCTTGGTGAGTAATCCAGCTGATGTGTTAACTAATATCTAAGGTCATAATTCTCGTAATTCTCTGTAGAATATGTCTAACAAAATATTACTAGTCCTTAAATGCTTAGAAAAATTATTTTCTATTTGTGGAATGAGAAGCTATGAAATGAATTTGAAGACAAGAGTGTTCTTGAGTTGGTCGTTGAGACCAGAGTTGAACAAGCTCTTCCTGAAACACTAATGGCCCGCAGAACATAGGTCAAAACCATTGGATGAGATCCAAGAAAGCAATCACATTGTGTGATGCTAAGATTAATTTTGAGATCTTCTGAGACAAATCAGAAATAATTTCCACCTACAAAGCTAAAATTTTCTCTCGTATAGTAGAGAGAGTGGAAAAAAGAAGTTTTAGCAAAGACACAATCAGAAAAATAAAAAGATAGCTTTGCCTAATATGCTAGGAAAGAGACATCAAGGTAGTTACTAATAACACTGAAATGAATTAGCCAATGGCTATGAAATAAACTGTAATAGAAAATATAAACATGCAAATATCTATAGGATTATTTTCTGGTTTTTGCTATTCTTTAGTCTGACCATGTACACATATGAAAGTTAATAAAGTTGTCTTTATTATGCTTTTATGTCTTTATTATGCTTTTATGGTTTTATACGAAACATGCCTGGATGTTTCATCCTTGACTTTCTCAGATATCAGTGTGTCACAGACATCTAATTATCATTCCTAGGTTTTACTTCCAGGTAGAGCTTGGAGGAAGCTTTACAGAAACTGTCATGGCCCCAGGTAGAAATTAAAAATAGATTAAGATGTGTCGTCAATTCCTTTCAAGTGACTGTTGTTGTTGTTGATCGACTGAGTCAAGCACAACTCATAGCAACCCTATGAACAAAAGGCCTGAGGCCTTTCTGTAACTATTGACCTTTATCAAAGTTCATAGAGTTTCTGGAGGCATGTTGGTTAGGAAGTAGATGCCACTCCTGCTTTAAGCGACTGGAATGTTATAAAACCTAAAATTTAATTTATGCTAGCTTAGATGTCTAAATAGAAAATTTTCTAATACCTGCATTTTATTTGTGTGTAAATGAGCAAACCTCTAATGCAAATCTCATTTCCCTTTCAGGAAACAAGATAAGTGGGCTCGGGAAAATGTGAAACGTTATAAAACGGACCCATTTTGGCGACATGTTGGCTATATTCTGGCACAAATAGATGGGCTGTATGTAGGAGCAGGGAAGAGGGCTTTGTTAGAAGACAGAAAGGTAAGATTTCCAAAAAATTGCTTAGAATTTACATGATATGACAAGAACATTAAAATTTTACTTTAGGTCTAGAAGCTATAAATTCCTGGCAGACAATTGCAATCATATCTATCATTTCTAGTACCTAATTAATTTTCTGATACAACATTCTAACTCAGTGCACATTGAATAATTAACTTGTTTCTATGTTTTCTCAGTAACTTCAATAATTCTGTGGTCTAGAGTTAAGTTAAAAGGACTATGGAAAAAGTCAATAGACTTTAAAATAGTCAGTAGACATCTTTTTCTTAAAAATTTTATTTATTTATTTTTCATTTCAATGAACATCTACAGAGATTTTGGAATTCCATTCATTCATTGTTGCACCCTTCTCCCCGCCAAACCCACCCCTCCTCCCCCACCCCCGTTTGCTCCTCTCCTTGAAAAGCAAAAGAAAAACTCCCTCATTGGTACACAATCCCCCCGCACATCCCCCAACCCCAAATATAATCCACTCTGCAACCCTCATTCCGTACTCTTACGATAAACTTAATGCCCTAAAATATAATACTTTTAAACTATTCTCTCCCCCATAGACTTCAATGCTGTAAACATATTTCATCCAGTTTTTCTCAGTCTTACCCCCATGCCGATGTCAGTCTCATTCTACAACAGTGGCACCATATAGCATTTGTCCCTTTGTGACTGAGATACCTCACTCAGCATAATGTCCTCCATGGTCACCCATTTTGAATAATATTGCATGAGTTCCTTGTTTTTCAATGCAGGATAGTATTCCTTTGTGTGAATATACCACAGCTTCTCTACCCATTCCTTTGTTGATGGGCATTTAGGTTGTTTCCAACTCCTTGCTATTGTAAACAAAGCCGTGATAAACATGGGTATACATATATCTACTTGGATGTCATTTATGGTCTCTTTAGGGTATATTCCCAGTAGTGGAATTGCTGGGTCAAATGGTATCTCTATTTGCAACTTTTTGAGAAAGCGCCACATTGCTTTCCACAGGGGTTGCACCATTTTACACTCCCACCAACAGTGAATAAGGGTTCCAGTCTCTCCACAACCTCGCCAGCATTTGTTGCTTGCTGTTCTGTTAAATTTTGCTAGTCTTACTGGGGTGAGAGGATATCTCATGGTTGTCTTGATTTGCATCTCTCTCAGAGCTAGGGATTTTGATCATTTCTTCAGGTGCTTGTTGGCCATCTGAATGTCTTCCTTGGTGAAGTGTCTGTTCATATCCTGTGCCCATTTTTCAACTGGATTATTTACCTTTATCTTGTTGTGGTGCTCAAGCAGTTTATGAATTCTAGATATAAGTCCCTTATCTGACATGTCATTACCAAACACTTTTTCCAAGTCTGTGGCTTCCCTTTTTACCCTGTTAGAGAAGTTTCTGGATGCGCATAGGGATTTGATTCTTAGAAGGTCCCATTCATCTATTTTATCTTCTCCTGGTTGTAAATTTTTCAGAATATTTGGAAGACTCGTTATGTTGTGTATTAGGACTACTAAAGTTCTTCCAAGCTTTTCTTGAATGAAGTTTATAGTCCTTGGTTTTAGTCCTAGGTCCATGATCCACTTTGAGTTGGTTTTTTTATATGGAGTGAGGTGGGGATCTTGTTTAATTCTTCTGCAGATAGTTTTCCAATTTTGCTAACGCCATTTGTTAAAATGGCTGTCATTTCCCCACCTAACTGATTTCATCTCCTTGTCAAAAATCAGTTGACCATAAATAGATGGGCTGATTTCCGGGTTCTCAGTTCTATTCCATTCATCTATGTGTCTGTCATTGTACCAGTACTGTGCTGTCTTGACTACCACAGCAGTGTAGTAGGATTTTAAATCAGGAAGTGAGATGCCTCCTACCTTTTTGAATATTTTCAATGGATAAAATTAGACATCTTAACTTTAGACTATATAAAGTCAAATGGAGCTCTGGTGGCCTAGTGGCAAGAAGCTGCGTTGCAATCCCAAAGGCACATAGTTTGAGACCACCAGTTGTGCTGTGGGAGAAGGATGGGCAGTCTTCTCCCGTGCAATTAACTGCCTCTGAAAACTTGCTGGAGGGTCAGCTATGGATCAGTTGTGACTCTACGGTCCTCAACAATAATAAAAAGTCAATAGACTTTTAAACTAGTGTTTTAGAATATATATCTTTTTAATGAAATTGTTTACGTGTGCAGGTATCTCAGCTTTCAACTATATATTTAAAATATATATATATATACACACACACATATAAACATCCACACACATGCCAGTTTATGAAAGCTGTAGTTAATCATGAAGGAAACAGAAGATACCATTTTATATAGTCCCTAAAAATATGGATATTTTGGGCATATTGTTAGGAGAGGCTATACTTTGGAAAGGGACATCACGCTTGGAAAGGTCGAGGGTCGACAAAGGAGAGGAAGACCCTGAGCCAGATGGATTGGTACAGTGTCTGCAGCAATGGACTCAAATGTGTTGACAGAGTTCAGATCTTGTTCCTAGGGCCAACAAAGTGAGTTGTGTGAGTCATAAGCGTATTTTAAAAGTTCCTAACATGGTCCAAAAAGATATAAACACTGGAGAAATCAGATTTCCTTTATTTCTTCACTTTTGCATCAGTAAATAAATAACTAAAAAGCTAAAATAATTGTTTCAGTTATTAACATTGGTATATTTACAATATATCAGTTACATCAATATATGAAGAGAAAATAATTTTAAGTTGTGCCATAACATAAATGTTGTTGTTATTCTGTACCATCAAGTTGGAACAGACCCATAGCTGACCCACTAGTAGGTTTTCAGAGGCAGTTAATTGCAAGAGAGGAAATTGCCCATCTTTCTCCTGCAAAGAAGTTGGTGGATTTGTACTGCATGCCTTGGAGATTGCAACACAGCTTCTTACCACTAGACCACCAGAGTTCACACAAAGGCAAGATGGAATCCAATGCAAGATATGCATATAAAACAAAGTAATTTTGTCTGCTTGAAATAAACATATGAATAAAAGATAATGTTCTTGTGTTCTTTCAAACCAATTCAAACTCAATGAGTAGAACTGCCCGCCCCTCTAATGGAAGGGAAAATCTCTCAGAGGATTTTTAGGCTTTAATCTTTATGGGTAACAGTGGTGGCAGAGTGCTCAGCATGTTGCTCTGTTAACCAAAAAGTTTAACGGTTTGAATAAATTAACTGCTCCTCAGAAAAAGGTGGGCAGTCTAATCCTACTAAGATTTACAGCCTCAAAAACCCAACAGACCTGATCTTCCACAAGAAAAAGACTGGTAACCCCATTACAAAATGGGCAAAAGACATGGAAAGAATTTTCACAGAGAAAGATATTTGAATAGCAAACATACACAAGAAGAAATGTTCCAAATCACTGGCAATAAGAGATATGCAAATCAAAACCACAATGAAATACCATCTCACCTCAGTAACAGTGGCAAAGTTTAACAGGACAGCAAGTAACAAATGTTGGAATGTATTGTAAAATGGTACAGCCACTCTGGAAAGCAGTTTGATGCTTCCTCAAAAAGCTGAACATAGATATTACATATGACTCAGCTATTCCACTGCTTGGAATATACTCCAAGAAAATTAGAACTGAGGCTCAAATGGAGACTTGTATACCAATGTTCATAACAGCGTTGTTCACCATTGCAAGGACATGGAAACAGCCCAGATGTCCAACCACAATTGCATGGATTGAGAAATTATGGTACATTCATATAATGACTACACAGCACTCACGAGCAATGATTTTATAAATTATTAAGTAACTTGGGAGGGACTGGAGAGCGTTGTGCCGAGTGAACTCAATCAGTCCCACAAGGACAATTATTGTAGAATGAGGATGAGGATTCGGGGGTTGGGGGTGGTGGAAGCAAAGGGAGGATGGGAGGATGAGGATGTGCAGGGGCTGGGGGTGTTAATCATGAGGTTCTACAATTTGATGGTTGAGGAGTGAGGGGAATTGGAAGAATCAGGTGTGAAAACAATGTACTCTAATTTTATAAATGAACTAGTATAATAATATTAAAAAAACACAGCCCAACAGAGGACTATTCTGAGCTAGTCTTAACAGCACACAATTTGGTTTTTCCTAGAGAACCTACTGGGTTAGATTTACTCAGTCTTATAGAGTCATACAGGGAGCTCTGGTGCTGTCAACACAAAGGTATGCAGTTCAAATCCACCAGCTGCTCCACTGGAGCAAAATGGATGATCTCTTTGCATACAATTGCCTCTGAAAACTCTGGAGAGTCAGCTGTGAATAAGTTTCCACTCAACGGTACAAAGCAACAACAACAACAATATGGTCATATAGCCATGGGTTTTTGCATCTAAAAGTTAGACAATGAATAAGAATGACAAATGTAGAATCATTGCCTTTGAATTGTGGTGTTGGAGAAGAGTGCTGAGTATCCCATGGACTGCCAAAGGAGCAAACAAGCTTATTTTAGAGAAAGTGCAACCAGTGTGCTCATTAGAGGCAAGGATGGTAAATTTCATCTCACAAACTTTTTGTTTTCAGGAGGGGTCAGTACTTGGAAAAGGAAAACATTAATGGAAAAGATGAAAAGGCAGAGAAGGATCAAAAGGGCCCTAGCAAAATGGATTGACACAGTGACTGTAACGATGATTTGGAACATACCAGACATGATGAGGATGGTACAGGACAGGGCAAGTTTCAGATGTGTTATTCATGGGGTTGTTATGAATTGCAATTGACTTGATGGCACCCAATAAAAACAATGCATGGTCTCTATGTGTTGAAATATGCTTGATAACAAGCAACAAATCTTTTCTCCCATGGAGTCAGTGGAGGGTTTAAGCAAATTATCTTATTGCTTAGCAGCTAAGGGCGTAACCACTGTGACACTGTTGTTGCTGATGTTGTTATGTGCTGTCAAGTCTCCTGCAACTCATAGTGACCATATGAACAACAGCCCTAAACCCTGCTCTGTCCTGTGCCAATCTCACTGTCTCTGCCACACCTACACCCATTATCCCAGTCACTGAATCAATCCACCTCATAGAGGGTCTTCCTCTCCTGTGCTGTCCCTCCACCCTCCCAAGCATGATGT
>NW_006399817.1:8162305-8186794 GCF_000299155.1 Elephantulus edwardii | reverse complement strand
CCATTGGTGAGAATGTTTGTTTTCTTGATGTTGAGATGTAATCTATATTGAAGGTTGTATTCTTTGATCTTCCACAGCAAGTGCTTCAAATCCTCCTCACTTTCAACAAGCAAGGTTGTATCATCTGCACAGTGCAGGTTGTTGATGAGTCTTCCTTCAATTCTGATTCCACTTTCTTTTTCAGAGTACCACTTTTTAAAATTATTTGCCCAGCATACAGATGTATGCTGTATGGAGAGAAGATAAAACCCTGCCATACATCTTTCTTCATTTTAAACCATGCAGTGTTCCCTTGCTCTGTTCAGACAACTACTTCTCAGACTAAATGCAGATTTGCACATAGCACAATTAAATGTTCTGGGATTCCCATTCTTCTCAAGGTTAGTCATAGTTTGTTATGATCTACACAAATACCTTTGCATAGAAATAAAACACAAATAGACATTCTTCTGGTAATCTCTGCTTTCAGCCAAGATCCATCTGACATCAGCAATGATATCTCTGGTGCCATGTCCTCTTCTAAACCCTGCTTGAACTTCTAGCAATTCTCTGTCAATGTTTTGGATGATCTTCAGCAAAATTTTGCTTGCATGTGTTATTAATGATATTGTTTGATAATTATCACTTTCTGTTGTACCACCTTTCTTAGGAATTAGAACAAATATGGATCTCTTCAGTCTGTTGACCAGGCAGCTGTCCTCCAGATTTACTTCACTGGTGAGCATGTCCAGGACTGCATCTGTTAGTTGAAACATTTCAATTGGTATCCCATTGATTTCAGAGGCCTTATTTTCTTGCCAATGCCTTCAGTGTAGCTTGAACGTTTTTCTTTATTTCCACTGGCTTTTGATCATATGGACTTCTTGAAACATTTCTGTGTAGGAAAATTCTCTTTGGTACAATGACTTTGTATATTCCTTTTATCATCTTTTAATGTTTCCTGAATTATTGAATATTTTTTCTATAGCACCCCTCATTACTGAAACTTGAGGCTTGAATTTGGTATTCTTATTCTCTGACACCAGTTCTCTGTACCTTCTATTAAAATACTTTGCTTTGTCTTCTCAAACTGCCTTTGAAATCTTTTGTTCAGCTCTTTTACTTTAACATTTCTTCCATTTGATTGGGCTTCTCGACCCGCTAGTGCAATTTGCATAGTCTCTTCTGACATCCGTTGTGGGTTTTTTTTTTCTTTTTCTTCTGTCGTTGTAATAACATTTTGCTCTCTTCATGGATACTAATTTTTTTTTTCTATTTTCTTGTTATGTACTGCCAAATCGGATCCAACTGATACAGGAGGAAATTGCCCCTCCTTCTCCAGTGGAGCATCTGGTGGATTCCATCTGCATACCTTCAGGATTGCAGCACAGTTTCTTGCCACTAAGCCACCAGAGCTCCTTTCTTAAATTATATTCTTGATGTCATCTCAACTCCTTTGGTATTTGATCATTTGTGTTCAATGCTTCAAACCTGCTCTTAAAATGATTTTTAAATTCAGGTGGGATACAATCCAAAGTGATGTTTAGGTTCTCTGGACTTGTTTTCCTTTTCTTCAGCCTCGATCTGAACTTGCATGTGAGTAATTGGTCTTTTTCACAGTCAACACCTTGGTTTTGACTGCCGAAACTATCTCCAATGATTCTTTCCACAGATATAGTCAACCTGATTCCCATGCAGCCCATTAGATGAAGTCGATGCATAAAGTTACCATTTTCTGTGGTTTTTTTAAGGGTCTTTTCAATGAGTATCCAACATTAGATCATTCTTTTTCTGGCATAATTTCTGTCACCAAGTCTGTACTTTCTGACTATCATTCCTTCATTATTTCCAACTTTTGTATTTCAGTTACAAACTATAATTCCTGCATCTTGATTGCATGTTGATCAATTTCAGACAGCAAAATTGGTAAAAACCTTCAATTTCCTCCTCTTCAACTTTAGCTGTTGGTATGTATGTTTGAATAATAGTCATATTAACAGGTCTTCCTTGTATGCACATAGGTAGTATCCTATCACTAGCAGCATTGTTCTTCAGGATAGAACTTGAAACTATCTTTTTTTTTTTTAACTATCTTTTTAACCATGAACACAACATCATTCTTCCTCTGTTTTTCATTCCTGGCATAGTATACTATGTGACTGTCTGGTTCAGAGTGGCCAATGCCTGTCTCTGTCTCTCTCATTAATATCTTCTATTTCATTTTTAACAACTTCTAGTTTCCCTACACTCATACTTTGTGCAGTCCACATTCCAGTTATTAAAGGATGTTTGCAATTGTTTCTCCTCATTTTGATGGACTTCCAATCTTGACTCTACTTCTAATACCATGTCTTTCCTTGCTCCTCTATTGGATTTTCTGAGGACTGCTATTTCAGAAGTGGATGGCTAATGCTTCTTCTTAGTCTATCTTAATCTAGGAACTCTGCTTAAACTTGTCTACCATGGGTGACCCTCTGGCATTTGACACACTGGTGGCACAGCTTTCAGCATTTCAGCAACTCACAAGTTACTCCCGTACAGCAAGCTGGCAGACAAGTGCTGTACTAAGAGCAAATTATAAACAAGTACGCATATATACACCTAAGCTATAAAGTAATTGTTGTTGTCTGTTGTATAACTTTGAGTTGGAACTTAACCATAACTTACTCTCTTCAGACAAAGTTTATCACACAGGAGGAGATTGCCCATCCTTCTCCCATGGAGCAGGTGGTGGATTTGAACTGTGTTTCTTTGGGCTTGCATCATAGCTTCTTGCCAATATGCCACCAGAGCTCCATAAAATAGCAGTATGCAAATTGTTTCCATTATTTAATAAACTGACAAATAATGTTGTACTTCTTAACAGTAAATCAGGCATGCCAGTATCATGGTGCAGGGCTCAGTTGAGGCCAGTGGTAGCAATGTAAGGATGGGGCTCCACATGAGTGCTGAAGAGTTCTAGTTGAGGCCCCCAGTTGGCACAGAGGTAACATCCTGGATGTGATTATTAAACTCACCACAGTGGCTTTTCAAGACCTTCAGTACTGGCTGGTGTTCCACACAAGTGGTGTCAAAATGACTGTCTTCTGGTGCCGATCCCTCCCTACTCCAGGCCTAGAGCCTTGGCAAATGCAAACAAAGCAGAATGTTTGTTGGAATGTGTCATTTTGTCTGACATTCAGGCCAAAAAAAGCATAAACTAAGGCAAAAATGATAGCTTTGTAATGTTAAAGATTATACTTTTAAATGAAGGTAGAAAATGTTAAGTACCAAATAAGTTATATAATGAAAACATTAAAGGAAAGAATGTGGACTAATGATATTGTAGCCCCCAAACTGACCTTCACGCTCTAATGTCAGGAACACTGTATGTCCTCAGGGACTGACAAAGGACATTCCCGTCGCCTGAAATTCTGTTTTCCCTACCAGACAACAGTACATATCACAAAGTGATTACAATCACAAGATTGTGGAATCACCAAAAGAGTATAAAGACAAATTAGTGAGCAGAATAGGAAATAAAAATATAGAACTAAGAATCTATGGAGATTTGACATGTTATCCAGATATCATCTCAAAGAAGATAGGGAAAGAAAAAAGATTTTTTGTTTTTATCCACTTTATTTTGTATTGGTTTGCATGCAAAATTCGTATACACCATGTATCATTCATGTACATTGTGTTTCACACATTCTTACATTCACAATGTGTTTCAAAGGATCATTCATGTACATTGTGTTTTATAAAATTAATCACTATTGGTCTCTGCCTATTATTACCCTGTTTCTTCAAATCCCCACTGGATCTTTCCTAATTCTTTCACCATGGAGCTCTGTTCTCCTAGTGATTTCCTCCCTTTCCCATCCTCTGACTCCCCTACCCCCCTTCCTCTTCCTCTTTTGGACTTTTATCCATTGCTTAATAGTTACCCTTCTAGTTTTACAATAATAGTCTTATGCAGTATTTTTCCTTCTGAGATTGAGCAAGTTCATTCAACATAATGCTCTCTAGTTCCGCCCAAGTTACATAGTAATTTTCAAAGTCAGTGCTCTTGAATGCTGCATATTATTCCATTGTGTGAATGTACCATAATTTCTCAATTCATTTAGTTATGGTTGGACATCTGGGCTGTTTCCATGTTCTTGCGATGGTGAATAACACTGCTATGAGTATTGGTGTACAAATCTCCATTTGTGTCTCAGTTCCCTTTTCCTTGGATTATATAGCTAGCAGTGCAATAGCTGGATCATATGGAATTTCTATGTTCAACTTTTTGAAGAAACGCCAAACTTCCTTTCAAAGTGGTTGTACCATTTTACAATTTCACCAGCAGTGCATGAGAGTTGCAATTTCTCCTCATCCTCTCCAATATTCATTGCTTGTTGTCCTGTCAAACTTTGCTACTGCTACTGGAGTTAGATGGTATCTCATTGTGGTTTAGATTTGCATCTTTCTTATTGCCAGTGATTTTGAGCATTTCTTCATGTGTCTATTGGCCATGTGAATGTCTTCCTTTTGTGAAAAGTCTTTAAAAGGAAAGCTTTTAACAAGTGTTTTTACATAGATATGATGGAGGTATATGTGCTGTCAGGGTGCTAAGGAATTGTACTGCCAACACAAAGAAACAGAGTTCAAAACCACCAGCTGCTCTGTGGAAGAAAAATGGACACTCTCCTCAAGTGCAATTTACTGCCTCTGAAAACTCATTGGAGGGGCAGCTATGGGCCAATTCTGACTCATCAGCACTAAACAACAACATTTCGCAAGATATCTTAGGTTTTTGCAGCTAACCAAAGGTCAGTTGTTCGAATTCACCAGCTGCTCCAAGGGAGATTGATGGATTTTGTCCTCCCATAAAGATTTACAGCCTTGGGAACTAGTGGAGGGTCCCTATGAGTCAGAATCAGCTTGATGGCAGTGGGCAATAGATATTTGTGGTTGTCAAAACTGGGAGATGCTACAGGTATATTCTGGGAGGCCAGAGATGTTGCTAAATATCTTAAAAGACACCCAACCTCCCTCCCCAACAAAGAATTATCCAACCAAGGTGTCAGTAGTGCTGATACTGAGAACATTCGCTATAGAGGAGGGCAAACAGAAGCCTATTTTTATTTTATTGACTGACTCCCAAACATTCCCCAAATATGCTAAAGCATCTCTTATTAACTATAAAACAATTTACTCCTGGGCCTCCACAAGAAAAAGACTGATGCCTTAATTACAAAATGGGCAAGAGACATGCAAAGAATTTTCATAGAGGAAGATATTCAAATGGCCAATAGACATATGAAGAAATGCTCCAAATCACTGGCAATAGAGATGCAAATCAAAACCACAATGAGATATAATCTGATTTCATTAGCAGTGGCAAAGTTTAGCAGGACAGCAAGTAATAAATGTTGGAGAGGATGTGATGAGGTAGGAACTCTTTTATATTGCTGGTGGGATTGTACAACCATTCTGGAAAGCAGTTTGGTGCTTCCTCAAAAATCTGAACATAGAAATTCCATATGACCCAGCTATTCCATTGCTTGAAATATACCCCAAGAAAATGAGAACTGAGGCTCAAAAAGAAATGTGTACACCAATGTTCATTTCATAGCAGCATTATTCACCATTGCAAGGCTATGGAAACAGCCCAGATACCGAACCACAAGCGAATTGAGAAGTTGTGGTTTATTCATACAAAAGAATACTATGCAGCACTCAGGAGCAATAATTTTGTAAATTACTCCCTAACTTGGGAGGGACTGGAGAGCATTATGCTGAGGGAACTAACGTAGTCCCACAAGGATAAAAACTGTATAAAACCATTATTGTAGAATGAGTATAGGATCTGAGATGGGGTGGGGGGAAGGTGGAAAGAAAGGAGAGAGGATGGTTGGTGGGGGTAAGGTGTTAATCTTAGGTTTGATGGGTGGGTGGAGTGAAGGAAATAGGAAGGATCTTTTGTGAAAAACAATGTATTCAAACTTTGTAAATAAATAAGACTAAGGGGGAGAAGACTAAATAAAATGGAAACATATAAAACTAAAAAGAATGTAAAAACTAACTTATCATCAACAATAAAATCTTATCTATAGGAAAATCTGTATCTACTATAAAATTAGTTGCATGAAGGAACTTTACAAAGGAATAATTTAATAGATCTTTAACCAGCAAGGAAATAGAAAATAACTTCTGATTGTCACAAATTAATGTTAAGTGTGTCCTTGTCCTTTCCCAGCCCCTGACTCTGTTCCAGATTCAATTCCTGAATGCTGTTGGAGATCTATTGGACCTGATTCCCTCATTCACTCTTCCAAAATCTGGTAGCCTGAAGCTTTTTAAGAATATGGAAATGGGACATTGCTCTGCTCTCATAAAGGTAAGCTACACACAGCAGCTCCTCCAACTCCCTCTTTCTGGTCCACATATACTCTTTTTGTAGGTTACCTAAGTCTTGGCAACATTTCATCTTCCTTCCATGTAGCTTGATGCCAGCTCCTGGGTTCCTGCATCATAGAAGTGAAGAACTAGAAAGAACTTTCATGGAGGAAATTAGAAATACAAGATATTGCCACTTCCATGCAATTACACTTGCCACTTCTACTGTCTAGAATATTCCATTGTGGACTTTAAAGGGTAGATTCTGACTGGTTTGTGAAGTATTTATGTTATACTCTTTAGTTATGTTTTCCAATAATATATGTAGCAATATTCACTTAAGTTTTGAGGGAAAAGTTGCCGAAAAATTCCTGAATGGACACAAGTCCTGTATGCTTCCTCCACTGAAAACTGTACTCAGTTGCCTACATGTCTTTATATCATCTGCTCTTCACTGTGATTCCGGTCATAGGTTCTCCCTGGATTTGAGAATATCTTTTTTGCTCACTCAAGCTGGTACACGTATGCAGCCATGCTGAGGATTTATAAACACTGGGACTTCAACATCAAAGATACAGAAACCAGCAGTAGCCGCCTGTCTTTCAGCAGTTACCCAGGTAAAGAAATTTAGAAGTACATCTGAGTGAACACAGGATAAAACCTTGGTAATTGACAAAAACTCGTTTTTAACCTCGATAATTTATATTCTTTTTGTCATCTCACACCATTTCTACTAGACTTTCTAGAACTCACTGTTCTTCTTCCCTATCCCATCTTGGTACTTCAGCTTCATCACAAAAGGACAAATATTACATGATGCCACTGTTGTAGAATGGGACTGTCCTTGGGGTTGGGGAGAGACTGAGTAAGATGGGTTCAATAATGTATACTGCACTGAAACAGAGGAGGGAGAGAACCGTTTAAAAGAGAGATATAACTGGGTATTTCTGTCATCACAGGAGACTAGAGCGAGGGCTATATGGTGGAGGGGACCTGGGGGAGGGTTTGTAAAACAATGAAAGAATCTTTTCTTTAAAAAAAAAAAAATAAAGGCAAATGGGAGAGCAGAGATTTTTTATTTCCAGTGACCAAAATTGACAAAGAAGCCTTTGATTTAGGCCTGATATAATTGAGAATAAACGGTGTATGTTCATTAATATATGCCAGCTCTGTGAGATGCAGAGGGTAGAGGTGAAACTACAGGGTTGCACAGGTCAGTGAGTGGAAGGAGGGAGGGAAGGCAATGGGAAGGATTTGGGTGAAAAGGCAGAGTAATGATGGGCAGGGTCCAATGCTGATTAATTTTATAAAACATAATGTATGAGAATGATTGTATAAACAATGTGAATGAGGAATAGTGTGAAACACAATGTATATGAAGCTTGTAAGCAAACCAATTTAAAAAAAGAATTAATCTCTACAGATGTGATAGAAGTATGTTCAATGTCAAGAAGTGGTAATTGAGAAGAACTTGAATGGAAGTAGAAATGTTTGGTAGTTGTATACATTAATGACAATTCGGATTTGTAGATTTCATTTTGAAGAAATATCACCCTAATGCTTTTATGTAATGTTGTTGTTGTTTACCATTGAATTGGAACCAACCCGTGGCCGACCCTCCAGCGGGTTTTCAGAGGGGCAGTTTATCACATGGGAGGAGATTGCCCATCCTTCTCTTAAGGAACAGCTGGTGATTTCGAACCACACTTACCACTAGGCCACCAGAGCTCTCTGTGTAATGTTGTTGTTGTTATGTAATACAATGACATAATCTGTCTGGTTTAATTGAATTGCCAAGGAGAAGACATGTAAATATAATGGAATCTTCTAAATACACTTCCAAATGCCAACTCTTTATTAAGTCTAAGGCACTCTGCTAGGTCCTTCCATAGAAGAAAAGATGAGGAAGAGACAGTGTTGGCTCGGGAATATACACACAGCACTTAGCCTACTGTGTGCCACCTAGTACTGTATACAGAGGTGCTAAATGAATGGGTGAGACTGTGAGTTTATAAACCTTACAATATAGTAAGAAGAAAAGATATGTAAAATGCAAATGAGAATAATGATAAGGTTCTGTCTGTATGCTACTGAAGTCTATCAAATATTAGGAGTATTCAAAAGAGGAAGAACTTGTATGTGATTATGTACATGAAAGGAAGTGTGGGAGAAGTTTGCCATTTGAGATGGACCATGAATGATGGCTAGAAAATCAGTTGGTAGACATAGATATGAAGAGCATAATAAGGGTTCAAGAATCCTGTGCTGAAAGAAGACAGGAAAGTGATATAAACTAATAAGACAGACCAGTATACAACACCAGAAAACACTAGGTTTTGCTAAGCCTAGAGCCACTGAGAGACTTAACTATTTAAGTCACACTGATTATGGTCTTCCAGGAATATGGAGACCCTTGCTTCCAGATGTCCTAAATTCTTGAGAGGAGATGGAATAAGAATTTAAAAAAAAAATGAACCCACTTTGAAAATTGAGTAGAGCATACCTGCTTGCTAGAATTGGCTCCTTGCCTCAACACTTCTGCCCTTTAATTCCATATAGATCATTTATGGGATGATCTTAACAGCCACCTGTTGTATCTGTCTGATTTTGAGACAGACACTGTTCCAGCTGAGTTCCAGTAACTCCTACCAGGCAATCTGAACAAGAGTACCAAAATATTTTTTTTTCTTTCCTTGTAATCTGATTTTTCCTTTGGAACTACTTTGTTTTTCTGTCTTAGTTTGCTTAATTATTTTAGGACAATAAAAGGATCTTTTAATTCTTTGATTCTTTTATATTCTGTTAGGTGGAAATTTAAGGATAATAAACTGAGACACATCAAGTCCTTTTCCTCTTATTTACTAAAAAATGTTATGTTCAGATGTTGATTCAACTGCTTTGCATTCTGAGTGGAAAATGGTATTTTTATAGACTTAACAATTCTGAGATTAGTTAAGAAGATCTAGATTGTTAGAAGACTTGGTGAGGTTATTAGAAGACCAAGAGGGATTTTTCTAAGACTCCTATGTTGCTATTAACATTTTGGGGGAAAAAAATAAAATACCCCCCCTTTTCTGGAACAGATAATTACATAGGTACATGGATAAATATTTTTAAAAGCAATTGAAAGAACAATAGATATTTTTTGCTCCCAAAATTTTTTTTCCTAACTGTGTAACTGCTTGTAACTGTAAATATAACAAAACAAACACATTATATAAATTACATTTAGATTTTGAAGAATTATTTTATTGAGAGATCAGCCTCATTGAATTCATCCAATTGCTATGCAACTAAGTTTGAATGAAGTTCATGTCACGTCAACTGCTGAGTCTAGAACAAAGCTAAATGGACTGTCTGTTTTTGATGGAGGGGTGTCATTATAGACTGAGCGAGTTTAGGAGTGTGGCACTGTTTTTGATTTGGAGAAGGTGCAACCTGTAGGCTCTTAAATTTGAACAACGATACTTAAAAATTCCTGACGCAACATAAAGATCAAGTCAAAAGAAACATTCTTGAATTAAGACACATGTTAAATGATAGCTGGGATGGTACAGCTATTTTACATTAAATATACAGATAACTGAAGATTTCATATGTAATTACCTATGTGAAGAAAAGATTATCCGGGAGGCTGGGCTGTTTGAGGAGAAATGTGGGGTCAAGATTGGTGGACGATTTATCAACAATCTGTGTTATGCAGATGACACAACCCTGCTTGCTGAAACTGAAGAGGACCTCAAGCACCTGCTGCAGAGCGTCAAGGACTGCAGCCTCCAATATGGATTGAGGCTCAATGTCAAGAAGACAAAGATTCTCACCACTGGACCAATTGGCAGCATCAAGATATATGGTGAAGAGATTGAGATTGTCCACAGCTTTAGTTTGCTTGGCTCCACAGTCAACACTCTTGGCACCAGTAGCCAGGAAATTAAAAGGCACATTACCATGGGAAAGTTTGCTGTTAGGGACCTCTCCAAAGTACTGAAGAGCAATGGTGTCTCTCTGGAGACTAAGGTGTGTTTGATACAGGCCATGGTCTTCAGAATCACTTGTTATGCATCAGAGAGTTGGACAATGACCAAGGAGGATAGAAGGAGAATTGATGCTTTTGAGCTGTGGTGTTGGAGAAGAGTATTGAGAATACCATGGACTTCTAGGAAAACAAACAGATTCGTCCTGGAAAAGGTTAAACCGGGTGGCTCCTTGGAGGCAAGGATTCTGAGGCTCTGTCTAACATACTTTGGACATGTTGTGAGGAGAGACCAGTCCTTGGAGAAGGACATCATGCTTGGTAGGGTGGAGGGACAGCGCAGGAGAGGAAGGCCCTCTATGAGGTGGATTGATTCAGTGACTGGGGTAATTGGGATGGGAGTGTCAGAGACAGTGCGATTGGCACAGTACAGAGTGGAGTTTAGGGTTGTTGTACATAGCATCGCTATGAGTCGCAAGTGACTCGACGGCACATAACAACACCAACCCAACAACAACAACAACATGGTCCCTCCTGTCAAATTTTATAAAAACAGTTCTCAAGATGATTGCCATAAAAAATATGAAAGCTCTAAGACACAATGATTCCACTTCCCAGGTTCTTTGGGATTCCATAGGAGGGGAAAAATCTAGCTTAGTTAACTGATAAGTGGCTCAACATATGAAATGCAAGTGTTTCACTTGTTTTTTTAATCTATAAAACAATACATATATTGCTAGACTGTGTTGTTTAGCACGTACAGACAACATATATAAGACAGGCACAGCTCCACCCTTGTCAAATTTGCAGTTAGTGAGAAATACAAAAAAATAAAAGCTTAACAACAAAATATGATTGTGCCCTGATAGAGAAGACTGGTCTGGGAGTGTCTAAGAGGAAATGCAATTTAAATTGAGGCACAAAAGGAGTTAGTCAGGTCAACCAAAATTAAGAGGCGGTAGGATGTATCTTATGAAGCTAACAGGAAGGCAAGCAAAAGTATGAAGAAAGCCATGGAGAGTAAATGGAGAGGAATTCAATAATATTAAAATGACAAGTGAGAGTAACAGGATTAGATTTGTATTTGAGAATTATCTGACGGAGGAAAGATGAGATGGCCTCCTCATGCAAGAGTGCAGGTGACGTGGACCTTGTAAATAAATGGTCAGTCGATTTAGGGGAGAAGCTGATATATAGGGAGAAGACTCTCCAAGAGGGGGGAAAAAGATGAATAAAATGACTGCTGAATTATTGCCGTATATCATGACGTGTTATGTGATCTTGCTGTCTTAGCCGGAAACCTTTAGGAGTAATTACCTAATAAGGTTGTCAGATGGGTGCTTCCAAAACTGTACTTGAGCATGAGAGAATAAAGGGAGTGACAGAAGTCTTTCCCACTACACTCCTGGCGTCATGAAGGACGCTGCCTCTAGCACACCTGGTTTTGCCTAAGCTAGTCTCACCCTCTGCATTCACTGCTGCCCCAGTTAAATTCATAAAAAGAAAATTAATTATAGCAAAGAAGCAGAGTTAATTTAAATGGTAATTTTAACACTGAAAAGGATTAGAGACAACTTTTTTTTTTACAGATGCAGTATGTTCTCAGTTTGTTGTAAAAGAGAGAGAGAGAGAGAGAGAGAGAATCTCTAGCCTTTGAGGAAATTATTCTACTTGAGGAAGCTAACAAAAAATTATCCTAGAAGCAGGAGTGGCATCCACTTCCTAAATAGCATGCCTCCAGAAACCCTATGAACTTTGATAAATGTTGGAAGTTATAGAGGGGCTTCAAGCCTTTTGTTCATAGGGTCGCTGTGAGTTGTGCTCGACTTGAAGGCAATGAACAACAACAAAGCAACAAATATACCTGAAATATACCAGGTGTAATAAATTCAGTACCACCCTTAGACCTGGGCATACGAGGTCCCAACTATGAGGTTCTTTCCTTCAAACGTTCTAAGTTCTCTTCCTTGGTCCTGAGATCAGCTGTATTGGCAATATCAGGTCGCCCTGACCCTGGGATGTTTCCCTCCCATGTGCATCCTGGTTTTAGGAAGCACCTTTCTAGAAGTTTTCTAAATAATTTTCCACTGTCAAGGACCAGTAGTGATGGTCGAAGTAGATCTGGGATTTGACTCCAATACTTTCTGGGAACTTTTCCTGACCACTAATCACATCATCCACATACAGGGCCAATATGATGCCTAGAAGTGCTCTTGTGTGTATGGGATCTCATGCCTATGTGTTTTCGTGCCGCACAGATCTTTCAGGTACTCTCTACAGTGTAAATTTTTGCTAGAAGTCACATGATAAGGTTTTTGACTGCCTCTTACACCAGACACAGCATATGCTCAGCGCTCCAGACAACAGTCTGTTGTTTTCATTTGAGCCAAAGCATACATGTGAGCTCCCACATCTCCATCTGTGTTCTAAAAACAGAGCTGCCACCTGTCTACAGCCCCAAAGGGCAGCAAGGTGGAGACTTGTGAGCTTTCCCCTCTGTGTCCCCACTGCTAGCCCCTCGGGTGAACACTTCACTGTGGGCTCAGGATCATATATGAGGAAGACTTCTTGGGCTGGGTCAGTCTTCTCCTTGAGAACCTTGGGCCATAACACAATGCTAGCCTTTTCTGTACTTCTTTTTTTAAACTGGGCAGACATTCCTTGTGCAGCTGGAATGGCTCTAGCTCTATGCAAGGTGTGCTTAGCATGGAAATAAAATACCTTCTAGTGATAATTCCTCAATTGTCCAAGAGCAGACTTGATTGAAGAATATGCTGATCTATGTTTAGACTACAAAATCTCACAGATAGCTTTATGAACAACCCTCAAATTTATCATTCATGTAAATTCTTATCAGCACTCTAAGTGAGACTTATATTTATGATCATGAAGGAAGGGGCATAGAAACTACCTCTGAGTCACTTGAAGCCAGTCTCCACAGGGGCATGATGGGCGTTAAAGTCATTGGGTAAATGGTGTTAGGGAATTGCAATATAAATGTTTTCCAAAAGCTATAGTTTTGTGAGTTATAAGTTTTACTACCTTTTCCTGTTAGTGAGAGATAAGAAAGTTTCCAGAAACAGTGCATTTGACACAAAACCCATTCGATTTATTGCCACCAAGTAGAAAATCCCTCCTGGCGACCCTCCAGTGGGTTTTCAGAGGCTGTAAAATCACATAGCAGGAAATTGCCTATTTTTTCCCTCTGTGGAGCTCCTGGCGGATTAGAACTAGCAGAGAGGTGCAGCCTTTGGTGCAGTTCAATTCCCTATGGACTAGAGCTCCATTTCATACATAGAAAACAAAAGATAGTATTAACTGGACACTATATTCTCTCTGTGTCCAGACCGAATGAAAAGAAATTCTCTTCACTGATAAGTTACTATCGCAGCCTGTGACTTTTGTAATATACTCTTTAAATAAAATTCTTCTAGGAGGATCTACAAAAAATTCAGTCCTTTTCAAGTTCTATTGGGTCACTATTCCCCAAAACAGTGACCCATCTGAATGTGTAAATAATTGAACAATATCCTTAATTGTTGTTGTTGTTATGTGCTGTTGAGTTGCCTGCCACCCTATGTACAACATGTTGTTGTTATGTGCTCAAGTCGTTTGGGACTCATAGCGACCCTATGTACAACAGCCCTAAACCCTACGCTATCCTGTGCCAATCGCACTGCCTCTGACACACCCATCCCGATTACCCCAGTCACTGAATCAATCCATCTCATAGAGGGTCTTCCCCTCTTGCACCATCCCTCCACCCTCCCAAGCATGATGTCCCTCTCCAAGGACCTGTCCCTCCTTGCAACATTTCCAAAGTATGTCAGATGAAGCCCCAGAATCCTTGCCTCCAAGGAGTGGCTTGGTTTAACCCTCTCCAGGATGAATCTGTTTCTTTTCTTGGGAGTCCAGGGTACATTCAATACTCTTCTCCAGCACCACAGCTCAAAGGCATCAATTCTCCTTCTGTCCTCCCTAGTCATTGTCCAACCCTCTGATGTATAACAAGTGATTGCAAAGACCATGGCCTATATCAGGCACACCTTAGTCTCCAGAGAGACACCATTGCTTTTGAGTACTTTAGAGAGGTCATTAACAGCAGACTTTCCCATTGCAATATGTTTTTTGATTTCCTGACTACTGGTGCCAAGAGTGTTGACCATGGAGCTGAGCAAACTGAAGCTGTGAACAATCTCAATCTCTTTGCCATCCATCCTGATGCTACCAATTGGTCCAGTGGTGAGAATCTTTGTCTTCTTGACATTGAGCCTCAGTCCATACTGAAGGCTGCAGTCCTTGACTCTCCACAGCAAGTGCATGAGGTCCTTCTCTGTTTCAGCAAGCAGAGTTGTGTCATCTGCATAACGCAGATTGTTGATAGATTGTCCACCAATCCTGATGCCACAATTCTCCTCATAGAGCCCAGCCTCTCGGATAATCTGCTCTGCATGCAGGTTGAAAAGATATGGAGACAAGACACGTCCCCGGCGTACACCCTTCACAATTTTGAACCATGCAGTGTTACCCTGCTCTGTTCTGACGACTGCCTCCTGGTCCAAGTATAGGTTTCGCATTAGCACGATTAAATGTTCTGGGATTCCCATTCTTCTCCCTATAAACAGCAGCCCTAAACCCTTCTCTGTCCTTTGCCAATCTCATTTTCTCTGAGATGCCTATACCCATTATCCCAGTGACTGAATCAATTTATCTTATCAAAGGTCTTCATCTCCTGCTCTGTCCCTCCTCCCCCCCAAGCATGACATCCCTCTCCAAGGACTGATCCACCTTGCAACATGTCCAAAGTATGTCACACAGAGCTTCAGAATCCTTGCCTCCAAGGAGCAGACTAGCTTCACCCTCTCCAGGACGAACTTGTTTGTTCTCCTAGCAGTCCATGGTATATTCAATACTCTTCTCCAGCACCAAAGCTCAAAGGCATCAACTCTCCTTCTATCATTCTAGTCATGTCCCGCTCTCTTATGCATAGCAATTGATTGTAAAGACCATGGCCTGCACCAGGGACACCTTAGTCTCCAGACTGACATCATTGCTCTTCAGTACTTTGGAGAGGTCGCTGACAGCAGACTTGGCCAATGCAATTTGTCTTTTAGTTTCTTGGCTGCTGATACCAAGAGTGTTGATTGTAGAGCCAAGCAAACTGAAGCTGTTAAAAATCTCAATCTCTTCATCATCCATCATGATGCTTCCAATTGGCCCAGTGGTGAGAATCTTTGTTTTCTTGATGTCGAGCTTCAATCCATATTGAAGGCTGCAGTCCTTGGCCTTCTGCAGCAAACACTTCAGGTCCTCCTCAGTTTCAGCAATCAGGGTTATGTCATCTACATAATGCAGATTGTTGATGAATCTACCTCCAACCTTGATGCCACACTTCTCCTCATAGAGACCAGTCTCCTGGATAATCTGTTCTACATATAGCTTGAAAAGATATGGAGATAGGACACATCCTTGATAGCACATGAAAATATAATTTTACTGAAGATTATTAAAAAATGGCTAGATCATCAACAGAGAACTGACAGAGATTCAGGCAGGATGTAGAAGACACTGCTGATGTCTGATGGATCTTGGCCGAAAGCAGCGAGTACCAGAAAGACTTCTACTTATATTTTAGTGAAAGGCATTTAATTGTGTGCATCATAAAAAAAATGTGGCTAACATTGAGAAGGATGGGAATCCCAGATCACTTGTTTGTGCTCATATAAAACTTATGCCTAGACCAGGAAGGTGTTTTTCAAACAGCAAGAGAACACTGCATGATTTAAAATCAAGATGATGTGTGCCAGGGTTGTATCCTTTCGTCATACCTCTTTAATTTCTATGCCAAACAGATCATTCAAGAAGCTATTTATGAAGGTGAATGTGGCATCAGAATTAGAGGATGACTCATCAACAACCTGCATTATTCAGATGACACAACCCCTCTTGCTACAAGTGAGGAGGACTTGAAGCACTTGTAAAAGATCAAGCACTACAGCCTTCAATATATATTACGTCTCAACAACAAGGAAACAAAAATCCTCACCACAGGTCCAACAGGCAACATCATAATGAAGGGAAAAAAGATACACATTGTCAATGATTTCATCTTACTTGAATCCACAATCAACAACCTTGGTAAAGTCAAAGATTTATCCAAAGTGCTGAAGAGCAAGGATGTCAGTTTAAAGACTAAGATACACCTGATACAACCCATGTTATTTTCAATTAATTACTGTGCCCTGAATATTGGACAGTGAATAAAGATGACTTAAGAAGCACCAATACTTTGGGTTGTGACGCTGGATCCCATGGACCACCAAGAGAAAACCAAGAAATAGTTCTTAGAATGTAGCCAAGATGCTTCTTAGAAGGGTGGTGAAGCATTGTCTCAAATACTTTGAGCATGTTGTTAGGAAGCGTTATTCATTGGAGAAAGACATCATGCTCAGAAAATTGGAGGTTTAAGGAAGATCGAGAGGACCCTTTATGAAATGGATTGGCACCGTGACTATAATAATGGACTTTTACATGGCAGAGAGGATAAAGATGGCACAAGATAGGGCGGGGTTCAGTTTTGATGTTCGTTTCTGATGCTGTGAGTTGCACTTGCCTTGATGGCATCTAAGGGGAAGTCACATACAAGTCTCTGTATATGCTTGCATTTCTCTTGGAGAGATACCTAGGAGTGCAATTTCTGAGTGTGTGGTGCATTGAAAGTGCTAGATTGTCAAAGTAGATCCTCCCTGGTGCATTCTTGGTAGCACTGCTTGAGAGGCATGGTTGTTTCACATCCTCTGCAATGAGCGATAGGATTAGTCTTTTTCATTTTTGCCATTCTAGTGGTTCTCATATTAGACCTGATATAGTGTTGAGAGATGAACTCTTCAGGCACTAAAAAATATGGCAAACAGCTGCAAACATCTATTACTACTGGGAACATGGATTTTACAGAGTCTCAGTCTAGGAAAATTGGAAGTTGTCCAAAATTAAATGGAATGCATGAAGATTGACATCTTAGGCATTATTGCACTGAGATGAACCAATATTGGCCATTTTTGATCAGACAAATATATAATCTGTTATCCTGGGAATGGCAGATTGAAGAGCAAAGTGTTGTATTCATAGTCAAGAAGAACATTTCAAGGTTTATCCTGAAGTACAATGCTGTGAGTGATGGGATAATGTTCATAGGCATCCAGAGAAGACCTGGTAAAAGAATCCTGTTCAAATGTACAAAACAGCCTGTAAAGCCAAAGATGAAGAAATTGAGGGCTCGTATCAATTTTTGCTCTGGAACCTCCAGTGCCTCGGTGGTAAGGAGGTATGCTGCCACACCCATAGGCGTGCAGTTTCACAGGAGAAACATGGGCAGTCTCTCCCATTGGAATTCAAAGTCTCTGAAAACTTGCTGGAGAGTCAGCCATGACACATTTCCAGCATAGTGACACATAACAACAGCCTCCACCATCACCAACTTTTGCAGTCTGTAATTGATTGACCATGCAAACGAGATACATTAATAATAAATAGTGACTTGGATCCAAAAGCTGGAAACAAAGAAGAGTTAGTAATTGGAAAATATGTTCTGGGTGACAGAAATGAGGCTAGAGATCAAATGATAGAATTTTGTACCGTGAATGACTTATTCATTACAAATACCTTTAAAAAAAAAACATAAACAGTGACCATACCCATTGACCTTGCTTGATAAACTATGTAGGAATGATATTGACTACATCTATGGAAGGATTTAATGGAGAAATTCAGTATCATTAGTGAAAACAATATTAGGATCTGACTGTGGTTGACTATCAAGTGCTAATGTGCAAGTTAAAATTAAAGTTGGAAGAAATTAAAACAAATCCACAAGAACCAAAATATGGCCTTACATCTATTTCAACTGAATTTAAAGCCATCTCAAGGGTAGATTTAATGTGTTGAACACAAATGATCTAAGACAAGACGAGTTGTGTGATGACATCACGGACATCAACCTTGAAGTAAGCAAAAGACAAGAAAGAAAGAGGCCAAAAACATGTCAGAAAAGACTCTTACACATTTGCTGGAATGGAAAGAAGCCAAAATAAGGGCAAAGAATGCTGTGTTAAGAGCCAAACAGAAGATTTCAAAGGAAAGCTGGAGAGGAAAAAGCAAAGTGTTTAAATTAAATATTCAAAGACATGTAGTTAGAAAACCAAAAGGGAAGAACCCACTTAGTATTTCTCAATCTGAAAAAATTAAAGAGCAAATTCAAGCCTTGAGTTGTAACATTGACGTATTCTGTGGGGAAATACTGAATGGTGCAGGGAACTTCAAAGAAGATAGAAGGAATACACAGAATTACTGGACGAGAAAGAATTGGTTCACATAGAACTGTCTTGATTAGCCTAAAATCAAGAACCAATAGTATTTAGGGAAGAAATTTAAATTGCACCAAAGAAATTGACAAAAAAGGCTTCAGGACTTGACAAAATACAAATTGAAGTATTTCAACAAAAAGATGAAATCCTAGATTTGTTCACTAGCCTATGCCAAGAAATTTGGATGAGAGCTACCTGGCCAACTGACTGGGAGAGATCTATATTTGTTCCCATTTGAAAGCAAAGCATCAACAGGGAATACATCATTGCTAATGTCAGATGGATCTTGGCTGAAAGCAAAGAATACCAGAAAGGTATTTACCTGTGTTCTATTGAGTATGCAAAAGCATTCCTATTCAGTCTGTATTCTGAGCGAATAATTTTAGAAGCTAGACCATATGAAAAAAAATGTGGTGTAAGGTTACAAGGAAGTTTCAACAACTTAATTATGCAGACAACACAACCTTGCTTAAAATTAAAACTTGAAGCACTTACCACAGAACATCAAAGATTGTGATATGGATTATATATCAACATCAAGAAAACCAAAATCCTCACCACTGTGCCAATTGGCCTCATTGTGATAGATTGAGAAAAGAATGAACTTGTCCATGGTCTTATTTTACTTAGATCCATAATCATCACCCATGGTAACACCTGGTCATCAAGAAATCAAAAGGCATTGATAAAACATGATTTCAAGTACCTCTCCAATAGCTCAAAGAGCAAAGATATCACCTTAAAGACCAAGAGCCACTTGATACAAGCCATGGTATTTTTATTTGCATCTAACAACTTTGGAAGTTGGACAGTGAACAAGGAAGACCCAAGAAATTATGTCTTTAAATTGTGGTGTTGATGAAGAGTATTGAATATCCCATGGACTGCCAAAAGAACAAACAAGTCTGTCTTGGAGGAAGGAAGTGCAACTAGGGTGTTCCTTAGAGACAAGGATGGCGAATCTTTGTCTCACCTACATTGGACATGTTCTCAGGAGGGATCTGTCCTTGGCAAAAGACATCATGTTGAGAAAGATAGGTCATCAAAAGAGAAGAGGACTCTCAGAGAAATGGTATGACACCTGATTCAGTGGGCTTACACATGGCCTAGATCAGGGCATGGTGCAAGATAGGGCAAAGTTCAGTTCTCTTGTTCACAGGATTACTGTGAGTGGTATTTGATTGGATAGCACCTAACAACAGCATAACAATAGATCTAATAAATCTTTAGTGATATCACCTTGTTACCTTATGATCTTGACCATTTTTTTCATGTCCTTGTTGACCATTCACAAATCTTCGTTTTTAAAAATGTTGAATTTCATTGTTGTTGTTGTTAGGTGCCGTCGAGTCGCTTGCAACTCATAGCGACCCTGTGTACAACAGCCCTAAACTCTGCTCTGTCCTGTGCCAATCTCACTGTCTCAGACACACCCATCCTGATTACCCCAGTCACCGAATCAATCCACCTCCTAGAGGGCCTTCCCCTCCTGTGCCTGCCCTTTACGCTTCCAAGCATGATGTCGTTCTCCAAGGACCGGTCCCTCCTTACAACATGACCAAAGTATGTCAGACGAAGCCTCAGAATCCTTGCCTCCAAGGAGCAGCCCGGTTTAACCCTCTCCAGGACAAATCTGTTTGTTTCCTTAGTAGTCCATGGTACCCTCAATTCTATTCTTCAACACCAAAGCTCAAAGGCATCAACTCTCCTTCTATCCTCCCTAGTCACTGTCCAACTCTCTGATGCATAACAAGTGACTGCAAAGACCATGGCCTGTATCAGGCGCACCTTAGTCTCCAGAGAGACACCATTGCTCTTCAGTACTTTAGAGAGGGCCCTAACAGCAGACTTTCCCATCTCAATATGTCTTTTCATTTCCTGGCTGCTGGTGCCAAGAGTGTTGATTGTGGAGCCAAGCAGACTAAAGCTGTGAACAATCTCAATTAATTATTATTTTTTAGTTTTTCGTATTCTTTATATATGCTGCATACAAATCCTTTGTCAGATATGTATTGTGGAAATAATTTTTCTCAGACTGTGACTTCTACTAGTTTCTGTTGAAGTGAAAAGTTTTTCTTTTTGATACATGTGATTTCATTTTTTATGTTTTGTGTTATTTATTTCCTTTAAACACAATTGCCACAATGTTTTAACAAATACCTTATACTAGGAGTTTTCTTTAACTCCTAACTCTTATTTAAGTTAGATTTATAATAGATTTTATGTGTTGTGTAAACTAAGCATCAATATTTATTTATTTCAGTCAGGGAAATATAATTATTTGTGTATCATTATCTTTTTTCATCAAATTGTCTTGATACCTTTATTGAAAATGTTATGTGTGGGTCTATTTCAGGACTCTTCGGTTTGTTTTATTTAGCTCTGTGTCTATTTGACTATACTACTACTCAGTGGTGTTCTAGAGCTAACTTATACAATTGATACAAGCTTATCAGAATGAACTCAAGAATTAACCATTGTTAATTATTCAAGAATTAGCAGTTACTAAATTATTACTAACTCACAATAGTCATGACAGGAGAATTTAAACCACAGAAATCAGTGAGTGCTACACATCAGACCTGTTTTTTCTGAAAAATGGCTTACCAGGAAACTCTGATTTCTTTAGCTTTATTTTATGTTTTGAAATCAAGTAGTATATCTCTTTTAAGTCCTGCTAACCCAAAGGTCAACAGTTTGAATTATGGAAACCAAATGCTCATCATGGAAAGATGAGCAGTCTGCTCTCACAAAGACTTAACAGCCTTGGAGACTCAGTGGATGGTCCGTATGAGTCAGAATTGACTCAAAAGCAGTTGCTGTTGTTTGGTTGTTGTTGTGATTGTTGTTATGTGCCATCAAGTCATCTGCGACTCATAGCGACCCTAAGTACAACAGCCCTAAATCCTGCTCTATCCTGTGCTAATCTTATTGTCTCTGACACACCTACCCTCATTACCTCACTCACTGAATCAATCCATCTTCTCGAGGGACTTCTCCCTCCAAGGACTGGTCCCTCCTTGCAACATGTCAAAAGTATGTCAGACAAAGCTTTAGAATCCTTGCCTCTAAGGAGCAGCTTGGTTTCACCCTCTCCACGATGAGCCTGTTTGTTCTCTTTGCAATTCATGATATATTTAATAGTCTTCTCCAACACCACAGTTCAAAGTCATCAATTCTCCTTCTATCCTCCCTAGTCATTGTCCAGCTCTCTGATGCATAGCAAGTGATTGCAAAGACCATGGCCTGTATCAGGCACACCTTAGTCTCCAAACTGACATCATTGCTCTTCAGTACTTTGAAGAGGTCTTTGACAGCAGACTTTCCCAGTGCAATTAGTTTGTTAATTTCTTGGTTGCTGGTGCCAAGTGTGTTGATTGTGGAGCCAAGGAAAGCAAAGCTGTTGACAATCTCAATCTCTACATCTTCTATCATGGTGCTGCCAATTGACCCAGTGGTGAGAAATTTTATTTTCTTGATATAGAGCTTCAATCCATATTAAAGGCTGCAGTACTTGACCCTTTGCAGCAAGCGCTTTAGGTCCTCCTCAGTTTTAGCAAGCAGGGTTGTATCATCTGCATGATAAAGATTGTTGATGAGTCTTCCTCCAATTCTGATGCCACATTTCTCCCCATAGAGCCCAGCATCCTGGATAATCTATTCTGCGTATAATTTAAAAAGGTATGGAGATGGGACACATCCCTGGCATTCTGAACCATGCAGTGTTCCCTTGCTCTGTTCTGAAGACTGCCTCCTGGTCCAAGTATAGGTTTCACATTAGCATGAACAAGTGTTCTGGGATTCCAATTTTTCTCAGAGTCAGCCAGAGTTTTTGTGATCCACATAGTCAAACACCTTCGCATAATCAATGAAACACAGATGTGTGTTTATATTTTGTTTTTGTTTTTGTTTGCTGTTGAGATGGGACCGACTCAAAGCTGATCTTCCAGTGGGTTTTCAGAGGCAGAAAATCGCACCAGAGATTGCCCATCCTTCTCCAGCAGAGCAGCCGGTGTAGTCAAACAGCATGCCTTTGGAATTGCAGTGCATCCTCTTACCATTAGGCTACCAGAGCTCCCTATGTATTTTATTGCTAAATTACAAATTTTTCCAAATACAGTACCTTAAAGCCACAATAATTGTTTATTATTTTGTGGTACCTATGAGTCAAGAATTTGCAGAAGGCTTAATATGGGGATGGCATATTTTTACTCCATTATGGCTGGGACCTTAGCTGGGAGACTCAAACCCTGAGGAACTGAGATCTCTGAAAGCTTAACTGAAGCTGGAGGATGCGAGGCCATGGTGGCTTATTCACCTGACTGTCAGGCAGTCCTTGGAAATGGATTCTTTCCACTTGGACCTCCCTGCAGGGCTTCTTGCGTATCCTCACAACAGAGTGACTTGTTTCCCTAAAGCAAGTGCTCTCAAAGAACAAGGGCTGTGAGCAGAATGCCTGTTATGACTCAGCATCAGAAGTCATACAGTCACTTCAGCCACATTCTATCTATTAGAAGCAAGATCCTGTGACTAATTTCACATTTCAGAAAAGGGAAGTAGAATCTACTTTTTAAGGGGGAAAAGTGGGAAAGAATTTGTGGAGATTTTAAAAACACCACAGTATAGAAAAGTAATTTTTACATTTACATTTTTATATAATTATTGAGATGAATTAATATAATATTGTATTAACAATTTAAAATTAACCGTTCTGTGAAGTTTTTTTTAAAAAAAGTAATTCTTAGCTGTCAAGTTGATTTTGAATCATAATAGTGATCCAATAGGACAATGTAGAATTGTTTCAGCTTTTTAAGTCTTTCCTTTATTTTTCATATCTAAGATATTCTTGCACATCCAAGGACACAAAGATTTACTCCTGTGTTTTATACTGGTAAGAGTTTTATGGTGCTAGCCTCTATATTTCATATAGATTGCCCATCTATTTTGAGTTAGTTTTGGCATATGGTGTGAAGTAGAAGTGTATTTTCATTCAATAACATGGATAGATTTGTTGTTCAAGCATCATTTATTGAAGAGACTTCTCTCTCTTACTCTAAAATCTCAGCACCTTCACAAAAATAAGTTAACCATAGCAGTTATCACGGGAAATACAATAAATATGTGAAATTTATTACATTCTAGTTTATATTAAAGCCAACTTGCTTCAGTTGCATCCATAATCTCTTTCTGTACAGCTCTGTCCTATTCCACTTCATGCTGTTATTGTCACAAATGACTTCCTTTTTTTTACAAATTATGTCTTTATACACTGTGCATTTAGTAAATTTAACATTTGTTTTTGTTGCACTTATTTTAATCACATAGGACACTTAAAGTGAAATCCTTGTTTCTTTATAAACCTTGGTTTGTTTGGGGTTTTTTTGTTATCCAAAACTGTTGTTGTTGTTGTTGTTTACTATCAGGTCAGAACTGACCTATAGCTGACTCTCTCCAGTGGGTTTTCAGAGGCAGTTAATCGCCTGGGAGGAAATTGCCCCTCCTTCTCCTGTGGAGCGGCTGGTGATCTCAAACCCTGTGTCTTCAGAAGTGCAGTGCAGCTTCTTGCCACTAGGCCATCAGTGCTCCCTTATCCAAAATTAGATGTTTTAATATTATAATGTGGTAACTGGAAATCAAAGTCTACTCTTCCCCAGGGTTTACCACAGAGTTGTTTGGTTACTTTTAAAATGACTTTTGGCCAAGATCATGCACTGGGTTTTAGAGACTGTCAATCTTTCTAATAAAGAACAGCTCATTTTTTGCCATGACTGGTGGATTCAAACTGTGTGTGTGTGTGTGTGTGTGTGT
>NW_006399817.1:8142623-8161935 GCF_000299155.1 Elephantulus edwardii | reverse complement strand
ATATATAATTTTACCCCTCACTGTCTTTTCTGAGGTCATAAATAGAATGGGAATTTGCCTATCTTTCTCCCAAGGAGCCACTGGTAGATTTAACTCTCTAGAGAAGTACAGCCTTTGGGTTGACTGTACACCTTGCTATAGACAATGCCACCAGAAAGATGTCTATCTGTGTATTATTTACTGTGCAAAGGCACTGTGTGGATCACAACAAATTGTGACTAACATCAATAAGAATGGGAATCCCAGAACACTTAATTGTGGTCATGTGAAACCAATACTTAGATCAAGAAGCTGCTGTCCAAACAGAGCAAGGGAACACTAACTGCACAGTCAAAAAAGGAGTGTATCAAGGATGTATCTTTTCCCCATACCTTTTCAATCTATATGCTGAACAGATTATTCGAGAGGTTGGACTTTACAAAGAAGAATGTGGAATCAATATAGGAGGAAGATTCATCATCAACGACCTGCTTTTTGCAGATTACAACCTTGCTCTGTAACTGAGGAGGACTTGAAGCACTTGCTGCAGAAGATCAAGGACTGCTGTCTGTCTTCAGTATGGATTGCATTCCAACATTAAGAAAACAAAAATGCTTACCACTACCAGTAGGCATAATCATGATAGATGGAAAAAAGATTGAAGTTGTTAATTATTTCATCTTGTTCGGGTCCACAATCGACCACCTTAGCACCAGCAGTCATGAAATTAAAATATGAATTGCGCTGAGAAAGTTACTGTCAAGGATCCTTTCAGAGTGATAAAGAGCAACAATATCAGTCTAAAGACTAAGGTGTGCTGATCCAAGCCATGGTCCAACTAAAATGATATTATTGACAACTTTAATCTTTTCTCCATCTGTTATGATGTGCCTACTGGTCCAGTGATGAGAATTTTTGTTTTCTTTATTGAGATGCAATCCATATTAAAAGCTATAGTCTTTTTAATCTTCTGCAGAAAGTGTATCAAGTCCTTGTCACTACCAGCAAGGAAGGTTGTGTCATCTCTATAGTGTTGACTTGATGATTGATGATTGATGATTCTTCCTCCAATCTTGATGCCACATTCTTCATAGAGTCTAGCTTCTCAAATGATTTTTTTCAGTATACAAATTGGTAGATATGAGAAAAGGATATAACTCTGATGCACACCTTTCTTGATTTTTAAGCCATGCAGTATTCTCTCGCTCTGGCAACAGCGTCTTTGTATAAGTTTGCATGCGCACAATTAAATGTTCTATTCCTATTCTCTATATATTAATCATATTTTTTTATTTTATTTTATTTTTCCTCTCCCCCCTTGTTGTGTGCCATCGAATCAGATCTGACTGGCACAGGAGGAGATTTCCCCCTCCTTCTCCAGCAGAGCATCTATCTGGTGGATTTGAACTGCATGCCTTCTAGATTGCTGTGCAGCTTCTTGCCACTACGCCACCAGAGCCTCCTGGCCATAATTTTTATGATCCATACAGTCATGTTTGTGACTATAAGTACCAGATTCCTCTTGCCCTCAACAAAAATTATTTCATTGCATTTGTTAAATGGTTAAAGCTAAATAAGCCATGAACTCAAAGGCCTTCCTGGTACATCACAGGTGGATAAAATTCTTGCATAAGAACAAAGGTTATAGCCTATTTAAAGTGTATTTAATTAAAGATTCCAGTAATGAAGAAACCTTTGAGCCTGAGGTTTCAAGTTTAATTATCTCCAAGTGTAGGTCTTTGGAATACACTTAATGTGTTTCAACAAGTATGCATGCCCAACAATCCTAGTTATCTAATGCTGCTGTAACAAAAATACCACAAGAGGACCACTTTAATAAACATTTATTTTCTCACAGTTAGGAAGTCTGGAAGTCCAAATTCAGGGAACCAAATCTAGACAAAAGCTGTCTCCTCTGCTGGCTCAGGGTGAGATTCTTTGTCTCTTCTCAGCATTTGTGAGCCCAGCCCCTATCCCTAGGAACCCTCTATGTGTCTTGCTATCAATCTTCCCCTGGGTCTAAGAAGTTCTCAGGACAAAGATCCTGGATCCAAAGGACACATTCCTGGCTCTTCTTATTGGTCATACTGAGGTTCTTCTGATGTTGGTGTGCTTGTTTAATCTCTTTTATAGCTCAAGAGATATATAATATATAATGTCTTTTATAAAGTAATGTTAAATCCTGCCTCGTTAACATTATAGAGGTGAGAGTTTACAACGTGTAGGATAATAACATCAGATCACAAAATCGAGAATAATTGTATAATGCTGAGAATCATGGCCTGACCAAGTTGACACATGTTCAAGGGAACACAATTCAGTCTATACCACCTACATTTCATTGGATCAAAATATCCCATAGATGTGTCCTTGAAATCTGAATGTTCCTTAAAATTTCCCTGAGAGTTTGCTAAAAATTCAAATTCTAGAATACCACTGCTGTAAACACAAAGAATCTTACTTGACTGATCTGATACTATGGCTTTGTAATAGCAACCTAAATGATTCTTTTGAGACTCTGGATGCCCTTAAGGTCTGAGCCAGCAAATACTTTGCTTAGACTTTTCCTGCTTGAAGTTCATGTTCTTGAAAGTATATCCAAAGAAAGAAAAAGGAATACATTGAAAGCCCCAGAATATTAACTTGATAAATGACAAAATTTCCTGTTTATTTTGTGTATGGTGTAAATATTATTAACATGCTGTATGATTAGTTTTAAGGAGCTCTGGTGGCCCATACATAGCAAATTTTGCTGCTAACCAAGCTGTTCAGGTATCTCTGAGGGAGGAAGGTAGGTGTAATATATATCCTGCCTGTAATATATATCCTTGCAAGCTCAATGGGAGGGTGACTGTCATTTGGAGCCAATTCCACAGTATTGAGTTAAAATTCGTTTTAGGATTTCACATTACTTGTTTTGTCCTAGACATCACAGAAGTGACTTGTGAATTAATAGTAAGATTCAGACCCTCAATATTTAAAAAGAAATGAGACCAGAAAAGAAAAAAAGTAGAATTATGAGTGGTTGTAACAATGGCTCGCACATAACAATGATTCTGAAGATGTCCAAGATTGGGCAGTCTTTTGTTCTGTTGTACATGTTGTTGTTGTTAAGTGCCATCGAGTCGTAGATGACTCATAGTGACCCTATGAACGAAAGCCCTCAACCCTGGCATGACTTTCATCCTTTCTCCAGGTTTATAGGGTTTCGGGAGGCAAGCTATTACAGAAGTAGATGCCACTCCTGCTTCCAAGCTTGTTTTAATTGGGGAGCTCCACCAAATACTGTCCACCATGGGTAAACCTTATCACATTTGACACATCAGTGTCCAGCTTCACAGCAAACACAAGTTACCTCTGTACGGCAAGTGGACACACCAGAGCTATATGACCTAGAAGACTTTGAACAAAAACAATGAAAAACAGGCCCGAGGGCCACGAATAGAGTCATCCACCTATAAGTTAGAACTGATTCAACAGCACCTAAGAGCAAAAACAAGACATGCTAGGCTGTCAAAGGGCTGGCAATCCAGTTCCAAAATGCAGTGTTGTTTATAGGTGCTGATGAGGTGACTCCAATTCATAGCCATCATTTATACGACAGATGGAAGGAACCTTTGCCTGATCCTACACCATCCTCACAATCTGCTGTGCTTACATTCATAATTGTAGTCACTAGGTCAAACTTTATCACTGAGGGTCTTCCTTTCATTGACCCTCTATTTTTTCCAGGCATGATGTCCTTTCCAGGCATGGCTGGTCTCTCCTAACAACATGCCCAATGTATGTGAGATCAAGTCTCATCATTCTTGCTTCCAGGAAAAGATCCTGACTATGTTTCTTCCAAGAAGCACTTCAGATTATTCTTCCAAGAAGCTCTTCAGATGTGTTCGTTCTTTAGGGTAGTCCATGATGTCTTCAATACTCTTCACCAACACCACAATTCAAAAGCATCAACTCTCATATCTTCCTTATTCATTGTCCAACTTTAATATGCATATGCCAGTGAAAATACTATGTTTCACAACAGAACATTGTTAGGTATAACAAAGGAAGATAAGTCTCCAAGTTGGAAGGCACTCAAAATACACAGTGGCTGGAAAAACAGACCCAAGCATAACAATGATGGTGACAAAGGCTCAGGAGTGAGCAATCAGTGACACAACATTCCAAAGGATTAGAGCTCCTGTAGCACTTCCTTGCTGTTTTTAAAACACCTTTCTTTTGTGCTTCATCTATCACTAGCGCCTTCCCAGGCCACTGATGTCTTTTGTTAAGCCACACCTATTGCTAACATCTTTCCCCACCACACTCAGAAAGCCTCTTCTCCTTCCAGACTTTTCTTGATTAACTAGTCATAAGGTTAATTTTTTTTTCAACTCCACCCCGTAGAAACATACACCTCCCCATGACTCACTCACTCTTTAATTGCTTCTAATGTATTTGCCCCCATTATATGGGTTGAGTAAGTGCTGCTGCCACTGGTGTGACTACAAATCTGTCTTCTTTACGTTTGTCAAGCATTCATTAGGGTGGAAAGCCATGCGTTGGGAGTCATCCTTAGATTTTTCTCCATTTATGCTTAAAAAAAATTTTTTTTATTGTGATTTTAACAGTTTACAGAATGATTGGATTATCATTCGTTAATTGTTGCTTATTTTCCTGCTTTCTCCTTCATTTCCCCCTCCCTCAGTCCATTGTGCAATACACCTCTTGTTCTAGATTATTCCTCATTTAATGCCAAATCATACATTCCTTTCAGGCAGTTCTTCCCTTATCTGTACCAATGCACTGTCCATTATCAATCTACTCTTTTCCTATTCTACCCCCAATCCACCATGTGGGTCTTATTTTATAACAGCGATATTATGCAGTATTTGTCATTTTGTGACTGAGATACTTCACTCAGCATATTGTCATCCAAGTTCACCCATACTGTGTAGTGCTTTATGAGTTCATTGTTTTTAAATGCTGTGAATTACTCCATTGTGTGAATGTACCACAATTTTTCTATCTATTTGTTTGTTGATAGGCACTTCCATCTTTTTACTATTATGAATAACACAGCAATAATCATAGTTTGAGTTGCTGTCTGTATTTTTTATTAAGAACTCATCATGGAGCACTGCTTAAGTGCGTGGCTGTTAACTGAAAGGTTAGTAGCCTGAACTCACTAGCTGTTCTGTAGGACAACGCGGTGTCAGTCTGTTTCCATAAAGATTATCCTGTCCTATAGAAGAAGTCATGGCACTAGGGACATTATTGCCAATGTCAGATGGATCTTGGCAGAAAGCAGAGAGTATCAGAAGAATGTCTATCTGTGTTTCATTGACTATGCAAAGGCATTTGACTGTGTGCATCACAATAAATTGTGGCTAACCTTGAAGAAAATGGGAATCTCAGAACACTTGATCATGCTTGGACCAAGAAGCAGTCCTCAGAACAGAGCAAGGAAACACTGCATGGTTAAAAATCAGGAAAGAACTATGTCAGGGATGAATCCTGTCCCCGTACCTTTTCAATCTGTATGCAGAACAGATCATTCTGGAAGCAGGGCTTTATGAGGAGGAGTGTGGTATCAGGATTGGAGGAAGACTCATTAACAACCTGCGATCTGCAGATGACACAACCTTGCTTACTGAATCTAAGGAGGATCTGAAGCAATTGCTGCAAAAAGTCAAGGACTGTAGTCTTCAATATGGATTGAAGCTCAACATCAAGAAGTCAAAGATTCTCCACCACAACAAGATAAAGGTAAATAATGCAATAGAAAAATGGGCACAGAATATGAACAGACACTTCACCGAAAAAGACATTCAGATGACTAACAAGCACATGAAGAAATGTTCAAAATGGCTAGCTTTAAGAGAGATTCAAATTAAAACAACTATGAGATATTATCTCACCCCAGCAGAATAGCAAAATTTAACAGAACAGCAAGCAACAAATGCTGGTGAGGTTGTGGAGAAACTGGAACCCTTATTCACTGTTGGTGGGAATGTAAAATGGTGCAACCCCTGTGGAAGGCGGTATGGCGCTTTCTCAAAAAGTTGCAAATAGAGATACCTTTGACCCAGCAATTCCACTACTGGGAATATATCCCAAAGAGACCATAACTGCCACCCAAGCAGATATATGCACACTCATGTTTATTGCAGCTTTGTTCACAATAGCAAGAAATTGGAAACAACGTAAGTGCCCATGAACAACCGAATGGATAGAGAAGCTGAGGTATATTCACACAATGGAATGCTATGCTGCATTGAAAACAAGGAACTCATGCAATATTATTCAAAATGGGTGACTCTGGAGGACATTATGCTGAGTGAAGTATCTCAGCCACAAAAGGACAAATACTGCATGGTGCCAGTGTTGTGAAACAGGACTGACTTTGGGGTTGGGGTGGGGGAGACTGAGAAAGATGGGTTCAATAATGTATACTGCATTGAAACAGATGAGGAAGAAAACTATTAAAAAGGGATATGTGATTAGGTATTTTTGTTATGATGGGAGTCCAGAATGAAGGCTGTATAGTGGAGTGGACTTAATGGGGAGGGACTGTAAAACAATGAAAGAATTTTTCTTTTACTTTTCGAAGAGAGGAATGTACTGGGGAGGAGGTCTGGGAGGGAGAAAAGTGCAACAACTAATGAATGGAAATCCAAAGTATCTGTAAATTTTTACTGAAATTAAGAATAAATTTAAATAAAACAAATAAGAAGTCAAAGATTCTCACCACTGAGCCAATTGACAGCATCATATTAGATGGAAAAGAGATTGAGTTTGTTAACAAATACAGCTTGCTAGGATCCACAATCAACACTCTTTTTGATGATGATGATGATGATGATGATGATGAGTGTGTACCGTCAAATTGGATCTGACTGGTACAGGAGGAGATTGTCCCTCCTTCTCCAGCAAAGCATCTGGTGGATTCAAACCATGCGCCTCTGGGATTACAGTACAGCTTCTTGCCACTAGGCCACCAGAGCTCACCAATCAACACTCTTAAGACCAGCAGTCAGGAAACTAAAAGATGAATTGCATTGGAAAAATCTGCTGTCATGAACCTCACCAGAGTGCTGAAGAGCAACGATGTCATTCTAGATACACAGGTGCACTTAATCCAGGCCATGGTCTTCTCAATTACGTGTTATACTTCAGAGAGTTGGACAAGGACTAAGAATGACAGAAGAAGAATAGAGACCTTTGAGTTGTGGTGCTGGAGAAGAGTCTTGAACATACCTTGAACTGCCAAGAAAACAAATAGGTCTGTCGTGGAGAGGGTGAAACCAAGTTTTTCCTTGAAGGCTAGGATTTTGAAGATTTGCCTCACTTACTTTGGGTATGTGGCCAGGAGAGATTGGTCCTTGGAGAAGGACATCATGCTCGGAAGGGTGGACAGACAGCGCAGGAGAGGGAGACCTTGGATGAAATGGATTGATACAGCAACTAGGGTAATGAGGGTATAGGTGTGCCAGAGTCAGTGAGCCTGGCTCAGAATAGGGCAAGTGTCAGAGCTGTTGTACATAGGGTCGCTATGAGGTGCACATAACGACATCAACAAAAGCATTCAATCTGTATGGTGATCAAATCAAGAAGTTGGATTATATGAAGGGAAATGTAGGATTAAGATTAGAGGAAGACTCATCAACAACCGATTCTGATTCATGGCAACTCCATGCATGTTAAGCATAGAAAACTGCACATCAAGTATTTCAGTCACTTTGATTTTTCAGAAGTGCATCCTCACGGCTTCCTTTTCAGGCTCCTCTGGGTAGATTTGAACTACTGAATTTCTGGTTAGCAGTTAAGTGCTTAAATATTTGTGTCATCCTATTTCTGAATAGAAAGTAATCTCCCCATTTTTGTCATGGGAAAGAATGTGTGATTATTGATTTTGAGTCCACAAGTCAGTTAAGTTGTTCTGTCTAGTGTGGTTGTCTCCACTCGGCCTGCCCCGGCCTGTGTGATCTCAAATGGCCTCTTGCATATTTGAGGGTTGGTGAGACATAGATTGGTCTTGGCTGAGGTGGCCAGGCCCACTTCCATGTGGTCTCTCATGCTAGAGACCAGGCTGTGCTAGGCTTGTTTATAAGGCTTGCAAGGCTAAAAGGGAATGAGCAGAAAGACATGTTCAAAGTCTACTGAGGCCTGGACTGAAAATTTGCACAATGGCACTTCAGTCACATGCCAAGTTACAAATCCAGTCCAGATTTCAGAGGTGGGAAAATAGATAACACTTCTTGAGGAGAGGAGCTGCCCAATTATATCACAAAGGGTACAATAGAGAGAGGAGTGAAAAATGAGAGCACAGCACTTTTTATAACTTTTTTTTGTTCTTTTTTATTGTTATTAATTAAAAATTTTTTTTTAATTTTTTTTATTTTTGTGTGAGTGTACCGTCAAATCAGATCTGACTGGTACAGGAGGAGATTATCCCTCCTTCCCCAGCAGAGCATCTGGTGGATTTGAACCATGCACCTCTGGGATTGTAGTTGCAGTTCCTTGCCACTAGGCCACCAGAGCTCCCCTGTTATTAATTTTAATGAAAATTTACAGAGACTTTGGATTTCCATTCATTCATTGTTTCACTTTTCTCCCTGCCCAACCCTCCCCCCAGTTTGCTCTTCTTTTTGAAAAGCAAAAGAAAAATTCTTTCATTATTATACAATCTCTCCCTAGCATAGCACTTTTCATAACCATGATCCTTGAACTGATCTATACTGTGTTTTATTCATGAACTTGATCTACACAGATCATGCATTGACAGTTCTAAACTTTGTTTGCTTTTCCAGAAGGAAAAGGTGGGATCGATCTGCTGGGATTTAGAACAAATTAATACATGCAGAGGGTGTGCAAATGGATACATGATAAATAGACTTGCTAGGCCAGTAATAATAAAGCAGTCTAGATTGTTCTCAGAAATTTATTTACATGCATCAGAAGAGAGCATTCATTTGTGATTAGGGTGAGTGTGTGTTTCTGTTAAAGTCTTGAAACATGGCTTATTAACTAAAAAAGGCCCCTTTCATGTCTTAAAGAAATTCAACAAGACACTTTACTATGAAATGTTACTGCCGGACTGGCTTTCATGAAACATTAATTTGTAACACTTTCTCCTGAACTAGTATCTATAGTCTGCCTTCCAAATCTACTAATAATATATAAAAGCAAGAGTACAGTTTTACATAATCAAATATTGATTTATCTTAAAGTTGAATGCATTTGATTATGACTTTTCTTTGTTATCTTGAACTCTAATCTACAGAACCAATATCCTTGACTTTAATTTTGCACGTCAGAACTCTGGATGATATATTTTTTTTCATCACCCAGTTTTGCAGTCTTGTTCAAGAATGAAATACTATTCCTAACATATTTATTCTTAGCATATGTTGGTATTACTCTCATATATCAAAGAACTCCTGCCCTCTAGTGTCCATAGAGGTTGTTACAACCAGAATCAAATTAGCAAATTTGCAGTTAGGTGCTGTGGAGTTGAGTATGACTCCTAGAGACCCTGTGAACAACAGATCTGAATCTGTCCTACTCTGCACCATCCTGACACACTTGAGCCCATTGCTGAGGGTCTTCATCTCTTTAACTGACTTTCCATCTTTCCAAGCATGATGCTTCTTTCCAAGTAATAGCCTCTCCTCTCAGCATGCCCAAAGTATGAGGCAAAGCTTTGCCATTCTTGTCTCCAAGGAGCATTCTGGCTGTACCCTCTCTAAGACTGGCAAAAATACAGCACCACTACATTCTAAGGAGACTTTTTTTTTTCTTATCAGAGAGCTTGCTCAAGACAACCAAGTAAAGTTGTACAGTTGGAGCAGGACAAAAAGACTGGGCTTAATCGTCAAAGTCCACCCTGTACTCTTCCCAGCCATGGACCTTATGTCTGGGCTGTGTGTGCCATCAGCAATTTAGTCAAGTGTGTCATTCATCCACCAATCGTTTTACACACCTATTTTGTATACAATTTTCTAATTAATATAAATCCTGTATAGGTTAATGTTAACTCTATGGAAGTTTAAGAGTCAGTTGGACACGGTTTTTATCATTTAAGCTTCCTATTCAGAAATTAAATTACATAGAGCTGAATGACATCATATGCCTTAACATTATCAGAGGAAAGAAATGAGGTATAGTGAGAATTGCCAAGAGACTCAATTGTGCAGATCTTTTGGCTTCCAAAAGTTCATACTCTGAAGTCTTATCTGCAGCTCTCAGTTGTCCCTTTATTTGACTTACATTATCTGTCCCATTCTAGGCTCAGAGTGGCTAGCTATTTGCTAAGTGAAAGAATGAAAGATAATTTAACCCTATTTTCTAATGATCTCTTCCCCAAACTGCCACAATTTCCACTCTTCTACTTTGATAATATTATTATTCCAAGCTGTAATGCTCACATCTCTCTTTTCTTGATCAACTCGTAGGGAACACTGGTGGCACAGTCTGTAGTGAGATGCTCTTCTAACCCAAAGACTAAATCCTTCCAGTGGTTCAAATTCACCTGCAGGAGAAAAATGGACCTTCTCCTCCTGAATGATGTGCAGCCTTGGAAGCCAAATAGGAGGCAGCTCTGAATTGATTCTGACTCAATGGCAGGGAGTAAGTGAGTGAGGTCAATTCTGACATTGGATCAGCTTCCATGTTTAGTTACAGGTTCACTTCTTCCATGAAACTTTTCTTTTGCAGCCTTTATTAAGCTAGAGAAAGGATCACCATTAATGAAGGTTGAACATAGGTATTCAGACTTAATGGAAAGAGTATTAGATTTGATTCTGGGACCTTCATTCTAGATTCAGATCTGTCAGGAGAAGTCTCTATGATCTTGAATAGATCCTAAGACTTATTTATACTTTCTTTTTTCTTCTCAATAATGAATGGCCTAAGTTGCTCAGAATATGGTATATCTAATGCTGGTGAAATTTGATATATGTACAATTATTTTTGCTGGAAAAGCACTTGTTTTCATGTATTTTTAAAGAAAATAAAAACATACATTCTTAGTTTTCAAGGTATTTATTATATATGACAAGTTTTAAGTTTTAAAAGGAATTCAGTTTCAGACAAAATATTAAGGAAACCATAATACTAATAATGCTTAAATACAGCAGAAATTATAAAGTGTTGGGCAGATGGTAGAGATTTGGGGAGTACTAGAGGCCTATTCATTCAGATCTCTTTAGATGCTCTTATTGGACCAGTTCTCTGAAATAATTTAGTTCTAGCATTCCCTTATTGTTGTTATATATCTTAATTCTATAATATATATAATTAATATATACTTTTATATACTATATATATATAAAATTATATAACATATATGCTAGGTGTTAGTATCTGTATCTTGTGTCTTGGCTTTGTCTCATACTCTTCTATGTCATCACAGTATTAGCCACAAAGTAGATATTCAAAATGGGTTGTGACTTTGTTGATTTTCTTATGTTGCCTCCAGCATTCTCCCTCTCTCACACATGTATACACAGCATCAACCCAGAGTGGCATGGTGCAAGGTTAAATACCAGAATCCATGTTTATAAATGAAAATCTTTTTCTGTTTATAAAAAGAACATGGACTCATTGGATAAAATTTGGAAAATATAAAAAAATCTAACCAAACATGAGCCTTGTTAATATCTCTCCATAGTAAAATGTTCTGCAGGATTTTAGCAGTTGAAGATTTATCTTTTTGGAAACTTGGAAGCACTTTGGTTCAGGGTACTATCGTCCTCACTCAGAAGTTTTCTATGGAGAATCCCCTGGTGGAGGTCTACTGGCACCTCCATAAGCAGCTGTAGAGAGCAGAGTCAAAGCTGGCAAGAGATTCTGCAGATCTAGGATGATAATTGATGTTTTACAAACTGTTGTGTATGTCGTGCTCTATGCTTTTAAGAATGGTTTGACATTGTGTGTGAATACATATTTATCTTTTCTGTAGGGTTTCTGGAGTCTCTGGATGACTTTTACATCCTTAGCAGTGGTTTGATATTGCTGCAGACCACAAACAGTGTGTTTAATGAAACTCTACTAAAGCAAGTGGTACCTCAGTCTCTCCTGGCCTGGCAGAGAGTTCGTATAGCCAATATGATGGCAAAGGATGGGAGGACGTGGGCAGAGATCTTTTCAAAATACAACTCTGGTAAGTGCTCTTCCAGAATAATTCTTAGGCATCTGTGTAAATTCAGGTTGGCAGTCAACAAGTCTAAAACCCATACCCTGCCTTCTTGATATTTCAGGCACCTACAATAATCAATACATGGTCCTGGACCTGAATAAGGTAGAGCTGAATAAGACCCTTAACAATGGTACTTTGTATATTGTGGAGCAAATTCCTACATATGTCGAATATTCTGAACAAACTCAAGTTCTACGTAAAGGTACTTTCTTCATGCTAGAAATCTGGAATTGTGATGAATGTGTATGTATGTTTATGTATGGTGGGAAGGTATAGTGAGAAATGAAGAAGGAAGCATCACTGCTAGTTACACTAGAAAAGAATTAATAGGCTCAGAGTAATGTGTAAAACCTTTACCTCTTAATAGCATACTTACTATGCTACAGTGTGCACATTCAGAAACAAGTTGGGCACTCCGATCTTATGGCTTCTCAAGGCTCTAATAGTAGTTTCTCTAAAAGTTTCTTCTAAAGCTTTTAGTTCAACATCAGCCCAGAAATTGTAAGCATGCAAAATATAAAATCTCTGCCCTTGAGGAACTCAAAGTCTAGTAGGGAACTAAGATACTGTAGTCATTGAAACTTGGAATTCTGTCAAGAACTAGGTAGTCTGATGTACCAAGCCCAGTGTGAAGAGGGCACCATTGCCCCTAAGAGAGATCAAGGTAGGGACTCCTGGAAGCCAAGAACACAGATTTCTGAAGCTCAAGTTCTGGAGTCACATTGCCTGAGTGTGAATCTTTGCTTCCCCAAATCCCAAGAAAACCAACCTCTTCAAACCTTATTTTCTTCATCGGCAAATATCTGTCACTCACTGCCACTGAGTTGGAACCAATTCATAGCTGATCCTTCAGCACATTTTTAGCATGGGAGGAGCTGCCCATCTTAATCTATGGAGCTGCTGATGGAGTTGAAACCACTCGCATTTGGGTTGGCAGGGTTGTAACTGCTGCCCACTAGGCCACCAGTGCTGGCCCTTAAAAATATGACATTAAGGGAAATAAATCACAAAATGAGAAATATTAGATGAAATATGTAAAACAGGTAAATGAATAGAGAACAAAAGCTTATTAGTAGTCAGAGGAGCCCTTGTTGGGCCAGTGGTTAAATGCTCAGTTGCTAACCAAAAGGTTGGTGGTTTGAACCCATCCAGAAACTCTATGGGAAAAAGACGTGGCAATCAATGGACTCCTGGATGACCCTCCCTTTAATTTCCAAGATAGAAAAACCAAACGGGAAGAAAATGCATACATTTCCCAGACCACTGATGGATTCAAACCACCAGAGAGGTGTGGCTTTTGAGTTAGCTGCTCACTTCTGTCAGTGATATGGCTGTGAGTCAAAAAGCTGTGCAGTGACACATAACAAGAGCAGTGGGAGGCTTGCTGGGGGAAATGAGAAAGGGGAACAGTTGCTAAGGGGTACAGAGTTTACATTAATTGTGACTGGAAAATGTGGAAGTGAGTAATAATGGTGGAGATGCTTGCACAACATAGTGAGCAGCATCAGTGTAAAAACTGATTTACATCAATGTTAATGTTTGTAATGATTTTAATTTTATACTGGTTTCCATACAAAATTCATATACATTGTGTCTCACACATGCCCCCACCCACACCATGTTTTCACATGATCATGCCCATTGCCCATTCAAGTGTAAAAGTTGTTCAGCTGGTGTGTGTATATTTACCAAAATAACAATTTTGGCTGAAATTATTTAAACATTGTACAGATTCACATGACTTAACAATTCTGAAATTCCAAAACTAAAACTAAAAGTTATTTGTCTTAGTTTTATTTGGTAGCAAATCTGACCTGATTTGGACTCTGACGGCAGCAAAACTCATGTTAATTGTTGGTCCTTATTTGTTGCACAAGCGGGTTGGTTTTTGTTTTTTTTTTTTTTTAATTTAGGTTGTTTATTTTTCATTTCAATGAACATCTACAGAGATTTTGGGATTCCATTCATTCATTGTTGCACCCTTCTCCCCGCACAAACCCCTCCCCCCTCCCCCCCCGTTGGGTTTTTTTTCTTTATTTTTTATTAATTTTAATGAAAGTTTACAGAGACTTTTAATTTCCATTCATTCATTGTTGCACTTTTCTCCCTGCCCACCCCTCTCCCGCAATTAGCTCTTCTCTTTGAAAAGTAACATTTTTTCATTGTTATACAATACCTCCCCCCAATTTCACTTTGGACTCCTGTCATGACAATAATACCTAATAATATATCCCCTTTAAACAGTTCTCTCCCTCATCAGTTTCAATGCAGTATACATAATTTATCAATTTATCCCCTCTTTCTCAGTCTCGCCCTAACCTCTATGTCAGTCATGTTTTATAACAGTGGCATTGTGCAGTATTTGTCCTTTTGTGACTGAGATATTTCACTCAGCATAACGTTCTCCAGGGTGACCTATTTTGAATAATAATTCATGAGTTCCTTATTTTTCAATGCATCATAGTATTCCATTGTGTGAATATACCACACAGCTTCTCTATCCATTCGTTTGTTCATGGTCAAGTGGGTCTTTATGAGCACTTAGAATTAAAAGCCTTCTGGGCATTTAAAAACTATTTTAGAAAAGTTTTAGAAAAAGGTGACAATACCCTTCAAAGGAATAAAATGAACACACACACACACACACACACACACACACACACACCTCAACCTAAAACCAGAATCTCAAACAAAAATTAACTCAAAACAGATTAGAAGATTAAATGTGTAAAACATGAAGCTATACAACTATTAAAGAAAAAATGTAGAAAAACTTTAGGAGCTAGTGATTTAAGACTTATTAGGATGGACACAAAAATAACAAGGAGAGAAAACATTAATAAATTAAAATTCATTAAAAGGTTTTAAAATAATTGAAAAGAATCTATTAAAAAGATGAAAAACTAAAAAAAAAAACCTATTTATTTTTTAAAATCTCCTATCTCTTCCTTCATGTTGTGGATTCCCAATGACAGTCTACAAATTTTCTTTCAAGGTCAAAAGAGGTTTTTTGGTTGTTTTGTTTTGTTTTAAGAAAAAGAGAAGTGAGAAAGAATTATAAATAGTTTTGATGGTCAAATTCACACAATTAAAAAGCTAGTGAGTAACTCTGACTAAGACCTAGGGAATAGCCTGTGCTGGGGACTCGGGTTTTTTACACCCTGTGCTGTGTCCTACCATCCTGGGTTGGCACTTGGTTTCTCACTTGATAGGACAATGTTATGAAACCATCTCTTGGCAAATTCACTGTGATGCATTCCCCACATTACTCTGCCTTATTTACTCTCTAAAGAGTAAGGTTATTTCCTCACGTAGAGTTTGCTTCAGCTTCTGAATGAAAAACTAAAGAATGCTGATGTTCCTTCCCTGGTAGACTTTTTGTAGGTAAGAAGTTATTGACGTAAGAATTTAGCAGGCAATTAAAATTAAATATAGTTCCTACTCCACAAAGAGAGTTTGTGCTCATTTATAAAACGACAGGGATGCCAATACTTAAAACACTGGTTTGGCTGCCAGTGTTCACATTCAAAGTTTTAGTTTCCCTGTATCCGTGCCAATCTTAAAAAGAATCGTTAATAACTTATTTCTTTGGTTCCCTCCCTCCTGTTTTCTCTGCCTTTGTCATCTCCACCTTCCATTCCCTTCTTTTCAAATCAGGATACTGGCCTTCCTACAACATTCCTTTCCATGAAAATATCTACAACTGGAGTGGCTATCCGCTGCTGGTAGAGAAGCTGGGTTTAGAGTTCTCTTATGAAATGGCTTCACGAGCTAAAATCTTCCGCCGAGATCAAGGGAAAGTGACTGATTTGGAGTCTATGAAATATATCATGCGATACAACAGTACGTAGCACATTTCTCAAGACTCATTCTTCAAAACTTCTTTTCTTCCCCATGGATAAAGAATCCATGTAAGTTTATCATCTCTGTACTAAAAGGAATTTTAAGAAGTTATTGACTTAAGAACTTAGCATTGAATTAAAATGAAACATATTTTGTAGCTACAACTAGAATTTGTCCTTATTTATAAAATGAGAGGGTAAGATGATTATATATATATATATATATATATATATATATATATATATATACACACACACACATATATATATATTTTTAAAGTCATAAAAACCAACAAACCCAACACATGGAGAACCAGAAGTTATGCATGCAGGTTATTTAGCTCTCCCTACAAAATACCTATTTCAATATCAAAAGCAAATTATTTATAATTAACTTTAGTTTTGATTTAAAACCCCCCACCCCAAACAGCACCTCACTGCTCCAGTTCCTAATATCCCTCCACCATGTTTGCAAGCCTGTGACTCTTGACAGGAGACTGCCCATCTTTCTCCCAAGGAGAATCCATCTCCGATGGATTCGAAACACCAAGCTCATGGTTAGCTGTCTGATACATTACGTACCACACCACAAGAGTTTGGATGAGGCTATCAAAGTCAAATTTATATTTCTTTTGTTGGCAGGATTGTCTCGCATGCTGATTCATGCATAGTTTTTCCTCTATTACTGTTTTTCCACTCACCCTTCACCAAGTATGCTTCCTTAGGGAGACGGGGATTAGGGCAAGGGGTTAGAAGTTATTTTCTTGCTTACAAGGCTGAGTAACATCTTTTGGTTATTATCAAGTGTAGTGTGTGCAGTGCAAGCAAAGGAAAGCCCATATCTGGGAGCAGGTTGAGATCAAGTGGTCTATCAGTAGTATACTTTGAATATAGGCTTTAGCAGACCCAAAAAGCTTACTGTGCACAGGCCCATCTTGTAACAGCCAAGACTCTCACTCTTTTTGCCATTATTTTTTCCTAGATTATGAGAAGGATCCTTATAGTAATGGTGATCCCTGTAATACTATCTGCTGCCGTCAGGACCTTAACTCATTTAACCCAGTCCCTGGAGGTTGCTATGACACAAAGGTAATGTGCAATTGACTTTTTTATTTCATTCCACCAGCACGTAAGACATATTAAAGGTAAAGGTGCTGAGATTTTTGTGGTCTAAAACACAGCACTTGTCTTTAACCATAAACTTAATTCAGGAATCAATTTTTCAGTGATTCTGATCCAAATCCCTAAAGACTTGCCTCACTCCAAGTCTTCACTCTGCTATTTAATAATGTTTAATCTTCTCATCTATAAAATGAAAATAACAGTATTTACTTCATTTGTGAAGAATGAAGAGAGAGTACTTATTCAATGTTTAGAACAGTACCGGGTGGGTTATAGTAGATAAGTAATTATGATGGTAATATTGTCTCAAGTTACACCAAACAGGTCCTGTCTGGTATAACCAAACAACACACTATTCAGAGCAATGTGATTCCATACCAAATATTAATTTAGTGGAAGGAAAAATTGATGTATATACTAAAAAGCTTACCTGTTTTTTGAGTTGAGTGCACCAGTGTCTCTTAACAGAGTTAATAAATGGGTAGTGATATGCTGAAACTAGTTCAAAGACCAACTGTAAAAGCCAATTAATTTCACTAACTTGAAGTTGACCATGGTAGGAGAATCTACACTACAGAAATCAGGAGCTGTTACAACGTTGTTAAACACCGACCTTCAGTGGATTTGGATTTGGGGTAAGGTAGCCTTTTGGTTGGTGGGGGCAAAAATTATTCTACTCACAACCTTTTGCATTTTGGGGTTGAGTTTACATACTTTTATTTTTGTTGTGAGACTGATTTTTTTTAAAAAAAGAAAAACATTGGTTGTTACTTTGAATAACCATTTTATTTTTAGCTCTGAAAACTACTGATGAACATGCAGCCCAGCCCCCTACAAATTACTTTCCATTAGCCTAAAATGTCAGAGTAATCTGAACTTCAACTTTTAGATATGTAGTAGCAAAGCTTTGGCCTTAATGACTCTCAATGTTGTCACATTTAAATATATATATATTGCCTTGTAGAAAATGGGAATCTGAGAACACTTGATTGTGCTTATGTGAAACCTATACTTGGATCAGGAGCGGTCCTCAGAACAGAGCAAGGAAATACTATACGGTTCAAAATCAGGAAAGGAGCATGTCAGGGATGCATTCTGTCTCCATATCTTTTCAATCTATATGCAGAACAGATCATTTGGGAAGCTGGCCTTTTTGAGGAATGTGGCATCAGGATTAGGTCCTTGCTGAAGAAGGTCAAGGACTGTGGTCTTTAATATGGATTGAAGCTCAACATCAAGAAAACAGATTCTCACCACTTGGCCAATTGGCAGCACCATGATAGACAGAGAGTGAGGCTGTTAACAATTTGAGCTTGGCTGGCTCCACAATCAACACTCTTGGCACCAGCAGTCAGGAAATCAAAAGACAAATTGCACTGGGAAAATCTGCTGTCAGGGACCTCTTCAGAGTACTGAGGAGAAACGATGTCAGTCTAGAGATTAAAGCGCCCAATCAAGGCCATTGTCTTCAAAATTTCTTGCTATGCATCAGAGAGCTGAGCAATTACTAAGGATAACAGATTTGTGGTGCTGAGGGAGTCTAGAATATACCATGGACCTCTAAGAAAACAAATAGATCTGCCTTGGAAAGGTTGAAACTAAGTTTCTCCTTTGAGGCTAGGATTTTTAAGCTCTGTCTCATATACTTTGGGCACATGACCAGGAAGGACCAGACCCTGGAGGACATCATGCATGGAAGGGTAGAGGGACAGAGCAGGAGAGGAAGACCCTAGATGTAGTAACTGGGGCAATGGGATATCAGTGAGATGGGCTCCAGACCAGGCTACTGTACAAAGGGTCACTATGAGTAGCAGGAGACTCGAAGGCATATAACAACAACACAACATATTTGGATGTAGAGACTCTGGCACATATTGAAGCCCCAGGGAATGTTTTGTGTTCTGCATATGCTTTTAATGTTATTTGCAAACATTCAATGAAACCTTCTTTCCATGCTAGCATAAAGCAAACTATCTCTACTGCTGGGAGAAACCAAGTCGAAAAATCAATGCAGCCTGCATTTCCTAGGGAAGTCTATGTTCAAGGCAAGGATCTACTATCTTTTTACTTAAAAAGGTTCTATTGCTATGCTGCATTGAAAAACAAGGAACTCATGCAATATTATTCAAAATGGGTGAACCTGGAGGACATTATGCTGAGTGAGGTATCTCAGTCACAAAGG
>NW_006399817.1:8130562-8142253 GCF_000299155.1 Elephantulus edwardii | reverse complement strand
AAAAAAAAAAAGGTTCTATTGAAGGCTACTTTTAAAACACAATCTCTTACAGTTGCGGTAGTGGAGAAAAATCATAAAGCATTTCCCTCATGTAAGGTCAAGGTCTGCTGCTACTGATTCATTTTTTAATTTAAAATATAGTGTACTTTAAAGACTATTACTATTTTTTAAATAATATTTTATGCATTACTCTGAGAATTTTCTCTCCCTTATCTCCACAACCACTCTAAGAGTTCTTAGGGCTCTTTTTATATAAGAAATCTGAGTGAAGGTTTGATTAGTTTATAGGTAAGTCTTTAAGCTAGAAATTTTTACAAGCATAATCTAACTACAGACCTCACATTTCAACTATGTTGTTAATTTAACATATCCATTCATAAGTTGTTGTTAAGTGCTATAGAGTCGTAGATGACCCATAGAGACCCTATGAACAAAAGTTTTGAACACAAAACTTTCACCTTTTCTCCAAGTTCATAGAGTTTCCAGAGGCAAGCTTTTTTTTGGAGTGGATGCCACTCCGGCTTCCAAGCCTGTTTTATTTGGGAGATTCCCACAAAAACCAGACTGGAGGGCCATAGGCCCGAGGGCCCAAAAGCTTTTTTGAGACCAAATGCAATCAGCTCACACCCCATTGTGAACAACAGCCACACCCTAGTCTCAACCCCAAACTAGAAGATAGACCTTTGCAGAATCCAGCCTGGAATCTGTTCATATGGATTCCTGTAATGGCTGCTTTCTGGGAGGCATCCCTTGAAACCTCTGCCTCAGCATTCAGAACTCCACGATGGGAGTATTTTAGGTCAGAATTGTGTATACACCCATTTCTTTGGAACCATCAACCCTCATAATCCCAGCATCATTCCTTCAGTTGCACCACAGGTGCTGCTGGTCCTCATGTCACTGCTTGTCACTGAAGAAGGGGATGCCACTCTCTTGGAGTGTTTCTCAGCACTACAGACACTTGTGATTGCTTAGGGGCACATACACCAAAGAAAAATGGACCGATGGAACTCTGAAGAGCCTCCTGAATTATGCCTCACCCTGCAAACCCTGCCACTCAGAATGGAGGTTAAGGCTCATCTTTGTTATCTGAAATATCCTAAACCAGATAATAAAGTGGGTTGTTTCACTTTGTCAATGTTTGCCTCTACCTGGGAACAGATTAATGTATGTTACATGGGTGGATGAGGTTTTCTTCACATCAGAAATGTAGGCTGTAGTTTGTATTTGCTGAGTAGAAAAGAGGAACAAGAAATTACTAAGGCATATGAGATGGTGAAGTCTAGGAAAAGAAGTCTAGACGTACCCAGAAGTCTACGAAATTGCCATTGTTTAGTTATTACTACTGCCTCTGGGCTTGTGGAAGATTCTTTCCTCCATATTTTTATTGTGCTTGTGTTTTCTTTTAAATCCTATTGTACTTCTATAGAAAATCTCAGTCACTGCCACTGAGTCAATTTGAACTCAGAGCAACTCTCTGGTTTCACGAGGCTGTAAAGTCTATTGGGAGGAGATGGCCCATCTTTTTTCAAGGAGCCGTCAGTGGTGGATTCAAACCGCAGATGAAGCTGTTACATTAGCAGCAAAACTCCCCACCACTAAGCCACCAGTGTGCCACCAGAGCTGGTGGCATTTGATTAGTCAATCAAATGCTGAAATGTTTATTTCTTTGGGAGAAAAAGCTTAGAAAATTTATACAATGTTGTTGTTGTTGTTAAGTGCCATTGAGTCTTAGATGACCGACAGCAACTCTATGAACAAGTCTTGAACACAAAACTTTCACCTTCAAGTTCATAGAATTTCCAGAGGCAAGTTTTTCAGAAGTGGATGCCACTCCTGCTTCCAAGCCTGTTTTATTTGAGAAATCCACAAAAAGCAGGCCCGAGGGCCCAAAAGCCTTTTCTAAATATGAGGCCAAATCCAATCAGCTCATTACCCTATGGTGAACAACAGCCACACCCTAGACACAACCCCAAACCAGAAAACACACCTTAGCAGAATCCAGCCATTCCGCTTATCTTCCCAGCAGCCAAAAGTCTTTTTAAATACGAGGCCAAATCCAATATTAAGATGGAGAATAAAAAAATCCTGTTAAAGACTATGCTGAAATAGAGAAAAGTTTGTTTTTTTTTTTAAATCTGTTTGATTAACACACCCATGGTGAAAAATGCTACATGAAATATGTTGGGGACAAAATATCCATTCATATGTGAACATGAAGTGGATACAGATGAGTGTTTTATAGGTATGTGGAATCTTGTAAGAAAATTTTGTTTTAGAAGGGATTAATATCATCATTTTGAAGAAACAGAAAAGCACTCTGAATTTAACAGTTAAGTTTTTCTTTCTGAAATGTCTCCTTCCTCTCCTCCCAGGTGGCAGATAAGCATCTAGCATCACAGTACACAGCCTTTGCCATTAATGGCCCCACAGTACAAGATGGCCTCCCTGTTTTTCACTGGACTCGTTTCAACAAAACTCTCCATCAGGGAATGCCAGAGGCCTACAATTTTGATTTTATCACCATGCAACCAATTTTGACAGAAAATAGAGGGAGATGAAGAAAGAGAAAGTGGTTTGAAAAATAAAGGCATTATTTTAGCTATGTTTTTCCCTTCAGAATGAATCTTAATAAAATATATTCAATTCATAGTTTGCTTTCATTTTACACTGTTCATTTTAATGGCAAACATTTTCTCCTATAGGAACACTATAAAAGTAAATCTGACAATACCAGTCTTTAGCACACAAGATTATCTATCACAAGAGAGCATGGCAAAACTGCTTCTAGGCTCACCACTTTTATTCTACTTTTATGCCTAGACACACAATTACACCACAACCATCGGGTTCCCTTGGGTAGTGCTGCCATGCTACTACTGAGTTCTAGCCAAGTGGGATTAGAGATGAGGAAAGTGCCATTTTTAGAATTGGCACATAAAATAATCTGTATTCCTCCATGCTCTTCCCCTTTTCTCTGGTGAGATATGCTCAACAAACAAACAAACCCTAAGGGATGAAGTTATTTTCTGAGGAATCTTGAGTAGAAATCCAGCTAGTATATTTTTCTGATTAGCTGGAATCAATTGAGAGTTTCTGTGGTATAGGATAGGTGCACAATGTAACAAAAAGCACAAAAGTTACCACCCAATACAGTAAAAGACTGTGTGATACAATTGGGACTAAAGAGTTCTATTAAAAGAAATCTATCCAATTGAGCAGCAACTCTGCCTAGCAACTTTTCTTTGAAAGCTAGAGAATCATTGCTTTTCTCATTGCTATCAACTGTGGGCCACCTCATAGTGGATCATCCCTGGGCTTCTGAAGTTGTAAGCTGCAGAGGAGACTACACATCTTTCTCCTGGAACTGCTGGTGGATTTGAACTTTGCCATCCTATGGACTATCTCTTGGGAGGCATGTGGACTCCATGTATACCAAGTAGGGCTACTCTGTATTTTCCAAGGCTGTGAATTTTCTGAAGCAGGTCAGGCCTGTATTCCAAGGTGTCTCTGGGTATGTCTGAACTGCCAACCTTCTACCTAGTAGTCAGCTGATTTTTAACAAAGTGAGCAAGTTTCAAAAGCAAACTTCCAAACACAATGCTTGTGAACAATCAGAATGAAGCAAACAATACTCAGGATGTTAAAAACCCAGTAGTTTATTTCAAAGTATAAATTTCAGGCTTGCTGGACAAAACCCCACTACAGTTAACACTTATACAGACACCACTCTACTGTACATTTAAAAAAGAAAAACAAATACACAAAAACCTTCAAAGTCTAATAAAAATAGGGCAATCTGCCCAGTTGCTATTAGACATCATGAAGGTCTTACATTGTCTTATGTACACTTTCAGCTGCAATAAAGAAAAGTCAGGATGAAAATTCCCTACAAAGGATTTATTTTTATATTTAATTTTGACATGGTTAATAAAATATTGCCCAGTTACTTTATTTACAAACTTAAAAAAAGACAAATACTTAAATATAAATGGATACTCAATGAACTCTACAAATAGGAAATGAAGAAAATAATTTTAAAAGCAACAAGATAAAATAAAAATTCTAAATATGAGAAGACAAAAATATGTGTTTTGCATTGTCCTTTTCATCCCCTTGGTTGGCTTAAGGGGACACATGAGTTTCAGAAAGCAGGTATGTCTGCCATACTTAGTAGCTGCTGCGAATTACTTTTTGTCCAAAGCGGGAGGGGAGAGGGCCCACCATAATTTGCCCAGTAAATAGTAAGGAAGGGAAATCATACACTGATTTTATAAAGTCCTTTGCAATGATCTAATACTGGGGCATGGTTGTACTAGAAAATCAGAATAAAAAAGGCTAATGACAAGTCAGTGATAAAACTAAGAAAAATAATCACAGGACATTAAAATAGTCCAAGAAGGAAAGTTGGGGAGAACACTTGGAAGGCCTTTATAGTACTCCACTGTGCTAAGATCACAGTATATAAAGTGAAAAATGAAGATACCATAGGCATTGCTTTGTTGATCTTGTACAGTACTGGGAAACTTATGGAAGATATATGCATACCATGCAATAGTAACACTAACCTTGCTGCATAAATGACCACTGAGGAAATATTTTAAAGCTAAGGAGCACGCATCCAAAATAAAAAAATCTTACTGTATCCAATACAGTAAAGAGAATTGGATGGTGCCATCAGTTTGACTAAGGAGTTCTGCAGACATAAGCACCCAAAGTAAGGTTCTAAGCTCCTTGCTTTTGGTTATTTCCCCCCCCACATATTATCTGGCAATGGAAGAGGGAGTGGGGTGGTATGAGGCGGGAACACTTCTCTGTGAAGCAAATGGTCTCTAAGTAATTCACTTTTTAAAGAGGAAAGCTCCACTTTCCTTCCATTTCTCTACTAAATGTGTAGTAGTACACAGTATTCTGCATATTTTTAAGAGTCCAGAGAAAGAGAGATACAAAGTTAAATGTTAAGATGTTCATTTGAATGCAGTTTATAAATTTACTGGCAATAACATAATTTTACAAAGAAGTTTAGTCACACTTAAAACAGGGTGAACATTACTCTGACAGTGCAAAGTAGAGAGAATAACGAACATTACCATCACCTTTAAATGCCATATAAACACCCTACATTTCTGGCTGAACTACATATATTTCTAAGATTTCCAATAAGGCAATACTTACACATGTACTGTCAGGCTAAAAATGTAGGAAATTTGCATTCCCCAAATCGGATAACTGAGCTTATTTGTAACACTTTGTGAAAAGGTACCATGCAAGACACAAGGTACCATGGAGTGTGAGCTGCTGGGGGAGGGGGGAGCAGGGGTTGAAGTAACTGTTTTTAGCTGTGAACTCCACTCTCTCCTCCAAAAGAAACAACTGAAAAAGCCAGCATTCAAACATTAAATCTGCCTAAAATCTAGCCTAGCAATGTTTTGTATATTCCACTAAATTGTTGCCTATAAATCGCTTTTAGAGGCTGGCTTATTTGAGGAGCCATATATTCTCTTTTCTTAAACTATCACTATTTCCTCTTTTAACCTTCCTTCCACTGTCTGGAATAAAATATTTTTAAGTTATTTATCTTGTAAATGTAAAGCAATTTTCAGGTTATTCAAGTTGAGAGATTTTTGTCTTTTTGATAAAAAAACATACAACATAGACTAAAATGATGAAATCTTTTCATTATACTGGGCCTTCTTACTTGATTACATAATGCTACAAAAATTGTTTTGTGTTTTTTTTTTTAAATCCCAAACAAAAAAGATTAATATAAGCTTCATCAAAGGAATGTCTTCTAGGCTAGGTAAACAAATGGTTCTCACATGGCCATAAAACAGGCCAATACTGAACATTTTTGAACATAGGCTTTCTAATTCTGTACACAGGAATCATTATGAGCAGATAATCAACATTAAAAGCACTTTAAGAAAGAATGTACACACATGCAGATACAGACATACATTTACATATACATCTAGATCATTAATGTCTCCATTTTTAGTAAGTCTATTGTTAAGTCACTGTTAACTCCTGTGTCATCATTATCAACATGAATCCTAAAATAAGTAACATCTACATAGTTACCTTGTAAATTTAAGTCATGAAAATTCTAATTCTCATTATGGCCTCATTTTTTGAAAGTGAAAGGAAGGTTTCAGAGATTTACAGTTTGGCAATCTGTAGGCTTTCTTCAACATCAAATGTCACAACTAAGATGATAGTATATGACTTGTGAAAATGAGTTTTTTCCCTAAAAAAGAACTTTAGGATGAGGAGAATAGCATCTATTAAAAAACTATTAAAGCTACAAATAAATAAGAGGGATAGCTAGCTTCCTCCTTTAACTAGGAAAAATACAAACAAAGCATAAAAATGGGTATTTTGAGAAGGTAAGAATATGAAGTCAAATTATTTTAAGAGTCAAATGACTTGAAAAGTACTTTTACAAACTTTCTTCTTTTAGAAACATTTCCAATCACATCTTCATCATCCTCAAAGTTACCCCAGCCTTCCTGACCTACACTCACACTTCAAACACTGAGCTGATGCCAGTATAGCTCGCACTTCTGTCAAAATCCATAAGCAGAATTATATTAACTTTGAAGAGGAATGGAGTTACACAGAAAATATATATATATGTCACATAAAATGACTCTCAAAGGGAATACTTTAACTTCTATTCAAAGCTGACATAGCATAAATGAGACTCAACTTGGCACCACAGAAATAAAATTTAAAGGTTAAAAGAGGAAGACTGATAAAGGAATAAAAAACAAATTGAGATCTCACTTGATATTTTAGCTTACTGTATTTCTGTAAATTTTACCAGTTACTTCCTTTGAAAGAACACTAGGTTTTGGTGATAAAGTGAATTACAATTTCTTTCATAATCTTGAGCACACTGTACAATGTGGACAATAAAACATGATTGAAAGAACCTTTTCTTACATAATCTTGTTTTCTCTTGGTCCACTTTCCATAGATTCAATTTAAATAATGATCCTCTCCAAAAGCAACGATATATATACTTAGAAAAGAACAAGTAAAAATTTTAAAGTTAAATGTAGTGAATCCATAGGTGAGAAAATAAAAGCTTTGGTTTAGAAATTACTTGAAGGGCTAAAGGAATATTTACTGGAGACAATGGACAAACAGGATGAAAGGCTGAAAGGGAAGCATAAACATGGTCATATGCTCATGTTTATTTCTGTAGTGAAGGCACAAAGTAAATTTAAAATAGCAGATAAGAAAAAGGGGCCATTACAGATATTTTTTACTTAATAATTGAGGAGACACAAAATAAAGATGAGTATATCCTTTCTTGTGCTCAAATTAGTAATTAGTTATTCATTTTTCTTTTATTTAGTTCTCTGGGCTTTGTTCAGATTAAGTTTAAATCCTTAACTATGACCCTACCTATTTCTAACAAGCAGAATCGTATCATGCCAGTTACATACCTCAGAGATCCTTTGCTCTACTTCAATGGAAGAGGTAAATCTGAGAATGAAAGTAAGCGATCTCACTGCAAGAAACATGTAAACAAAGAAAGAAAAACCAACACCCAAGTGCCCACAAATATTCCCCAGCCTCAAAACTAAAAGCAAGGTGCACATTTACATTTGAAAAACCCTGAAGTTAGAGTTGTTCAGGAAAATAAATTCTTGCTTTATAGGCTGAGTTTATTTTACTTTTGGTTATAAACAAATGTAGTGTATAGACACAAATGTCCAAGAAATCTTGCAGAATGTTGATTTTACAATGGGTATCATCATGCACAAGATTAAAAACAAGACCAAAAAGTACAAGTTCTGAAAGAGGAACAGAGATAAAGGCTCCAAGGTTTAACTGTTCTGGGAAGAAGAGATCACATCTGTTGATTGAGGATCACAGAAAGGTCCAAATCGTCCATAAATATCCTTTGCTCGTACTGCAAAGTAGTACTTGCTGCCAGATACAAACTGAGTGAGAGTGCATGCCATGGGCAAAGGAAGTGCTTTTACTTCCCCAATCTTCTTCCATTGAGAGGGCACAGTGGCACTAGGTTCCTCATGATAAGCATAGAGATGGTAGCTATCAACAGTGGCACAGCTTCGATCTACCTCCAGAACACTCCATGACAGTACAATGCCATTTTGACTCTGAACTCGTGCTAACTTCAAGTGCGGCTTCTGAGGCAGAGATGTGCTGGCAGCTTCTGGGGGTAGACGCTGGGGTTGTGGGGCTTCTGGTAAGGGTGCAGGGTGCACAGGACGTGAGGGCTCCTAATAAAAGAAAAGTCATGCTAATTTAAATTATCACAGAAAAAACGTTTTGGGATACTAGGAAAATACCCTTAAAAATCATACATAGAGAATATTATATCAAGGATTCTAATACATGCCATCTGATCTTATAAAATTATATAATTTTCATTTGGTGATTTTTCAAACAATTATGTCCCACACATCGGTGCTGGTTACTCCTACTCTAGATGCCTAGACTTGAAGAATTTTCTTAAGAAATAAAAGCTTTTGCGAATATAAATTCATCTTGGCACTGAACTAATTATCTTAAAAAGTAATTTATTATTTAATTCCCTAAGCTATAAAGCCTCATTTTAGCATAATGCTACATTTTTAAAGTATATACGTAGCAATACAGCTCATTATAATTGAGAATTACATTTCCGTTTTTAAAACTACTTTGATTATATTTTAAATTAAAACACATAAATTTGTATTTTTTTTAAAAGAATTATTTTCTAGTTATAAATAACAGTAATGATTATTTGCCATTTATCTTAATCAGGTCAGAGGAAGCACAGTAAAACTATTCGGAAATAAATGTTTTTAAATAATGTTAAGGTTTTTTTTTATTTTTTTTATTTTTTTTTTTAATGTTAAGCTTTTTAAAAATTAGGTTGGATCGAACACTGGGTACACTGAGTAAACACTCAGCTAACAAAATATTCTTTTCAATCAAAAAGGGCAATTCTCAAACTTAGAAGTACTCATTAATGGCAATAAAGGTTTTTTTTTCCTTTCACTGTAGTGAAACAATCAGAATATTAGCTGTTAAGAGTGTATGTTCCAGCGCTGGGCTGGAATGCACAGGTTATAGTCCACTTAGGTATGGTTATTTAATTCCACTGTACATGAGCTGCTTCATCTATAACAATGGACAGCAGTATCAAACTACTTTAAAACACTCTTTTGTTAAGAATCACATATATGAAGAGTGGTTGGCATGCAATACTAATGTCTTTGAGTCTATAAAAGCATTTGATTCAAGTCATGACGTTTTCAATTACTTCATATGCATGTGAATGGGAGGAAATGAAAAAAGACTAATGTCTTTGAATTGTGGTGTTGGCAAAGAGTATTAAGTTACAGAGTATGAAAAAATGGTAAATATCCTTTCAAATTTCAATTTAAGCACAATTTAGAAGTCATCTATTTCACTTCCACTATACTAAATATGGGGTAATTCTGTATATACAAAGACACAAGCAAACTCGATGATGTTCAATCATCATCATTACCACTAGATACCCAATAATATCAATTTTTCAACTCCTGATGGAAAACAAAGGTCTATCACTTCCTTTTTAAGAAAGAAAAAAAAATGCTCCAATATATGACAACTTCACAGGTGAGAATCTTGTAAAGGCAAACACTGACACTCACAGGATGCACTTGTGGTGGTCGATGATGTACCGTGAGCTGAGGCCCTGCTGATCCCAGTGTTAGTCCATTGTTTACAACATACGTAGTCGTTTGAGGCACTCGAACTGTGACACCTACAAAAGTAAAGCGTATGATCAGAACTTTAACCTAGCCTAAATTTGGTATATACTTGATGAGGAGTACTCTCAAAATGTGAAAGATAAATATTTCCAACCTAAAAGTCTATATTCAGCCCAAGTATCAGTCAAACATGAGGATAGAGACATTCTCAGGTACGTAAGCACTCAAAACAAAACAAACCTACATTCTAGGAATATTTTCTCAAGTACTAATTGTCTTAAGAATAAGAGAAATTAAGAAAGAAGAAACCATGAGAGACAATGAGAGAATATCCAGCACAGGAGAGAAGTAACTGGGGTCTACAACAACTATAAGGCAAAAAAATTCTAGAAGTGATTATACACCACATGAAAAGGGCAGTCAGGTTAGACTGCATCAGTGTGAAAAACAGAAGCTTCATAAAAACTCTCTAATGTGCCATCTTTTAAATCATGGACTATGCTGCATTAAGCAGATGACACACAACCCTGCTTGCTGAAACTGAGAAGGACCTGAAGCGCTTGCTGCAGCAGCCTTCAATATGAATTGAAGATCAACACCAAGAAAACAAAGATTCTCACCACTGGGCCGATTGGCAACACCATGATAGATGGTGAAAAGATTGAGATTTTTGACAGCTTTAGTTTGCTTGGCTCCACAATTAACATTCTTGGTACCAGTAGCCAGGATATTAAAAGATGAATTGCACTGGGAAAATCTGCTGTCAGAGACCTCTCCAAGGTATTAGGAGCAATGATGTCAGTCTGGAGACTAAGATGCGCTTGATATAAGCCATTGTCTTTGCAATCACTTGCTATGCTTTAGAGAGCTGGACAATGACTGGGGATGACGGAGAGTTGATGCCGTTGAGCTTTGGTGTTGGAGAAGAGTACTGAATATACACCATGGACTGCCAGAAGAACAAAAAAGTTCGTCCTGGAGAGGGCTAAGCCAAGCTGCTCCTTGCAGGCAAGGATTCTGAAGCTTCGTCTGACATACTTTGGACATGTTCCAATGAGGGACCAGTCCTTGGAGAGAGACGTCATAGTTGGGAGGGTGGAGGGACAGCACGAGAGGAAGACCCTTGATGAGATGGACTGAATCTGTGATAGGGGATAGGCATGTTGGAGGCAGTGAGATTGGCAAGGGATAGAGCAGGGTTTAGGTCTGTTGTACATAGGTCTGCTATGAGTCTGAAGCGACTCGACAGCACATAACAACAACAACAACCCCGACTACATTCTTACAAAATATTCCGTATCTGGCCCATTCCGTTCTGCAGATATGCTGGCTTGCTGTGCAGAATATTTTTCATGACACTGCTGGCAGAACCTCAGGAATGGAGTAAGTGTGGTTTATCCTGTAAACACCTGAGAAAGATGAAGCCAGACTATCTCCCAGAGATTTTGCTCAGTTTATTTTGTCCCGGGAGCCATCACTGAATAACTGAATTACTGCTGTTTCTTTAAATGAATCTAGTGATCCATACTTTCATGTCAAGTTTTTTTAAAACTTAACATATCAATACATACTACTTAAAGATAAAGTATACAGTTGATATATCCATTTAAAAAGGAATAATGGGTTGCCCTGCGAGGGGCCGGCGCGCTGGGTATATTAGGAGACCGCCACCTGGATGACGCCGCCAGAGAACCGCTGATTTTCCTAGTTCGTCTCTTCCAGCCTCGGATCGGTTGTCAGGATGGCCCGTGGAAATCAGAGAGAACTTGCCCGCCAGAAAAACTTGAAGAAAACCCAGGAGATTAGCAAGGGAAAAAGAAAAGAGGAAAGTTTGACTGCCTCTCAGAGAAGGCAGAGGGATTTGGAGATCATGTAACAAAAGCAGAAGGCAGCTAATGAGAAGAAGTCTTTGCAGACCAAAGAAAAATGAAGACAAGCTAATTTGGAAAACCTGGGTGCTATTGCCAAC
>NW_006399817.1:8128151-8130122 GCF_000299155.1 Elephantulus edwardii | reverse complement strand
TTTTTTTTGGAATGGGAATAAATATGGATCTTTCCAAGCAGTTGGCCTGGTGAGCACGTCCTAGGCAGTGTCTGTTTGCTGAAATATGTCAACTGGTATTCTATCAATTCCTGGGACCTTGTTTTTTTTGCGAATTTCTTCAGGGCAGCTTGAACTTCCTCCTTCATCACTACAGGTTCTTCATCATGTATTGTTTCATGAAATAATTCTGTGTCAGCCAATTTTTTTTGGTACAGTGACTCTGTATTCTTTTCGTCTTCTTTTGATGCTTCCTTGGTCATTCAACATTCTGCCCACAGCATCCTTATGTACTGCAACTCATGGCTGGAATTTGTTCTCTGGTTCCTTCAAGTTAAGAAAAGCTGAGCGAGTTCATCCCTTTTGATTTTCTGACTCTAGTTCTTTGCACATTTCATTATAATATCTTGTCTTCCTCTGCTGTCCTTTGAAATCTTCTGTTCAGGTCCTTAACATCTTGATTCCTTCCCTCTGCTTTGGCTTTTCAGTGCTCTAGTGCAATATTCAGAGTCTCTTCTGACATCCATTTTGGTCTTTTTTTCTTCCTCTGTCTTTTTAATAACCTTTTGCACTCTTCTTAGATAATATTCTTGATATCCTTCCTAGCTCATCTTGCCTTCTCTCATTCAAGGCCTTAAAACCTATTCCTGAAATGGTTATTAATTCAGGAAGGAAAGATTCAATGTCGAATTTAGTTCTTGGGGATTTGATTTTCTTTAGCTTCTATTTGAACTTGTATACAATTGCTGATGAACTGATCCACAATCAGCAGCTAGCTTAGTTTTCACAGATGATATCAAGCTCTTTGACTATTTTTCCCACAGATGTAATCAATCTGATTGCTGTGTAGGCCATCAGATTAAGTCCATGCGTATGGTTACCATTTGTGTTTCTTGTAAAAGGTATATGTAATGAATAAATTGTTGGTTGTTTGGTTGTACAGAATCCTATATTCTGTCTCCAGCCTCATTTCTGTCACCAAGTCCATGTTTCACGACTAATCCTTCTTCCTTTTTCCCACTTTTGCATTCTAGTCACCCATTATCACTAATGTATCTTGGTTGCATGTTTGATTACTTTCCAATTGCACCAGTTAGTAGAAGTTGTCTATTTCCTCCTCTTTGGCTCTGGGTGTTGGTGCATAAATTTGAATGAGAGTGATATTAACAGGTTTTCTTCGTAAGCATATATATTATCCTGTGGCTCACAACATTCTACTTCAAAATGGATCTAGAATTTTTTTTTAATTATGAGTGCAACTCTGTTGTTTTTTTTAACCTTTTCATTTCCAGCATAGTAGATGACTGTCTGATTCCAAATGTCCCATGCGAATCCATTTCCTTTTACCAATGCTTAGTATGTCAATATTTACGTGTTCTGTTTCCTCCTTTACAATCTCCAATTTTCCTATATTCATAAACTCACACTATACATTCCAATTATCAGGGTCTGTTTGCAACTGTTCCTCCTCCTTTGTGATTCCCAATATGAAGACTCAGCTTCCGGTACCATAAGTGCTTCTCTAAGTGTGTTTTGTTGTATGCAGGACATCATAACCAGTGTTAGATGGATCTCTGCTGAAAGCCTATGGCTAAGTTTCATTGGCTATGCAAAGGCATCTGACCGTGTGGATCACAACAAACTCTGGCTAACTATGAGAAGAATGGGAATCCCAAAACACTTGACTGTGCTTATGTGAAACCTATACTTGGACCAGGAGACAGTGGTCAGAACAGAGCAAGGAAACATTGCATGGTTCAAATTCAGGAAAGGTGTGTATCATACAATCTCTGTACCTTTTCAATCTATATGCAGAACAGATCATCCAGGAGACTGGGTTCTATGAGGAGGAATGTGATATCAGGACTGGAGAAAGACTCATCAATAACCTGTGTTATGCAGGTGATACAATCTTGCTTCCTAAAACTGAGAAGGACCTGAGCCACTTACTGT
>NW_006399817.1:8125754-8127691 GCF_000299155.1 Elephantulus edwardii | reverse complement strand
TATCAGGATGCTCTTTGGAGGCAAGGATTTTAAAGTTCTGTCTGACATACCTTGGGCATGTTGCCAGAAGGGAGCAGTCCTTAGAGGGGGACATCATGCTTAAGGTAGAGGGACAGTGCAAGAGAGGAAGACCCTGGATTAAGATGACTGACTCAGTGACTTGGGAAATGTCTCAGTGTCAGAGATAATGACATTGCCTCAAGGTAAGAGGAAGTGCTCAGAGCTGTTGTACATAGGGTCACTATGTCACAGATGACTCGACAGCATACATCATCATCATAAAGGATGCTTGTAAAATACAGATAATCAAGTTCTATTTCTTACCCTCAAAGAGAATACATTTAAGAGTCATTCGTTAGAGCTAAAACATACCTTTCATAAAAAACTAGTTTTTACATTTTACTACTAAAGAAAACAAAACTCTCCTTTAATATTTTCTATTGTTAGTTTCATCCATGTTCCTGACCTGTGCCAAGACTTCTTACTAGAGGCTAAAATGTTAGCATTATTTATGTTATTTGGATAAAGTCCTATTTGATCATTCCTACTTTTATTAAGTGGAATGGCTCTTCATATAAGTATGAAGCAACACAATTTTAGGATAAACAAACAGGGCACTAGTGTGATAGTAGATACAATGTCATAAACAGTGTGTCTGAAGACTACATACACAGCACAAAATATCTAACTTCCTCTGCTTTGCTCTAAAGGAAAAAAATGAATTGCAAAATGCTTTATGGTAATATTCGAAAGCAGTATTTTCTAGGAAAGTTCAGTGTCAACCCAAAGGCTTGAATCCACCAGCTGCTCCATGGGAGAAAGATGAGCCATCTCCCTCTTGTGCAATTTACTGAAACTCATTAGAGGGTCAGCTACTTGACAGTACACAACAGCAAACACAACAATTTAAATATAAACCAGCATAAGTGAAAGCAGAGGTAATCTATAACTGGAAGCTATATTACAAGAAAAGATCTCTTACTATTTTGAGGATTGACTTGCCGAACAGCAGGAGCCTGCATAACAGTTCCTCGAAGGGGAGCCTGTGCTGGTGGTGCTGGGAGAGTTGTATAAACAACTTGGTGGTTTGCAGGTGCTCTTGGTACAGGGAGTCTTGTGGTAACCTGAGTTACTGGATGATGTGTTACATTCACGGTGGTTGGAGCTAATAAAAGGTAGAAAAACAAAATGGCAATTCCCTTCACATAAAACCAAATAAAATTAAATTCATTTTAATCCAATCAACTAAAATTGATTAATCTTACATGGTAGTAAGTAGAGTTAACCAAAATTAGTAATATTATTCCATGTTTCAGAAGAAGAGACATCCAAATCAACTCTAATCTTTCAATTCTTCGGTTTAACTAATAACCTAGCTTTCACTTAAATCACAAAATAGAGAGGATTTTAAAAAGTAGTTTATACATAAAATCTTTAAGGAATAAATTGCCTTATCATGAAGACAAGTTGTTTTCAAATGGCTTAAAAGAGATGACATTCTTTTTTTTTTATGATAAAAAATGTATTTACAAAATTTTAGAATTATAACAATTAGCAATAATCATGCCTCGGATAAACCTCACTGGCTATGATCTTGCCACTGCACAAAAAATTATAATAACCATCAATTATACAGTATTTAGCAGAAGTGGATCTGGCTATTTGACATTTTCCTTGATTGAATTCCATGTAAATAGAAGTTCATGAAAAAGACTATTTTGATATAAATAGTAACCAGATCCAAAATTTTTTCAAAGACAACCTGAGATTTAAGAATAGAATAATGTAAACAATCAAAATTGGGTTCTTCACATCAATTAATATTGAAATATCAGACTAGACTAGAAGTTTTAAGAATTATAAAATGCTGTATTGTCATGGTCATTGATAAGAATGACAATATTAGGTGAAAATAAGAGAAGCTTTTTAGACATCAA
>NW_006399817.1:8116410-8124797 GCF_000299155.1 Elephantulus edwardii | reverse complement strand
GTTTACAATGTCAAGTGAAAAAGCCTAATCACTGTGCTTACCATAACAGCCATGTAAGAGGATGAAGTTAGTTATAATGCACTCAAATGACCTACACTGTCTGCAACATAACATTATTACATTAATACAGACACATTATTATATTTTACATAAATAATACTATTATTACAGTTAACTCTTCTCACCCTAACACTACTCCTTCAATTTTAATCATGATTCACTATAGGCAAAATGAAGTTTCAGGGCACTGATCTAAAACATTTACCTGCAGGTAGCAGGTGTATTGTTGTCTGAGATGGTCCACTTGTTGGAACCCCAGATGGTTGAATTGGGGGTGCTGGCTGTATGGGCTGCAAAGGTCTACTCACAGTCTGAGAAGAACCAACAGTTGATACAGGAGTATGAATTGACTTTTTAGGATCTGTAAATTAAGTGAGTTATTATGATTATTGAAAGAAAAAATCAGAAGTGCAACTCTGTTAAAATAGACTATAAATTTTCTCTTGTAATTATGTATATTTTTATCAATTTAAAAATTGAGCCAGGAAGCTGCAGAAATTTTTTGTTCATCACAGATTCTTTTTTAAAAACAAAATTTATATATTTTATATTAGTTTGCTCACAACGTTTACACTGTGTTTCACACTACTCTTCATTCATACTGTATTTCATAAAATCATTCCCATGCATTACGCTTTATAAAATCAATCATCATTGAACCTTACTCATCAATACTCAAATCTCTGCAGGTCCCTGCTGGATCCTTCATATTTCCTTTAGGCTTTACCTCCACCTACCAAAATGTGTAACCCTGTGGTTTCACCCTTACCCATCCTCATCTCACCTCTTCTCCTCGAGTCTTCACATACATGTTTTATTAGTTAAACTTCTATTTTTACAATTATGACATTATGCACTATTTGTCCTTATGAGACTGAGTTATGTCAGTCAACATTATGTTCTCCAGTCTCTCCCAAGTTATGTAGTATTATTCAAAATCGGTGTTCCTGAGTGCTGTATGGTATTCCACTGTGTGAATACCAGAATTTCTCAATCAACACAGTTGCACTTGGACTTCTGGGTTGTTTCTATGTTTTGGTGATGGAGAATAACACTGCTATGAACACTGGTGTACAAATCTGTGTCTCAGTTCCAACTTCCTTGGGATATTCCTAGTAGTGGAAAAGCTGGGTCATATGTAGCTTCTACTTTTTGAGGAAATTCCAAACTGTCTTCCAGAGTGGTTGTACCATTTTATAATCCCACCAACAGTGTATGAGAGTTCCCACCTCTCCACATGCTCTCCAACACCTACGTTCTTCTGGAATCTATTAGCTAGGATTTTGTGAAACATTTTTGCATCTATGTTCATGAGAGATATTGGTCTGAAGTTTTATTTCTTGGTAATATCTTTGCCTGGTTTTTGCATTAAGAGTTATGCTTGCTTCATAGAATGTCTCTGGGAGTGTTCCTTCTTTTGCTACTTTTGTGAAATAATTTAAATAGAATAGAGTTGGTGATAAATCTTCTCTGAATGTAGAATTCAGCCACGAAGCCATCTGATCCAGGACTTCTTTTGTGGGGGAGTCTTTATGACCTGTTCAATTTCTTCTTTTGTGACGGGTCTGTTCAAGTGTTTCACATCTGTCCATGTCAATCTTGGTAGGGCATGAGTTTCAAGGAATTTGTCCATTTCTTCTAGTTTTCAAATTTATCAGAATATAGCTTTTCACTATATGTCAGAATTAAAGATACAATTTCCTCTGGTTATGTTAAGTCACCTCTATCATCCTTCAATCAAGTTATTTGTGTCTTCTCCGTTTCTCCTCTTCTGTTAAATCTGCCAATGATGTGTCAATTTTATTGACCCTTTCAAAAAACCAGCTCTTGGTTTTGTTGGTTTCAATTCTTTTTTGTTTTCTATCTGACTTCCAACTCTTCCTATAATCTCCTTTCTTCTAGAGTCTGTGGGGTTCGATTGTTGTTCTTTTTCTATTTGATAACGGTGTTGAGTTAGATCATTAATTTTGCTTCTTTCTTCGTTTTTATGTGTTTGCCTAGACATATAAACTTCCCCTGAGCACTGCCTTAGCTGCATCCCAGAGGTTTCGGTATGTTGAAATTACATTACTGCCTGTTTCAAGCAACTTTTTAAAATTTCATTATTTCTTCTATAACACAGTCATGTTCTAGCACAGAGTTATATAGTTTCCACATATAAGTTTTATCCTCTTGTGGTTAATTTCAAATTTTATGGTATTATGGTCTGAGAAGATATTTTGTATTATTTCAGTGCTTTTCAATTTGTTGAGTCTTGCTTTGTGCCATTGTATGTTATCAATTCCGGGAAATGTTCATGTGCACTTGAGAAGAAAAGCGAATTGAGTTTTAATTGGGTGCTGTACTTGCAATACATCCGTAAGTTCAAGTTGGTTGGATGTGCAGTTTAGATCTTCTGCATCTTTGTTAAATTTCTTTTGAGTTGACCTGTACTTCAGTGATAGTGATAGTGGTGTGTTGAAGTCTCCTACCACTACTGTGGGGCTATTTCTTTTAATTATGTTAACTATTATTTTAAGTAGTATGTATGTCTATCATTTGGTGCATAAATGTTGACAAGTCTTCTTGATCCACTGTGACTAATCATTATATAGTGCCCTTCCATATCTTTTATGGTGGTTTTCATTCTGAAACCTATTTTATTAGAGATTAGTAGTGCCACTCCTGCTTTTTTGTGGATGCCATTTGCTTGGTATATTTTTTCCCCAGCCTTTGGTTTGAGTTTATGTCTCTTCATTTCTTAGATGTATCTCTTATAGATAACATACTGATGGCTTTCTTTTTTTAGTCTGCTTTTTTTTTCTCTTGATTAGAGCATTTAGTCCAGTCACATTAAGTGGACTACTGACAAGCCATGTTTTATCGTTGTCATCGTGCTTGTTTCCTTTTTTTTGTTCTTTCTTATTCCTAAGGTCCATCCACTTCCTTTTATTGTCTTTGTGTGAAGGACTTCCCTTAAAACTTCTTTTAGAATACAAACTTTGTAAGTAAATCAGTATACAATAAAAATTTTAGTTTAAAAAAAGTTATTTTAGATGTGGTCATGTTTTCACAAATTCCTTTAGTTCTTTCTTTTCTACAAAGAAAAAGTTCTTTCTTTTCTACAAAGAAAAAGTTCTTTCTTTTCTATCTCCTTCATGTGTTTTGCTGGGTACAGAATCCTTAGTTGGCAATTGATTTACAACTTTCAGTATATGCCATCCCATTGTCTTCTTCCTTGCATGGTTTCTGCTAAAAAAAACCCAGAACTTAATTTCAGTGCTTTTCCTTTGTTGGTGATTTATTTTTCTTGTGCTGCTTTTAGTATTCTATTCTTATCTTTTGTTTTGGAGAATTTGATTGTCTTGATGCTTTTCTTTTTAGGTCTAGTCTATTTAGTGTGCACTGAGCTTCTTTAATGTGGATTTCCTCTTTCTTCAAAATACCTGGGAACATTTCTTCTGGTACCTCTTCCACAATTTCTCAGTGATTTCCCTGCCCTTCTGGTATTCTGAACTTCCAATAATATGTATTTTGTTCCTTTTGATGTCATCCCACATGATTCTAATGTTTTCTTTCATTTTCTCACCTCTGATTTTTCTTCTAGTATGCTTCTGTTGAGGTTCTTATCTTCCTGTTCCATCTCTTCTGTTCTACTTCTTTGTCCCTCCAGTACATTAGACACATCTGTCATTTTGGTCTTAATATTCTGGATTGCATTTTCATATATTTCTGATATTTCCAGTACAGTGTTGGCTGTACCCTCTCTATCTCATGATTTTTTTTTAAGTGCTTTTACCTCTTTATCTACAGTTTCAATTCTTTCTTCCATTTTTTGCATTTTCTTCCATAGTTGTGCAACTTCCTCCTCATCAGTATGTTTTTTCTGGCTCTGCGTCTCAGGAGTGTTTTGCTTTCTTAGTAGTTCCCACTGGTTCTTTCATGATTTGTACCTTCTTCTGTAGCTCTTCAAATAACTCTTATCAACATATTTTTCTGGTTCTCTACCTCTAGAGTATTCCATTTATTTGTGTCTTCCATTATTTTTTCCATCATTTGTACTTTCTTTCATTGTTGTTCGAATGTCTCCATATGAACATATATCTGCCTTATTGACTATGGGGTATTTTATTTGGTCTGTAATATTCTCTGCTTTTTTTGGGAGAAGGCTTAATTTGTTTTCTCACAGTGTTTGAAGCTGCCTATTCCTTCCTCAACATTATGTTAAGTTTTCCTATTTTTTCCCCTTCCTGTGTGATTAACTGAATCGGAAAACCTTCCAGAGTGTCAGCTACAGGTTAAATGTTGGCGTCATTCATTACTAGTATTGCATTCGTGCCAATATGATTATTCTTGAAAAGCTTCGTATTATTTGTATTGCTTACAAGGGTTTTGCTGTTGTGGATTGTTTTGTTTTGGTTTTTTTAGACAGACTGTCAAAGTATATTTGATTCCTCAAACAAAAACTTTTCAAAAAAAGGTGGGTTTGGTTTTTTTAAAAAGTGAATAAATTAGAAATGATGTTCAGATAGTACATGCGTGTGTGTGTGTGTGTGTGTGTGTGTGTGTGTTGTGTTAGGTGCTATCAAGTTGGACTGACTCATAGCTCATGTTCCAGTGTGTGTTTGGAGACTGTGAATTGCATGGGAGGAGAATGCCCATCTTCATTCCTTGATGTAGCCAGTAGATTTGAACAACAGAATGAAATGCTTCCAACATGCATTAGTTAATTCCAAAAAGAGTACAAAGCACCCAGTGTAAAGCTGTAGAGATCTGTCGCCAGAAAATATTAGTGCACTAAGACAGAAAAATAAATTATATAAAAGCATTCTTCCTAGTACAATTACTATTTTATATTTAGTACCTTGTGAAGTGCTGCTCTCTTCATCATCCATTGTGAGGTCAATGATACCTCCTGAATCACTTGTTGTGGCTTTCCCAGTCTAAAAAACAAAATTCTTACAGAGTAAATTCTGACAGTGAAATAAAAAGGAGGCAACAGAAGGATAAGTACCATGGTTCAATCTGAAAAGGTTTTACCTGAAGAAACAGCTCAAATAAAATGTCCCAAGATACATAATGAATTAAACCTTTCCTAAAAAAGATAATTTTCAAATACTTCCAAAAGAAATTCTGGAGGTTCCTAAAATTAATCTAGCAACTTCACAAAGTTTTAAGAGTGACTAAATGTTTTCAAGTTGTAAATAATTTAAACACAAAGTTCCCTGATTTTCCAATGTTGACCAGTCCTAAGTTAACTCAATCCACCAAAGATAATTTTTAAAGTTATTACTGTTGTTGTTATGTGCCGTCGAGTCATTTGCAACTCATAGCGACCCTATGTACAACAGCCCTAAACCCTGCTCTATCCTGTGCCAATCTCATTGCCTCTGACACACACATCCCGATTACCCCAGTCACTGAATCAATCCACCTCATAGAGGATCTTCCCCTCCTGCGCTTGTCCCTCCACTCCACCCAGCATGATTTACCTCTCTAAAGACCTGTCTCTCCTTACAACCTGTCCAAAGTATGTCAGGCGAAGCCCCAGAATCCTTGCCTCCAAGGAGCAGCCTGGTTTAACCCTCTCTAGGATGAATCTGTTTGTTTTCTTGGCAGTCCATGGTACATTCAATACTCTTCTCCAACACCACAGCTCAAAGGTGTCAATTTTCCTTCTATCCTCCCTAGTCATTGTCCAACTCTCTGATGCATAACAAGTGATTGCAAAGACCATGGCCTGTATCAGGCGCACCTTAGTCTCCAGAGAGATACTGTTGCTCTTGAGTACTTTAGAGAGGTCCCTAACAGCAGACTTTCCCATCGCAATACGTTTTTTTATTTCCTGGCTGCTGGTGCCAAGAGTGTTGACCATGGAGCCGAGCAAACTGAAGCTGTGAACAATCTCAATCTCTTCGCCATCCATCCTGATGCTAAATGATATGGTACATACATATTATGTATATGCTACTGAGCAAACAGGGCAAAATTAGGAAAACAACTTAGTCATAAACAAAAACCTTGAAAGAACAAGTCATGAGGCAAAAAACAGTAAAACACTTAATTCACTGTGTGCCAGGGAGCCTTTTATAAGAATTGTTTTTGATTGCCTTTAAGTTGAGCAGGACTCATAGCAACCCTACGAACAAAAGGTCTGAAGCCCTTCTACAACTATCGACATTTAGCAAAGTTCATAGAGTTTCCAGAGGTATGTTATTTAGGAAGTGGATGCCACTCCTAGTAGCATCAATATGTTAAGAATTTACAACAATTGTGATTGCAGCACAGTTTCTTGCCACTGGGCCACCAGAGATGCCTGTAGTAGTTTCGCTAGTAGGTGCTTTAAAATTTTAGTATTATAAAAATTAAATTAAGTGCTAGTATGCTACCAGAAAGACAAAGATTTTTCTTACCCAAAGATATTTCTTGTTGTTGTTAGGTGCCATCAAGTCAAGTACAACTAATAGAGACCTTATGAACAAAAGATCTGAACCTAGTCCTATCCTGCGCCATCCTCGCACTTCCTGACACACAAGAGCCCATTGCATCATTCACCATGTCAATCTACCTGGTTGAGGGTCTTCCTCTTCTTCAACGACCTTCTACCCTTCCCAGCCTCATGTCCCTCTCCAAGGAATAGCACCTCCTGGCAATACATTCAAAGTACGTGAGGTGAAGCTTCATCATTCTTGCCTCCAAAGAATACTCCAGCTGGGCTCTAAGACCTATCTATTCATTCTCTTGGCCGTCCATGAGATGATCAGTGCTCTTCTCCAACATCACAGCTCTAAGGCGTCAATTCTTTTCCTGTCATCCTTACTCACTGTCCAGGTCTCAGATGCATAGTTAGTAACTGGAAACACAAGGACTTGAATCACATGCACCTTAGTCCTCAAAATGACATCACTACTCATCAATAACTTACCAGTGCAATGTTCCTCCTTATTTCCTGATTGCTCATACCAAGAATGTTAATTGTAGAGTTAAGCAAGATGAAGTTGTTGAGAGTTCCAATCTCCTCTCCATCCATCATGACACTATTGGTCCAGTGGTAATAATCTTGATATTGAGATGTAATTCATACTGAAGGCTGTATTCCTTGATCTTCTCCAACAAATGCTTCAAATTCTCCTCACTTTCAGCAAGCAAGGTTATGGCATCTGCATAATGCAGGTTATTAATGAGTCTCTCTCCAATCCTGATATTACACTCCTCTTCAGAGTCCAGCTTCTCGGATAACTTGCTCAGCATACAGACTGAACAGGTACAAAGAGACACACTCGCTTCCCAATCCCAAACCATGCAGTGTTCCCCAGCTCCATTCGCATAACAGCCTCCAAGTATAGGTTTCTCATGAACACAATCAAGTTCTCTGGGATTCCCATTCGTCTCAATGTCAGCCACATCTTGCCATGATCCACAGAGTCAATAAAGAACATATAGACATTCTTCCAGTACTCTTTACTTTCAGCCAGGATCCACCTGAAGTCAGCAATGATATCCTTGGTGCCACAGTCTCTTCTAAGTCTTGTGTGAACTTCTGGCAATTCCCTATCTAGGTACTGTGTCAGCCCTTTTTTGAATACTCAGCAGTATTTTGCTTGCATGTTATCACACTGGTGTTGCTCGATAATTTCCACATTCAGTGAAAATTTCGATTCCTGAGGCCTTATTTTTTTTTGCCAATGCCTTGAATGCAGCTTCTACTTCCTCTTTCATTACCATTGCCTCCTGTTCATATGGTACTTCCTGAAATTTTTCAGTATCAATCAATTCTTTCTGGTACAGTGATTCTGTACATTCCCCCCATCTTTTGATGCTTTCTGCATCATTCAATCTTTTACCCATAGTATCTTTCAACATTACAACATGTTGATTCAGTTCTTTCAGTTTCAGAAATGCAAAGCAAGTTCTTCCCATCTTGTTCCCCAATTCCAGCTCTCTGCACACTCCATTATAATACTTTACTTTGTCCAAACGAGCTGGCCTTTGAAATCGTCTGTTCAGCTCTTTTACTGTGACATGTTTTCCTTTAGATTTGGCTTTTTGATGTTCCAGTGCAATCTTTAGAGTCTCTTCTGACATTCCTTTCCATGTTTTCTTTCTCCTCTGCTTTTGTAATGACCTTTTGCTTTCTTCATGGATGATATCCTTTATCATCCTACAACTCATCTGGTCTTCTATCAATGGAGTTCAATGGCCCAAACCTTACGATGAGCATAAAATGCCGATGGAATTGATTCAAGATCATATCTTGATTCTTCAACGAGATGGAAAAGGCAATCTCCAATTTCGTATGGAATGGGAAAAAGCCCCGAATAAGCAAAGCACTCCTTAAGAATAGAAGA
>NW_006399817.1:8113098-8114493 GCF_000299155.1 Elephantulus edwardii | reverse complement strand
TAATTATAGAAAAAAAAAAGATCATATCTTGATTCCTGTGAACTTATTTTTATTTTCTTCAGCCTCAGTTTGAACTTGCATATGAGTAATTGATGATATGACCTACAGTTTGCCCCTGGCCTAGTTCTGACTGCTGATACCAAGCTTCTCCAACCATCCCTTCCACAAATACAGCCACTCTGAATCCTACGCTGCCCAACGGGTGAAATCCATGTGTATAGTCGTCTTCTGTGTGTTTTTCAAAAAAATATTTGCAATGAATTTGTGAATACAAAATTCAATCTTTCTACTTCCGGCCTTTTCTATGACCAAACCACTATTTTCCAGTTACTGTTCCCTCTTCACTGTTTTCTTCTTTTGCATGCCAGTCACCATTCATCATTAATGCATCCTGTTTCCATGTTCAGTCAATTTCAGAGTGCAAAATTTGGAAAAAATTCTAAATATTTTCCTCTTTTGTACTAGATGTAGGAGCATATACTGGAATAATAGTCGTGTTAACTAGTATTCCTTGTATGCATATAAGATATTATCCTATCACTCACAACATTGTTTTTCAGGATAGAACCTGAAATTGGCTGGCTATGAATGCAACATCATTGCTCTTCTGTTTTCCATTCCCTGCATAGAATATCTTATGATTACATGATTAAAAGTGGCCATAGCTGATCAACCTCATCTCACTAATGACTAGTATATCAATATTCATGCGTTCCATTTCATTTTTTTAACAATTTCCAGTTTTCCAACATTCAAGCTACGAACAATCCATGTACCAACTGTTAAACAATATCTGTTATTTTCCTCATCTCAACTGACTTCCAATCTGAGCTCTACCACTACACTTAGTACCGTTATTCTCTGTTTAGTGTTCAGAGGGTTTTCAAAAGACTAGGAAGAAGGATGGGCCATCTACTTCCTAAATAAAAGGTTTTTGAAAGATATTTCTTACCAGCTCTAAAAAATAAACTGATGTGTGATAGATGATAAGCCAGTAAGATCTCCTGTAAATCACAGGCTAATAAAAGGCTCTTTATTCAGATGGTACTTAGTTTTATCCCCTCCCCCCTTTTTTGGTGAAGGCTCTATGAGGAGAAATGTGAGGTCAAGATTGGTGGATGATTTATCAACAATCTGTGTTATGCAGATGACACAACCCTGCTTGCTGAAACTGAAGAGGACCTCAAGCACCTGCTGCAGAGGATCAAGGACTGCAGCCTACAATATGGATTGAGGCTCAATGTCAAGAAGACAAAGATTCTCACCGCTGGACCAATTGGCAGCATCAGGATGGATGGTGAAGTGATTGAGACTACACAGCTTTAGTTTGCTTGGCTCCACAGTCAACACTCTTGGCACCAGTAGCCAGGTGCATTAAAGGCGCATTGCCATGGG
>NW_006399817.1:8110186-8112681 GCF_000299155.1 Elephantulus edwardii | reverse complement strand
TGGCACAGGACAGAGCAGAGTTTAGGGCTGTTGTACATAGGGTTGCTATGAGTCGCAAGCGACTCAACGGTACATAACAACAACAACATCTATATACACAGCAAAACAAATACAAATTCCACAATTCCTATATGGATAATTCAATTACACAGATTATGTTCTTTAGGTTATATAAACATTCTTACTATACTTTTCTAAATTATTCTATCATTAATATAAACACACAGTCCCTTAAATGTCTAACGAAAAGGAACTTTTACACTAAGTGAAGGCGAATGACATATTAATAGCAGGCAGTCAGTTAATATATCAGTATTTTCTCTAAGAGGATTGCTGGTCATTCATTTGGTAATCTGTCATCATATGGTACCTGGTGTGTTGCTGTGTGACTTATGTGGTTTTTGATGTTAGAAGTTATGCTATGAATCTTCAAATAATAGGAAAGTCACTCATAGTAAACTGGTTTTAACAGAGCTTACAGACTAAGCAGGATTGGCCATCAATTTCTGAGATCACAGGTCCTTGAAAATCCTATGAATAGCAATAATTTGATAGGGTGCCAGAAAACAAGGCCCTCTCCAGTTGACAGGTGCTCAAAATGCAAACAGAGAAGTGCCATAATAGACTACCTTAATGACATGGGTAAGTAAAGTGTTCACCTCATGAAGGACTATCATTTATGGTTGTCAAATGACTCAAAATGAGGAGAAGCAGCTGCCAAATTTAATTAATAATTGGAACTTGAAAGAAGGCTAACTCTATAAAATTAGATGTTATTGAAATGAAATGGAAACATATGATAATCAAAATCCTATGCATTCGTGAGCTAAGATGGAATCATATGGGAACTCTGGTGGACTAGGGTTAAGGGGTTGTGTTGTTCACCCAAAAGCTGGATGATCCAATCCACTAGCTGCTTCATGGGAGAAGGATATGCAATCTTCTCCAAAGAGATGTTCTGCCTCTGAAAACTCAATGGAGGGTCAACTATGAACTGGTTTCAATCCAAGAGTATATAATATGAAGTATGGTGGTGGTAGTTGTGTACCATCAAGTAGGAACTGACCTACAGCTGACCCTCCAGTGAGTTTTCAGAGAGAAGATGTCTCACCTTTCTCCCGGGAAGAAACTAGTGGATTAAACCCATGTGTCTTTGTGCTGGAGCCCATTCCTTACCACTAAGGCACCAGCGCTTCAGATTGGTAAAGAGATGGTTAAACTGTTGGCCCAAGGCCCCAAGGCCTCAACAACAACAACACCAAAAACAACTATTAGAACTAGTGGAACAATTTAGTAGAGTGGCAGGATATAAAATCAATATCCAAAAATCAATGAAATTCCTTTACAGTAACAAAGAGAACTCAGAGAAAGAAACCAAGAAAGCAATATCATTTATAATAGTGAACCACAAACTGAGATACTTGAGAGTGAACCTAACTAGACACACAAAAGACCTGCATAGTGAAAACTACTGAACATTTCTGCACAACACAAGAAAAGACCTAAATAAATGGAAAAATGTGCCTTTTTCATAGATAGGAAGATTCAATATTGTGAAAATGACAATCCTACCAAAAGTAATCTACACATTCGATACAACCCCAGGTGAGATACCAAATTCATTTTTTAAAGATTGAAAGGGAAATTCCCAAGTTTATTTGGTAAAGAAAGAGATCTCAAATAAGCAAAAGCACTTCTGAGAAATAAGAATGAAGTAGGAGGCATAGCACTCCCTGACCTAAATAACTAAAACAGCATGGTACTGGTACAGTAACAGGCACATAGACCAATGGAACATAACTGAGAACCCTGAAATGGACCTCTCAATCTATGGTCAACTGATACTCGATAAGGTAAATAAACCAATCGTCAACAAACGGTACTGGCAAAACTGGACAGCTACCTGCAGAAAGCTGAAGCAGGATCCACATCTCATACCATATAAAAAAATCAACTCAAAGTGTGGAAATAAAACCCAAATCCGCAAAGTTCATAAGAGACAAACTAGGACCAAGCTTAGAACGTCTGATGTTGTTGAATGCCTTCGAGTAGAGCATGACTCATAGTGACCTTAGCAACAAAAGGCCTCAAGCCCCTTTAAAACTATCGACATTTATCAAAGTTCATAGAGTTTTCAGAGGCATGTTGTTTAGGAAGTGGATGCCACTCCTGCTAGTCTATGGTATAAAGAAACTGACAAATACAGCCAGAAAGGCACAATCTGGAGACAACAAAATTGATGAAAGGGACTTTCTAAAGATTAAATCTCTGTGCTTTTTCCAACAGTGTGAAAACAAAATTACTGACAGGGAAATCACACTTGGCAATACTATCTCGGGCAATATGGACTGAAGCTCAATGTTAAGAAGACAAAAATTCTCACCACTGGACCAATTGGTAGCATCAGGATGAATGGTGAAGAGATTGAGATTGTTCACAGCTTCAGTTTGCTCGGCTCCACGGTCAACACTCTGGGCACCAGTAGTCAGGAAATC
>NW_006399817.1:8084192-8109746 GCF_000299155.1 Elephantulus edwardii | reverse complement strand
GGTTGGCGCAGGATAGAGCAGGGTTTAGGGCTGTTGTACATAGGGTCGCTATGAGTCGCAAACGACTCGACGGCACATAACAACAACAACAACATCTCGGGTAAGGGTCTCATAACAAAAGTTTATAGAATACTCCTGGGGCCTCCAGAAGAAAAGACTGATAACCCAATTACAAAAGGGGCAAAAGACATGAACTCTTCACAGATGAAAACATTCAGATGGCCAATAGAAACATGAAAAAATGTTCAAAATCACTAGCAATAAGAGAGAGGAAAATCAAAACGACAATGAGATACCATTTCACCTCAGCAGCAATGGCAAAGTTTAGTAGGGCAGCAAGCAATAAATGTTGGTGAGGATGTGGTGATGTGCGATCTCTCATACTATTGGTGGGATTGTAAAATGGTACCGCCATGCTAGAAGACAGTTTGGTGTTTCCTCAAAAAGTTGAATATAGAAACTCTGTATAACCCAACTATTCCACGACTAGGATTATACCCCAAGGAATTAAAACTGAGACACAAATGGAGGTTTGTACACCAATGTTGAAGCAGCATCATTCACCACCTCAAGAACATGGAAACAGTGCTCGCTTCGGCAGCACATATACTAAAATTGGAAAGATACAGAGAAGATCAGCAAGAAGTATTCCTAAAAAAAAAAAAAAACCAAAAAAAACCACGAACATGGAAACAGCCCAAATGTCCAACCACAAATGAATGGACTGAGAAATTGTGGTTCATTCACACAATGGAATGCATCCCTGAGAAGCAATGATTTAAAAACTACTACATAACTCTGGAGAAACAGGAGAGCATTATTCTGAGTGAATTCAGTCTCATTAGGACAAATACTGCATAAGACCATTCTCGTAAAAATGAAAGGATAACTAGTAAAACATGTATGGAAACCTAAGTGGAAAAGGCGTGAGAGCAGCAGGGTGAGAACAGGTAGGGGCAAAACCACAGGATTGTTATTTGGTAGGTGGAGGGAGGTGTGGGAAGGAAATGGGAAGGTTCTGGGTAAAAAGACATGATGGGCAAAGTTCAATAATGATTAATTTTATAAAACATAATGTATGAGAAGAGAGCTCTGGTGGCGTAGTGGTAAGAAGATGCACTGCAATCCCATGGTTATGACCAGCAGGTGCTCTGTGGGAGAAGAATGGGCAATCTCCTCCTGTACAGTTAACAGCTTAAGAAAACTGCTAGAGGGTCAGTTATGGGTCAGTTGCATCTCTAGGTACACAACAAGAATGCAAGAGAATGACTGTATGAAACACAATATGAATAAGGAATAGTGTGAAACAATATATATGAAATTTGTAAGCAACCCAATTAAAAAATGTTATGTCAGCAGAGATTGTGAACCTTGGTCTTCAATGCAGACAAGCTTAAAGAGTGAGAAAAAATGAAGTACAAGAACAGGAAATATGAAAAGAAAGCTCAAGACAACTATGCAAACTTTTTTAATGAAATGTACAAAAAGCAAAAAAAGATGAATACACTTGGCAATTCTCAACTGGAAAGAACTGAAGAATAAATTAAAGCCTTGAGTTTCGGTGTTAAAAAGATTCTATGGGCATAATATTGAATGAGCAAAAAAAGACAAAAAAGAAGATGTAAAGAATGCACAGTTATGATACCAAAAAGAAATGGTTGACATGGAACTATTTCCAAACGTAACATATATAAAGAACCTGTAGAATTGAGTGAATAAGTCTAAGATGCACTAAATGAGTTAGTTCAAAAAATAGCTGCTGTCCAGGGTATGTTCACTAATCTATGCCAAAAAATTTGCAAGAGAGCTACCTGGCTGAGTGGAAGAGATCCTTATTTGTTCCCATTCCTAAAAAATGTAAGTCAACAAAATACAGAAAGTACCAGCATTAATGTAACACACAAATAAAACCCTGAAGATCATGCAAAAATCGACTGAAACAATGCATTAACAAAAAATGTCCAGAAACTTTAGCTACACTCAGAAGAGCCTCTGGTACAAAGGTATGGTTGGTAGTGTCAAGAAATATACTAGCTAAATGCAGAGAATAACAAAAAGATTCTTATGTCTTAGGGACTACAAAAATGCATTTGGCTGTGTGATCATAATAATTTATGGACAGCATCATGAAAAAAAGGGAATCCAGACATTTTAATGTGTTTTTGTGCAAAACCTGTACATAGATCAAGAAACAGTCCTTTAAACAGAAATTGCACAGTTTAAAATCAGGAAAATGAGTATCAGAATTGTATTCTTTTCCATATCTGTTCAATATATATACTTAGCAAATAATTCAACAAAGTGCACGAAAGGAAGAACGTTCCATCAGGATTGGAAGAAGAGTATCAATAATCTAAAAGATGCAAATAACACAACCTTTCTTGAAGAAAGTGACAACTTTGAAGCACTTGAAGATCAAACAAGACAGCCTTCAGTATGAATTATACCTCAAAATCAATTAAACAAAAATGCTCATCAATGGACAACATAATGACAAGTGGAGAAAAGATTAGTTTTTAAAGATTTCATTTTATATGAAATTAAAATCAATACCCATTGTTGTTGTTGTTAAGAGTTGTCAAGTCATTTATGACTCATGGAAATCCTATCAACAGACAAACCTAAACCCTGCTTTTCATCTGATATACTTGAGTTCATTACTACAGTCATGATGTCAATCTATCTCATGGAGGTTTTTCTTCCCTTTTGAATTTCCACCTTTCCAAGCATGATATCTTTTTTCAAGGAATAGCCTCTTCTAGCAACATTTCCAAAGATATGATGAAGCATTCCTTGTCTCTAAGGGATACTCTGGCTGTACTCTCTCTAAGATACATTTGTTTGTTCATTAGGCAGTTCAAGGGAAATTCAGTACGATTCTCTCCAACAACACAATATACAAGTATCAAACCTTCTTTGACTTTTATTCACAGCTGACCCTCTAGCAGGTTTGCACAGGCTGTAAACCACACAGAAGGAGACTGCCCACCTTTCTCATAAGCAGCAGCAAGTGGATTTAAATTGCCTTCCTTTGGGTTGGCAATGCAACTCCTGCATCACAAGGCCAAAAAAGATACCTTAGGGACACCTTAACATGCAATGAAGTGACAGTTTAAAAAAAAAAAAAATCAAAAGACATGTTGAATTGGGAAAATCTGCTGTCAAGGACCTTTTTAAAATACTAAAGAGCAAGGATGTCAGCTTAAGGACAGGTACATCTAACCCAAGTCATGGAATTTTCAGTTCCTTCATATTCATGTGAAAAAGAATAAATAAGAGAAGACAGAAAACTAACTAACGCCTTTGAATTATGGTGATAGCAAAGAGTATTGAATATCCATCCCATAAACTGTCAAAAGAACAAACAAATCTGTCTTAGAAAAAAGAGCAACCAGGGTGCTCCTTAGAGGCAAGGATGGTGAAGCTTACTCTAAACATACTTTCGGACAGGTTGTCAGAAGTGCCTGACAGGAGGAAAACAGACATCATGTTGGCAAGAAGATCAACAAAATAGAGGAAGACCTTCCATGAGACAGATTACATAATCATTGCAACAATAAGCCTAAGCATGGAAGAGATTGGGAATATAGTGCAAGACAGGGAAAGTTGTGATCTGGTCTTCAAAGGGACATTATAAGTCATATAGTAGACTCAATGGCACCTACCACCCAACCAACAAATAGTTAAAGAAACAGAATTGGTGGGAAATGTTACCAAAAAATTATTTGGATATCTCTGAAAATCAGATTTAGATTATTTTTTTTTTTGTCACACGAAACAATACTGATGACAATCTATTCTCCTGTGGACTGTAAATGGCATTTTATTTTATAGTAAAAGAAAAACTCTTACCTGTGATGTACTATCAGCTGCTTTCTTGCTAACAGAACCATCTGTTGTTTTGTTTGTCTGGTTTTCTGAGGGGTTAAGAACAACAAATAAAAATCAGAGCCTTCTCTTTTTTAAATGAAATGTAAACTACCACAATTAATTTAATTTTCTACAACTATATATGTCTGTTAACATGTAAGATACATAAGTAGACAATCTCATTGATCACTGTTATTTTTCAGTAAGGACAATTTAAAATACAGATTTTTTTTTTAAGTTAATATACTCACTGATGCAGCAATGCTAATTCTATCCGAAAGACGTTGTTGTTATGTGCTGTTGAGTAGCCTGCGACCCACAGCAACCCTGTGTACAGCAGCTTGGAACCCTGTCCTGACCTAAGCTGGTCTTACTAATTCCGGCACACCAACTCCCATTGCCCCAGCCACTGTATCAATCCATCTCATCCAGGGTCTGCCTTTCTTGGCCATGTGTCCAAACCTCCAAGGAGAATCCTGGAGAGGTTTCAACCTCTCCAAGACAGACCTATTTGTTTTCTTGGCAGTCCATGGTATGTTCACGGCTCTTCTCCAGCACCACAATTCAAAGACATCGATTCTTCTTCTGTCATTCTTAGTCACTGTCCAGCTCTCTGATACATAGCAAGGAATTGTGAAAACCATGGCCTGGATTAGGCACACCTTAATCTCTAAACTGACATCATTGCTCTTCAGCACTCTGAAGAGATCCCTGACAGCAGATTTTCCCAATGCAATTTGTCTTTTGATTTGCTGACTGCTGATGCCAAGAGTTGATTGTGGAGCCAAGCAAGCTGTAATTGTTAACCTCAATATCTTCTCCATCTATCATGGTACTGCCAATTGGTACAGTGGTGAGAATCTTTGTCTTCTTGATGTTAAGCTTCAATTCATACTCAAGATTACAATCCTTGACCTTCTGCAGCAAGCACTTCAGGTCTTCTTCAGTTTCAGCAAGCAAGGTTGTGTCATTTGCATAATGTAAATTGTTGATGAGTCTTATCTACAATCATGATGCCACATTTCTCCTCATAAAGCCCTGATTTCCGAATGATCTGTTCTGCATATAGATTGAAATAGTATGGAGATAGGACACATCCCTGACACAGTTATTTCTTGATTTTGAACCACGTCGTATTTCCTTGCTGTTCTGAGGACTCCTTCTTGGCCCAAGTATATCACAAAAACACAATCAAGTGTTCTGGGATTCCTGTTCTCCTCAAGGTTAGCCACAATTTGTGATTCACACAATCAAATGCCTCTGCATAGTCAATAAAACACAGACATTCCTCTGGTACTCTGCTTTCTACTAAGATCCATCTGACACTGGCAATAATGTCTCTAGTGCCATGACCTCTTCTAAATCCAGTTTGTATTTCTGGTAGTTCTCTGTCAATGTACTGTTCCAGTCGTTTCTGGATAATCTTCAGCAGGATTTTGGTATTAGTGATTTTGTTCTATAATTTCCACACTCTGTCAAGTCACCTTTTATTAGAATGGGAATAATATGGATCTCTTCCAGTCAGTTGGCCAAGTAGTGGTCCGCCAGATTTCTTGGCACAACTTGGTGAGCACATCCAGGGCAGCATGTTTGTTGAAATAAATCAACTGGTATTCCATCAATTCCTCGGGCTTTATTTCTTGCCAAGTCCTTCAGAAAAGCCTGAACTTCCTCCTTCATCCTCATTACCTCTTGATCATATGTTTGTTCTTGATATTCTCCTGTGAATATGTCAAGGAAATAATTGTTGTTGTTGTTGATATGTGTCGTCGAGTCGTTTCCAACTCACAGCGACCCTATGCACAACAACCCTAAACCCTGCTCTATCCTGCGCCAACCGCACCGCCTCTGACACACCCATCCCGATTACCCCAGTCACCGAATCAATCCATCTCAAAGAGGGTCTTCCAATCCTGCGTTGTCCCTCAACCCTCCCAAGCATGATGTCCCTCTCCAAGGACCCGTCCCTCCTGGCAACATGTCCAGAGTATGTCAGACGAAGCCCCAGAATCCTTGCCTCCAAGGAGTAGCTTGGTTTAATCCTCTCCAAGATAAATCTGTTTGATTTCCTGGCAGTCCAGGGTACATTCAGTACCCTTCTCCAGCACCACAGCTCAAAAGCAGCCACTCTCCTTCTGTCCTCCCTAGTCATTGTCCAACTCTCTGATGCATAACAAGCGATTGCAAATACCATGGCCTGTATCAGGCACACCTTAGTCTCCAGAGAGACACTGTTGCTCCTGAGTACTTTAGAGAGGTCCCTAACAGCAGACTTTCCCATCGCGATACGCTTTTTGATTTCCTGACTGCTGGTGCCAAGAGTGTTGACTGTGGAGCCGAGCAAACTGAAGCTGTGAACACTCTCAATCTCTTCGTCATCCATCCTGATGCTGCCAATTGGTCCAGTGGTGAGAATCTTTGTCTTCTTGACATTGAGCCTTAGTCCATAATGAAGGCTGCAGCCCTTGACCCTTTGCAGCAAGTGCATGAGGTCCTCCTCAGTTTCAGCAAGCAGGGTTGTGTCATCTGCATAACGGAGATTGTTAATAGACCTTCCACCAATCCTGATGCCACAATTCTCCTCATAGAGCCCAGCCTCTCGGATAATCTGCTCTGCATACATGTTGAAAAGGTATGGAGACAGGATGCATCCCTGGCGTACACCCTTCCCAATTTTGAACCATACAGTGTTACTCTGCTCTGTTCTGACTACTGCCTCTTGGTCCAAGTACAGGTTTCGTATTAGGACAATTAAATGTTCTGGGATTCCCATTCTTCTCAGAGTCAGCCACAGTTTGTTATGATCCACACAGTCAAATGCCTTTGCATAATCAATGAAACACAGATAGACATTCTTCTGGTATTCTCTGCTTTCAGCCAAGATCCATCTAACATCAGCAACAATATCCCTAGTACCACGACCCCTTCTAAACCCAGCCTGGACTTCCGGCAGTTCTCTGCTGATGTGCTGTTGTAATCGTTTTTGGATGATCTTCAGCAGAATCTTGCTTGCATGTGAAATCAATAACACTGTTCTGTAGTTTCCACACTCAGTTGGGTCACCTTTCTTTGGAATGGGAACAAATATAGATCTCTTCCAGTCAGTTGGCCAAGTGGTTGTTCTCTAGATTTCTTGGCACAACTTGTTGAGCACATCCAGGGCAACATCTGTTATCTGAACTGAATGTATGAGAAAATGGTTAAACTGTAATTGTTCAATCTTAAAGAGACTTGGGAAGAGCTCTGGTGACATAGTGCATTATCACATGCTGCATTCTGCTTCTAACCAAAAGGCCAGCAGCTAGAATCCATCAAAGGCCCTGAAAAAGAAAGATGTGCAGTGTACTCCTGTAAGTATATACAACCTTGGAAACCAGAGGGAGGCTTATTACAAGAAAGAAACAATGTGATGGCATTGGGTTTATTTTTATGGAGCTCTTTGTTGTATGTCAGATTGCTTGAATTCATCAGGAGAAAGACGGCAGCCTCTTCCCGTTAAAGATTCACAAACTCTACAGAGGGTCATCATTACCTAGAACTGACTCAAGGGCAGTGGGTTTAATTTTTGCTTTGATTTACTCCTTTGCAGAAGAAAAAGGAGTTAATGACTTGACAGAAATGTCCGTAATATTCAATTAAAGATAGATTATACACAATGATTCAGAGAAAATACAAATCTATAACCTGGGTTATTCAATCACATCTGATTTTTCTTTTTTTTCTAAATTTAAATAGCATTCAGTTTATTACAAATATTTCATATTGGCTTCCCATATTTTCCCCCTTTTGTTTTTATCATAATTATGTTATCATCTAGACGAGTATCCTTTATACTCAAACAAATAAATTAAGCATAATAAACTCAAAGAAATGCTTTTAAAAAATCTCCATATGATAAGAAGGATTCAGGATGAATATTCCTTGAAAGTTTAATTTTTCATCATGAATTTTTCAAATAACTTTATAGAGAACATAGGTGAAATTTACTTTGAGAACATAAACATTTAAACCATATGTTTTAGTTCTAATTTCCAACAAAGAAAATGAAAAATAAGCATTAAATTTTTGCTTATCCTCATTGATTAATGTGGTAACTTGTCAGATTTTTTTTAATGTTGCTTTCCAGCAAAAACATGTATTTTGTCAAGATATGGCACAACTTTTCTTTGCACATCATCCAGAACCACTTCAAACATTTGCCTATTAAATAAGGTCATTCTAGGGATCTTCTTAATTACTTCATAAGAAAAACAAATTTTCTTAAAATTATTTTGGTTATTAATTAAAAATCAACTCTTTCACACTACGAAATCTCACTGAAGACTACAGAATATTAAACGAATTCTTGTTTATTGCTCCTATATGCTTCACTATGTTTTTTTTAAAAATTATTATTAATTTTAAAGAAAATTTACAGACACTTTGGATTTCCATTCATTCATTGTTGTACTTTTCACCCTGCCAACCCCCTCCCCCACCCCCCTAGTACCCTCTAATCTTTGAAAAGTAAAATTCTTTCATTGTTTTACAATTCCTCCCCCCAGGTCCACTCCACTATGCAGCCTTCGTTCTGGATTCCTGTCATGACAATAATAATTAATCACATAACTCTTTTAAACAGTTTTCCCCCTCACCTGTTTCAATGCAGTATACATTTTTTATCCCATCTTTCTCGGTCTCCCTCCAGCCCCAAAGTCAGTCCTGTTTTACAGCAGTGGCACCATGCAGTATTTTTCCCTGTGTGACTGAGATATTTCACTCAGCATAATGTCCTCCAGGGTCACCCATTTTGAATAACACTGCATGAGTTCCTTGTTTTTCAATGCAGCCTAGTGTTCCATTGTATGAATACACCACAGCTTCTCTATCCATTCATTTGTTGATGAGCACTTAGGTTGTTTCCAACTCCTTGCTATTGTGAACAAAGCCATGATAAACATGGGTGTGCATATGCTCAATGATAAGTGTCCCACAATAATGTTGTTGGAGGTGCCATCAAGCTGACTGTAACTCATGAAGCACCTCTATGAAGAACAGACATGCTGCTCTGGATTATGCCATCCTCATCACTCCTGATATACTTAAGCCTACTGTTACACGAGGGTGTTATTTTTACACTGACCCCTCCATCTTTTCAAGCACTGCCTTCTTCCAAAAACTAGCATCTCTTAATGACATGCCCACATTAGGTAGATGAAGTTTCACTATCCCTGCCTCTAAGGAGAACTTGTAATGCACTTTTTCAAACGGACCTGTCTGTTCTTTTCACAGTCCATGAGATATTCAGTACTCTTTTACCAATATCACAACTCATTGATTCTTCTTCTGTCATTATTAGTCATTGTCCAACTCTCAGAAGCATAGAAAGAAACAGAAAAGATCACAGATTGGATCAGGACCACCTTAGTCTTGAAAACTAAAATCTTCGTTTTTTTAGCACTTTGGAGAAGTATCGGACAGGAGATCTTTTCAATGTGACATATGTCTTGATTTATTGAGTGGGTACAAGGGTGTTGATTGTGGATCCAAATAATATGAAATTTCCGACAATTTCAATTCTTTATTCATTTACTAAGATGTTGCCTAATGGCCTAATAGTAAGGGTTTTTGTTTACTTGATTTTGAGAAGTAATCCCTGTTGAAGGCTATAGTCTTTGATCTTCTATAGCACATGCTTCAGGTGCCCTTCCCTCTCAACGAACAAAATTGTGTCATGTACATAATGCAGGTTAATAATGAGACTTCCTCCAGTCCTGATGTTACATAATTAAGTCCAGCTTCCCAATTATCCTGCACACCAACTGAACAAGCATGGAGAAAAGAAACAGTCCATATGCACATCTTTCCAAATTTTGGATCATTATGTATTCCCATGTTCTACTGACACAACAGCTTCTTAGTATATGTCTAGGTTTCCCATGAGCACAATTAACTATTCAGGGATTCTCAGTCTTCTTAATGGTAGCCATAAGCTGATGTGAACCCCAGAGTGAAAAGACTTTGAGTGGTCAATAAAACACAAATATACCATAATAATAGGTGCTAAGTAAGTATTATGTGAACACAGAACAGAACACAAAATTATAGTTGAATAAGCAATAGATTGTTAAAATTACAGCTCCTTTACATGTTTATACGCTCTTAGAACAAAAAACGTTTAGTAAGATCTAAGATGGGATACTGAACATGAATTACATAGAATTCTGTCTCAATCCTGCTCTTCTTTACTGTCTAATGTACTAGCATTTAAAGAGGTCTGAGAAACTGGAAGTCCATTTTTAATTTCTCAATCTCCCTTACCTACTTACCTAGTCTTTTAACAACTACTGTATAAAATGTACCTCTGAACAAGCTGTGGCTTAGAAGAGGTGGTGGCATCATTGCTGACGTCAGATGGATATTGGCTGAAAGTAAACTAAAATAGCAGAATGTCTATGCTTTACTGAAGCCACAAAGGCACTTAACTGTGTGGATCAAAAGTTATGACTAACACTGAGAAGAAGGGGAGTCTCAGAGCACTTACTTGTGTTCGTGCAAAACATATACCTAGACCAAGAGGCTGTTGTGTGAACAGAGTTTAAAATTAAGAAAGGACTGCATCAGGGCTGTATTCTCTCTCCACACCTATTCTTCCTGTATGTGGAATATACTATTCGAGAAGCTGAACTCTATGAAGAAGAATGTGGCATTAAGATTGAAGGAAGATTCATCAATAACCTGCATTATGCCATGGCACAACCTTGCTTGCTGAAAGTGAGGACTTGAGACATGCGGCAGAAGATCAAAGAATACAGCCTTCAATATGTACTGCACCTCAGTGTTGAGGAAATACAATTTCTTACCGCTGGATCTATAGACAACATCATGATAGATGGAGAAAAGATTTAAACTACCAACAACTTCATCTTATTTGAACATACAACCAAGACCCTTGGTACCCGCAATCAGGAAATCGAGAGAAAATCTGCAGTTAGAGACATCTCCAAATTATTGGGGGGTAATGATGTCAGTTTGAGGACTGAAGTGTGTCTAATTAAGGCCACGGTCTTTCTGATCACGTGCTATGGATCTCAGAGCTGGACAATGAATAAGGATGACAGAGAATTGGTTTCTTTGAGCTGTGGCGTAGGAGAAGAACACTGAACATTCCATGGATTGACAAAAGAACAAATATATCTTGGAAAAAGTGCAGCCAGAGTGCTCTCTAAAGGCAAATATGATAAAACTTTGCCTCACAAACTTCAGGCAAGTTGCTAGGAGGGCTATTCCTTAGAGAGGTACATGATGCCTAGAAAGGCAGAGGGCTGGCAAAGGAAAGAAAGACCTTCAACCAGGTGGACTGACAGTTACAACGGCAATGGGAAGTTACAGATGACACAGGACAAGATAAGGTTCAGATCTGTTGTTCATGGGGTGGCTGTTAAGTTATACCTGACGCAATAGCTCTTAACAATAACAACTAAAAGATGAAATATAAGTAATAACCTCACTTACAAAACTCTCTATCCTATTTAAACAATATTAATTTCTTTGAGGTATCTAATGATTCTAACATCATCAAGAAAAGTGTAATTTGCTTTTCAAATAACACTACTCAAAAAACCAAAAAGCTCAATCATCTAAAGATCATGAGTATGTCTGCATTTCTGTTATCCAGCATGCATAGTGACTTACCTATTCTTGGGGTGGTAGTGCTGTTCTGTTCTACAGAAGATGAAGTACTAAAAGCAGAGATTGGAATTTTCATCTGTATAGGACCACGATTATTTGATGGATTATAGAGTCCTGATGGGCCTACTGTGGGTAAAGAAGTCCTTGTGGCTTGTACAATAGAATGTGCTGTTGGAACAGTCTGAACAGCAAGTGTCCCTAGTGGTGCAGCACTGGCAGGAGAATTCCTTTGAATATTAGGACTGGGCACAGAGGAAACATTGTTTGGTTTTGTGGGGTTTGGCAATGATGGCAAAGATACTGGATTTTTGGTAAGACCACTCATTGTAGGTGGACTCTGCACAGAAATAAATTCAACATTGCCTGAAGGCTGGTTAGTCACTATAGTCCCCGGATGGCTCTGCAGGAGCTGAGGTTGAGAAGATACAGCAACAGGTACATGCAGAATCACTGGTAAAGGTTGTAAAGAGATTGTAGGTTGAGGATTTCCACTAGGCACCTGAGTAGTAGCAACTACTGTAGCTGTTTTGGGTGCAGGAAGAACTGGTGTTGCTGGTAGAGAACCTGAAGCTGCCGAAGTCTGCAATTTAGGCTGACTGTTGACAACTGCTGGAGGAGTGATAAGATTGGTTGACGATACTATAGAAAGAAAAGAGAAGTCTAAGTTTAAACATCCATTATTACAGATTAACAAATTTACATACAAATGTAACATATTATATCAGGTATCATCAACTCTTTTAATAATTATATCCAGGTCCTTACTCTAAAAATTAAAGTCTCTGACATATTTTTTCTGTGTTTGGCACAATGCAGAAATAACAACTGATTTATGATTAATATAGGTAATTTATATCACAATAAAACAATCTATGAGATTACTTTATTACTATAATGATTGCAAAGCAAATAACTAGAAATTAAAAATTAAGTAATAACAAGGTATGTTATTGGTTTCCTTCAAGTTGGAAGTGACCTATAGCTATAACTTCTTCCATTTTGGGTCTTTAAAGCCTGTAAATCTTAATGGGAGGAAACTGTCTATCTTTGCTGCAGGTCAAGGACTGTAGCCTTCAATACTGATTGAAGCTCAACACCAAGAAAACAAAGATGCTCACCACTGGGCCAATTGGCAGCACCATGGTAGCTGGAGAAGGGATTTAGGTTGTTAACAATTTTAGCTTGCTTGGTTCCACAATCAACACTCTAGGCACTACAATCAGGAAATCAAAAGAGGAACTGCATTGGGAAAATATCTGCTGTCAGGGACCTCTCCAGAGTACTCAGAAGTAATGATGTCCATATAGAAACTAAGGTGCACCTGATACAGGCTTGCTATGCCCCAGAGTTGGACAATGACTGAGGATGACATAAGAATTGAGTTGTGGCACTGGAGAAGAAAACAAATAGGTCTGTCTTAAAGAGGTGAAACCAAGTTTCTCTTTGGAGGCAAGGGTTTTAGAACTCTTGTCTCACATACTTTGAGCAAGTGGACAGGAGTGACCAGTCCTTGGAGAAGGACATCATGCTCTGAAGGGTGAAGGGACAGTATAGGAGAGGAAAATCCCGGATAAGATGGATTGATAAAACTACTGGGACAATGAAAATGGGTGTGTCTGAGGTTGGCTCTGGACAGGGCAGGCTTCTGAGCCTATGGGTTGCTATAGGTTGCAGGTGACTCGACAGCACGTAACAACAAGAGCTGTATGCCAAAGTAGGATACTTGTATAAAGTAAAATGCTGGTACAATGTTTGGGTTGTAAACTACATCAACTAACTTTTTAAAGCAAATTATTTTTATCTGCAAGAACAACTTACAAACATACTTGTTTGAGTACATGTTAGATCTTTTCTTAAAAACAGACCAAAACAGACACACTAAAGGAAAAAACCCAAATAGTATTTATGGGGTTTTTGTTGTTATGTGCTGTTGAGTTGCCTGAGACCCATAGTGACCCTATTGTAGAGAAGCTCTGAAGCCTTCCCTGTCCTGAGCCAGTCTCACTAATTCTGACACACCAACTCTCATTGCCTCAGTTACTGTATCAATCCATGTCATCCAGTGTCTTCCTCTCCTGTGCTATCTCCACCCTTTCGAGCATGATGTCTTTCTTCAAGGACCAGTCTCTCCTGGCCATGTATGTGCCCAAGGTACTTGAGGCAGAGCATAAAAAAAAAAAAACCATAGTACTTACAGCCAACATAAAATTACATTTAAAATAAAAACTGGCATTTGGGGATTTACTCTATTTGCTAAACAGAGAATGTTAGATTTCAAAATTCGTAAGGTTTTTCCAAGAATTGACAGTGACATTAACAAATGTTTTTATATTTATTAATGAAGTATGTCAACTTGAAAATTATGTGTATACTTTAGTGAACTAGTATTTCTGAAATTTTTCTAAATGATCAACGACTGATATTAGCAACAGATCCACTGAAAGCACATGGATAAGTAAAAGGATTTTAATTACAAAAACTATTTTAATATTTCCAATTTATCTGTACAAGTACTAACATTTAAGAAAATAGTATTTTTTGGTATGAAAGAAGAATATTCACAATTATCAAAAGTACTCCTCTCTTTTCCAACTATGTATCTCAGTGTGAGGTTGATGAGTGCAGAGGCAGATAGAGTTTCCCTAGGTTCATTTCATAGAGACACTGCTTTGGAAAAGAAGGTTACTTTTGGTAATGTTATGTGTGTTATAGATTATGAGTTTATCATTATTTAAATGAAAAAATATTTTCAAAATGTCAGTGTTTTAATTTCTACTGTTGTTGTTATATGCCGAGTTACCTGCAACTCACAGTGACCCTATGTCCATCAGCTCTGAAACTTGTCCTCTTCAGAGCCAATCTCACTATCTCCAACACACCTAACCCTATTTTTCCAGTCACTGACTCAATCAATCCATCTCATCCTGGGTCTTCCACTGTCCCTCCACTCTTCCAAGCATGCTGTCCCTCTCCAAGGACTGGTCCCTCCTGGTGATATAATCAAAGTATGTGAGACAGAGCTTCAAAATCCTTGCCTCTAAGAAGCAGCCTGGTTTCACCCCCTCCAAGACAGAGCTACTTGCTCTCCTGGTAGTCCATGTTATGTTCAACACTCTTCTCCAGCACCACAACTCAAACGCATTGATTTTCTTTCTATCATCCTTAGTTACTGTCCAGCTCTCGGATGCATAGCAAGTAATTGTGAAGACTATGGCCTGGATCAGGGACACCTTAGTCTCCAGACTGATATGGTTGCTCTTCAGTACTCTAGAGAGGTACCTGACGGCAGGCTTTTCAATGCAATTTGTCTTTTGATTTCCTGACTGCTGGTGCCAAGTGCTGATTGTGGACAAAAGTAAACTGGAGTTATCAACAATCTCAATTTCTTCTCCATCCATCAGGGTGCTGCCAATTGGCCCAGTGGTGAGAATCTTTGTTTTCTTGATGTTGAGCTTCAATTCATATTGAACACTACATTCCTTGACATGCTGCACCAAATGCCTCATGTCCTTAATTTCAGCAAGCAAGGCTGTGTCATCTGCCTAATGGAATTTGTTGATAAGTCTTCCTCAAATTCTGATGCCATCTTCCTCCTCAAAAAAGACTTCATAAAGTCTAGCCTCCCAAATGATCTGTTCTGCATAGAGCCTGAAAATGTAAGGAGATAGGATACATCCATGATGCACACCTATCCTAATCCTGAACTATGCAGCTTCTAGGTAACAGGAACAATTGAGTGCTTAACTACTAATTCAAAGGTTGGTGATTTGAACTTACACAATGATTCCTTGGAAGAAAATGCAGTTCTACTCTGTAATAACTCTGTAAGGAGGAGTCATGAACATGAATTAACACAATAGCAATCTTTCCTTTAAATTTCCACAAGAGGATATACTATTAGGGAGTTCTGGTGGCATGGTGTAAAGAGTTCTGCTAATCCAAAGAAAGTCACATGGTTTGGATCTACCATTTTACTCCCCAAGAGAAAGATGGACAATCTCCACCTGTGCAATTTATTGCCTCTAAAAACCCACTGAAGGGTCATCCACAGGTCAATTCCAACTTGATGGTACTTAAACTTACTGATTTATAAGACTCAAGTTAACAAAATGTCTCTGTAATTTTTAATTTTTAAGAGTATAATGGGGTTACAGGACTAAAACATTTGAGAAGCAGGACTTTAAAAGAGATTATTAGACTGTCTAGATTTTTACATGTTCTTAACTGCCAACCTGATTTTTTTTTTAATTTTGCAGTAAGCACTGTGCTTTGGACCAATGTATCTAGTTTTTTGAATCACAGAAGAGCAAAAGGATGTTTTTAAAAAGAAAGAAAAGGGAAAAAAGAGCCAAAACCTTCAAGCCCTAAAAAATGTATTCTGGTGTTAAAAAAATGTTACCTGTATTCACAGGGGTTTGAAAGGATGGCGGTGCACTCTCGTTTACATTTCTTTTGGACTCCAGCATCTGCCTCACTGTGCCTGCATTTCTATGAAATAAATATTCACACAAATTGTCAATGGATATGCCATTCTGGAAGATATGAATTTCTGTATAGAAAAAAAAACAGTGGCTCATAGAAAAATATGGACAGATCTGTGATTTGCAACCCTAATGAATCAATACACTAAGACACAGGAAGCACACAGCCTTCTTAATGCTGGTGTCTATTTCCTCAGTACTTGTACTTTATGACCAAATGTAGGTCCCAACATTTACAGACAATAGTCTTTCTCACCCTTGATCAAAGAATGACTAAGTTACTTGCGAGACTATTATTTACTGTTGTTGTCAGCTGCTGTTAAGTGGACACTCACTCATCAGCAACCCTATGTTCAAGAGACTGGAATCTCCCCCGACATCTCGCGCCATCCTCACAATCTCCACTGTGTTTATGCCCACTATTGTGGAGTCTGTCAAAAGATCTCACTCAGAGTCTTCCTTTCTTTTGCCAAGACTCTACTTTTTAAAAGTATGATGTCCTTTTCCAAGAACTGTCTCGTCTGATAACATGGTCAAATAGTTGAGATAAAGTCTTTTTTTAATCGCTTCAAATGCAAAAGGATGTTTTCCTAAAAAGAAATAAAAATCAGTGTTTGCCTTTAAAGACACCCTAGTTACACTTCATCCAATATTTATTTTTTCTTTTGGTTGGCTAGAGTATACTCTATATACAGTATTAAGTTCACCAACATCCTAATTCAAATTATTTAGTACTAGTGGTTAAAGAAATAGGTATTAACCAAATCTTATAATGATCAGAAGAAATATAGCTGAATAGTTACAATTCACCATAATAGAAAAAAAAATATCCAGTTTGTTAACACTTTTCTCTACATAAACAGGTAGTATTTTTCCCATAAACTAAAATTAAAACTGTTACTTTAAAACTGACAAAACAGAATTTATTATTCTCACCTGTATGGAACATTATTATTACTGCTGATATCATTTGCAGACTTTCCTGGTGATACAGGGGGGTTTGGTGTATTCTGAAACAAAAAAGATAAAACTTATCCAATCTACATGGAAAATTTAAAATAAGAACTTTAAATGTGTGTTTTTTGGGGCAGGGAGGTGATTTCTTTCAGTATATGATTCTTTATTTACTCAAATATAGTGTAAAAATGTCTAGTTAAATCTACAACCAGGAGAGGATAAAACAGATGAATGGAACCTTCTAAGAATCAAATCTGTGCCCATCAACAAACGAATGGATAGAAGCTGTGGTATAAATGGAATACTACACTGCATTGAAAAACACTGAACTCACGCAATATTATTCAAAATGGGTGACCCTGGAGGACATTATGCTGAGTGAAATATCTCAGTCAAAAAAGGACAAATATTATTTGGTGCTACTGTTGTAGAATGAGGGTGGGGGTAAGACTGAGAAAAACTGGATAAATTATGTTTACTGCATTGAAACCAATGAGGGAGAGAATAGTTTAAAATTAATATATTTTAAGGGATTATGATTATCATGAGTCCGGAATGAGGGTTGCAGAGTGGAGTATACTTGGGGTGGGGGGGGGATTGTGTACCAATGAAAAGAGTTTTTCTTTTGCTTTTCAAGGAGAGGAGCGAACTGGGGGTTGGGGTGGGTGGGGAGAAAAGTGCAACAATAAATAAATGGAATCCGCCCCCCCCCAAAAAAAGAACCAAATCCCTATGCACATTCAAAAACTTTTCCAACAGGGTAAAAAGGGAAGCCACAGACTGGGAAAAAATATTTGGTAATGTATATCTGATAAAGGACTTATATCTAGAATTTATAGAATATTTGAGCACCACAGGAAGATAAAGGTAAACAACTCAATTTCGAAAAGGGCATAGATGGACAACAAACACATGAAGAAGTGCTCAAAATCCCTAGCTCTAAGAGAGATGAGATGCAAATCAAAACAACTATGAGGTATCATCTCACCCCAAAATGAGATAGAAAAAGAATAGCAAAATTCAACGGAGCAGCAAATGACAAATGCTGCTGTGGTTGTGGAGAAACTAGAACCTACATTCATTGTTAGTGGGGGTGTAAAATGGTGTAACCACCATGGACGGCAGAATGGCACTTTCTCAAAAAGTTGCAAATAGAAATACCATTTGACCCAACAATTCCACTACTGGAAATATACCCCAAAGAACCATAACTGCCACCCAGGCAGATATATGTATAGCCATATTTATTGCAGCTTTGTTCACAATAGCGAAGAGATGTAAACAACCCAAGTGCTCATCAATAAACCAATGGATAGGGAAGCTGTGGTACATTCACACAATGGAATACCATGCTGCACTGAAAAACAAGGAACTCATGAAATATTATACAAAATGGATGACTCTGAAGGATATTATGCTGAATGAAATATCTCAGTCAAAAAAGGACAAATGCTGCATAATGCCATTGCTGTAAAACAGGACTGACATGGGGGCTGGGGAGAACTTAAGAGGGGATAAATAATGTATACTTCACTGAAACAGATGAGGGAGAGATCTGTTTAAAAGAGAGATATAATTAGGTATTATTTTCATGACAAGATTTCGGAATAAGAGCTGCTCAGTAAAGTGGACTTAAGGGGGTAGGGATTGTATAGCAATGAAAGAATTTTTTTCTCTCTCTCTTCAAGAAGAGTAAACTGAGAGGAGGGGTGGGTGGGTGGAAAGTGTGCAACAATGTATGAATGGAAATCCAAGTCTCTGTAAACTTTCATTAAAATTTTTTTAAAAATTAAAAAATTGACTAGTTAAGGCAAGAATCTGAATCTTGGCATTGTCACCTATAACATCATAAGAAATTCAACTAAGTATGATAACTATTATCTATCATAAAGTGAATATACTAATTCCTTTGCCTCAGTGTTCGTATGAAGAAATTTCTAATATGAAAACGACTGAAAAACATTAAGAGTTTGATATACTGGTGAGGTATGAGAGGAGGTGAAGCAGCCCCAGTGGCCAGTGAGATACAGCACTGAGCCTTCTTCTTGACCCTGGTATCCCTAATGGTGCTCATTTCCATGGTGACCAAAACAAAAAAGTAAAGAACAGTGGCCCAGAGAGCAAATGCACAGAGTGGACCTGGGAGTCCTGCAAACCCAGAAGCCAGGACAGTGGGGTAGGTTTCCTCAAAGGCACCTGCAGGACCCAGAACCAGTGCATCCAGTACAGGTTGCCCTGCAACTGCAAGGAGTTTGGAGTCCACTGCAAAAACATGTTTGAGAGCATCAGCACATGCACTGGAGGTGCGGGCAACAAAGGCCTACCAGGGGACCCTAAAAGAGGCAGAAGACCATCCTCGTGATAAAGTTGTGCACTCTCAAGACTAAAAGCAAGATCAAATTAATTAAAGAGACAAGAAAAGATTAAAGGCCTGAATCACAAGGAGTCTGGCTTCACCTTCCGAGAGGCCCAAGATATAATGTACCAGTGCCTTTTTTCTACTCTAGCTTAATCAATCACATTCTGTCTCTCCTCTTCCTCTGCCCCCAACACTCCAATCCCAAAGCACTCAAAATGGGAATGGTCTGGGATTCTGAGAAGTTCAGCTCTCCTACCAGTTACTTGATTCCCACTTTCACTCCCCACCCTTTTGTTCTTTCTCACAATGATACTAAGAAACAAAATAAGCCATTTTGTCCTACTCTTATTTTTAAAAGAGAAAAAAGTTGAATACATTTTAAAATACAGAGCTAAAAAAAAAAACCACTGAATTCATTTACTTAATACTCAATGAATGACTGTAATTCTTAACGCAGGCATTCTTCTATTAAGTTTATTCTGACTCAGTAACATTATGTAACAGAATAGGATTCAACAATAGACTTTAGGTTAAGGACTTCAATAACTGCACCACCAGAGTATACTATATAGGCCCAGTAAGTGCTATAAAACATCAGAAATGCAATAGACAAGACGAGGTAACTTATTTTACCTACTCCAGCAATATTTCAAAAAAGTGGTTTCCTAAGTCAAAAATCAAGATTCTAAAACATATTTCTAAGACTTCTGATTTAAGAATTAAATTATCAGCCACCATATGACATGAAAGAGAGCTCTTGTGGCCTACTGGTAAGGGGCTGCCCTGCAACCTCAAAGGCAGGCAGTAATTCACGTGCCCCTGCATGGGAGAAAAGATGGGCAATCCCTTATGAAGCAATTTATAGTCTCAGAAAATCCACTAGCAGGTCAGCTATGTGTGTTCTGTTCTGACCCACTAGAGGGTCAGTTGTATGTGCTCCGGCACACATGTGATATAAAAGCCCTGATGACATTAGTGAGTTGTAGAGAGTTGGACTGTTAACCCGAAGGCTGAGCCTCTAGCAGGTAAAATTCACCAGTTACTCTTCAGGGCAAAGATGGACAAGCTCTTCCTAGAAGATTTACAGCATTGCAAACGTAATGGAGGGTCATCTATGGATTATTTCCAACTCAACGGCAAAGAGTTAGTTATGTGACATAAGTAAGTCTTGAATGGCTCTATTCTAAGCTTAAATATCAACATTCTTCAGCCTTCTCCCTCACAAAAAACCCACAGAAAGAATGAAAGTGGAACTCTGATAGTTATGTGTTAACTGCTTATGTGGATTTTCGTCATTAATGATGGAATAATACTTTACACAAAATCCAGAAAGGTACATGATAGGCAGTATTGTGATTTTTAATAAATTTTTATTTATAATATTTATGTTTATGTATTATTTGTTATATACTTATATAAAATTTATAATAATAATTATTACTTATAACAAAGTAATATTATTAGTTGAAGGAGAAAGGCAAGAGAAAAATTATGCCCTATCAATTAATGGAAAAAATTCAAGGCTATCTGACAGAAATATCAAAAGAAAGATAAAGAGGAAAAAGGGTGTTTTTCTAATTCTTAATAAGAAGAACAAAAGCATATCTCAGTTTTTACAAATGACAAACAAAAGCTAAGAAAATTCCATTTAGAAATATTTAACCACACTACGGAAGAAAACTTTAACAAAAAACTGTTGTTGAAGTGAACAATGAATATGAACGGCAGACAAATGGATAACTTTAAACTGTGGTGTTGGAGAATACTGAATATCCCATGGACTGAACAAAGAATAAGTAGGTTTGAGCTTTAGCGTTGGAGAATATTGAATATCCCATGGACTGAAAAAAGAATGAATAGGTGTATCTTACAATGTGTAGCCAGAATGTTCCTTGAAGGCAACAGTGGCAAAGCTTTGTGTCTCATAATTTGGACATACTGTTAGAAGAGGCTATTCCTTAGAAAGGGATATCATGCTTGGAAAGATAGACAGTCACCAAAAGAGACCAAGATTTCTGATGAGATGGACTGACACTGTAACTACAGCAATGGGCTTAAATGTGTCAGAGATGGTGAGGAAAAGACCAGATAAGACCAGATTCAGATCTGCTATTCTTAGGGTTGCTATGAGTTGAACATAACTAGACGGCATCTAACAACAACAATATAATGATAATAATTTAAAATTCTGGGGGAGGATCAAATTAAAAGTCTGATGAGATTGGCCTGTGCAAAATACTATCAGTGTCTCAAAGAAATGCTTCAAGTTAGCAAAGACCTGCTTTAGCTTTATAACAGTGGTGCTACGTAATATTTGTTCTTTTGTGACTGGTATGGGGGGTTAGGAGGAGAACAGAAAGAACAGATGATAGATAGATAGATAGATAGATAGATAGATAGATAGATAGATAGACAGACAGACAGACAGACAGACATAGCACTGGAAGAGATGAAGGAAAAAAATGGTTTAAAAGGGATGTATGATTAAGCATCATACATACAACAGCAGGCCAAGATAAGAGGTACAGTGCAATTAGGATTGGGGGAAGGGGAGTAGATTAATTGTGAAAAATGAATATTAAAAAAAAAAACCACTGAACTAGGAGAGCAGATAAAACGCACAACAATGAATGAATGTAAACACAACTTTAACATAAAATTTCATTAGAATCACAATTAAGTAAAAAATTTATTTAAAAAAGTTATCATGGAGAATAGATTAATAGCAAGGGATGGGGAAGTAAATGCAAAGCGTAAAAGTCAAGTTATAAAGGGACAGCATGAAAAGTGTTCTGTGGTTATTATTTTACTATCCTGGTGATTTTATAAATCTACACAGTGACATAGTTTGTTCTTCTCAGAGCCAGTCACAGTTTGTTGTGATCCACACAGTCAAATGCCTTTGGGTAACCAATGAAATAGGCAGACATTCCTCTGGTACTCTCTGCTTTCAACAAAGATCTATTTTACATTTTGACCAAGATCCATTTTACAGTAGCTATACTATCCTTAGTACCATGGCCTCTTCTAAACTCAGTCTGCTGTGTTTAACAACAGATGTGCTGTTCCAATTGTTTTTGGATAATTTTCAGCAGAATCTTACTTGCAAGTGTTATTAATGATATTGTTCAGTAATATCTGCACTCTTTCAGGTCACCTTTCTTTGCAATGGGAACAAATACAGGTTTCTTCCAGTCACTTGGCCAGGTAGTTGTCCTCTAGATTTCTTGGCACAACTTGGTGAGCACATCTAGGACAGCACCTGTTAGTTAAAATATGTTAACTGTTATGCTGTCAATTTCTGGGGCCTTGTTTTTTTGCCAATTTTTTCAGAGCAGCTTGAATTTCTTCCATCACCACAGGCTCTTGCTCATATGTTGTTTCACGAAGTTCTTCCGTGTTTGCCAATAACTTCTGGCACAATGATTCTGCATACTCTTTCCATCCTCTTTTAATGCTTCCTGGGTCGTTTAATATTCTGCCCAAAGCATCCTTAAGTATTGTGATTTGAGGCTTAAATTTGGTCTTCAATTCCTTCGGCTTAAAAAATGCCAAGTGAGTTTGACCCCTATGATTTTCTGACTCCAGCTCTTTACACATTTATATTTTACTTTGTCTTCTTCCACTGTCCTTTGAAATCTTCTGTTCAGCTCCTTAATTTCCTCCCTTTAGTTTCTTGGCACTCTAGTGGACTATTCAGAGTCTATTCCAACATCCCTCTTGGGTCTTTTCTTCCTCCTCTTTGTAATGACTTCCCGTATTCTTCCTGGATGATATTCTTGATATCCTCCCACAGCTCATCTGTTCTTTGTTCATTAATGTACATGGCCTCAAACCTGTTTCTGAGATGGTTTTGAAATTCAGGTGGGATAGACTCAAGGCCAAATTTTAGTTCCCGTGGATATGATTTCATTTTCCTTAGCTTTAGCTTGACCTTCCACAACACATTGTGGCTAAATATTGGAAGAAAGGGAATCCCAGAACACTTGATTGTGCTTATGCAAAACCTATACTTGGACCAGGAGGCAGTTCTCAGAACTGAGCGAGGAAATACATCATGGTTGAAAATTGGGAAGGGTGTACCCCAGTGATGTGTCCTATCTTCATACCTTTTTAATCTATATGCAAAACAGAATATCCAGAAGGCTGGGCTGTATGAGTAGAAATGTGGCATCACAATTAGAGGAAGACTAATCAACAATCTGCCTTACACCGATGACACAACCCTGCTTGATGAAACTGATGACGACCTTAAATGCTTGCTGCAGAAGGTCAATGACTACAGCCTTCAATATGGACTGAAGCTCAACATCATGAAAATAAAGATTCTCACCACTGGGCTAATAGGCAGCATCATGATAGATGGTGAAGAGACTGAGGTTGTTAACATCTCCAGTTAGCTTGGTTCCATAATCAACACTCTTGGTACCAGTAGCCAGGAAATTAAAAGACTAATTGCACTGGGAAAATCTGTAATCAGAGACCTCTCCAAAGTACTAAGAGCAACGATGTCAGTTTAGGAACTAAGGTGCACCTGATTCAGGCTATGGTCTTTGCAATTACTTGATAGGCATCAGAAAGCTGGACAGCGACTAGGGACGAAAGAAGAATTAATGCCTTTGAGCTGTGGTGTTGGAGAAGAGTACTGAATATGCCATGGACTGCTAGGAGAATAAACGGGTACATCCTAGAGAGGGTGAAACCAGGATGCTCCTTGAAAGCAAGGGCTCTGAAGCTTCCCCTGACATACTTTAGAAATGTTATAAGGAGGAACCAGTCCTTAGACAGGGATGTCATGCTTGGGAGGGTGGAGGGACAGCAAAAGATATCAAGACCCCTGATGAGATAGACTGATTCAGTGACTGGGGTAAGGGGGGTAGGTGTGTCAGAGACAGTAAGATTAGTACCAGATAGAGCAGGGATTAGAGCTGTTGTACATAGGGTCACTATGAGCTACAAGTTGACCGCACATAACAACATACATGGACAAACAGAAGAACAAATGTTTAAAGAAATAAAGTGTTTATTTGTTGTCAACTATCCTTACAGCGTAAGGGAGAACTGACTATATAGAAAGGAAAGGAAGAGAAGGACAGGCCTACATAAGGATCCAGGAAACGGAAATACTCTATAAAGAAATTATGAAAGACTAAAATACTAGCAAGAATGTAAAAATAGGGTATATTCCCAGTAGTGTAATTGGTAGGTCAAATGATATTTCTATTTCCAACTTTTGGAGAAAGTACCATACCACCTTACATAGTGGTTGTACCATTTTATATTCCCATCAGCAGTGAATAAGTGTTCCAATCTCTCCAAAACCTCTTGCCAGCATTTTTTATTTGCAGCCCTATTGAATTTTGCAAATGTTGCTGGAGATATAGCTTTTTTTATTTGCATCTGTAAAATAGACAAGGATTTTGAACATTTCTTCATGTCTATGTTTGCCATCTGAATGTCTTCTTTGGTGAAGTATTCATGTTGTGAGAGGTGCTGAAGTAGTCTCCCAATTTTAGATAGAAGTCTTTTATCAGATATGTCATTGCCAAATATTTTTCCCCAGTCTATGGGTTTCCTTCTTATCCTACTGAAGGAGTTTTTTTATGTGCATTGGAATTTGATTCTTAGAATGTCTCCTTCATTTATTTTATTTTCTCCTGGTTGGGTATGTATATCCATGTTTGTTGTTGCTGCTGTGTACCATAAAGTTGGAACTTAGCAGACCTTCCAACAGGTTTTCAGAGGCAGTTAATTGCACAGGAGACTGCACATCCTTCTCCCATGGAGCAGGCAGGAAGCCTAGAACCATGGTGCCTTTGGGATTGTAACGCAGCTTTTTATTTATTGCTGTGTTATTCACAATAGTAAAGAAATGGAAGCAACCCAAGTGCCAATCAACAAATGAATGGATTGTAAAACTATCATACACTGACATAATAGAAAATTACAGAGCACTGGAAAACAATGAACTCATAAAACATTACACAACATGGTGAAGCCTGGAAGACATTATGCTGAGTGAAATATCTCAGTCACAAAAGGACAAATAATGCATAACACTTTTGTTATAAAAATAGAACAGATGTAGGGGAAGAAAATGGGAAAGATTGAATAGATAATGAACACTGCATTAGATAAGGGGGAAAACTGCCCAAAAGAAATATATGATTAGGCATCATAGATTATATATTTTATAGATATAATATATGCATTTTT
>NW_006399817.1:8079003-8084069 GCF_000299155.1 Elephantulus edwardii | reverse complement strand
AAAAATAAACATTTTTTTATTTAAAAAATATAAACATAAAAGAACCTGGTAAAACAAATTCTAATAACAGTGAAAGGTTTTTTTCCCCCCAAAACCCTCAAAAATACCAGATTCTAAAATAAGTTAACAAAATATTGCAATAAGAATATGAGGATTAAAAAGGTTGAGGTAAAAAATCAGTTATAGAGCTACAGTTCTATAGACACCACAGAGGACCAGCAGAGCACTAAAATGAAACTTTATCTCTGTAATTAATTATTCCTAATTCATCATTTCCTAAGATTATCTTTTAGAGTTGGAGATGACTTATGTACAGACAGAAATTTTTCTTACTTCTTGTCTTTTCTTAAGATCTTCTTTGGCTGCTCCAAATCGTTTAGTTAACCTGGCTATCTTGGCCTGAAATATAAGCAAAAAATATAAAATCAAGTGACATTTTCAGTATTAGGACAAGATCATGCACATGTAACTAGAAAACCACAAAAGAGTATTCTCCAGCTAGAAATAGACAGTGAAATGTTAGCCAGAAATCAAGGAGTCTACTTTGTTTTTGCAGGTTTCACAAGTTTCTGCCTTTGACATCATGTTAGTTGGATTCTCACCCACTCTACTGTTATCTTTTTAAAAAGTTATTATTTTTTTTCAGTCTTGATAGTTCTTACTGCTTTTCTATCACTCCTATTACTGGAAAACATCTAAATTTTCTTTTTACTCCAAGTTTGGACTTATCCAAGTCCTAGCATTCACATGCTTTACGATATACTAAATCACCACTCACTTATCAACAGTTAGGTTCAAAAGACTAGGCTGTTCTCTGAAAATTTGTACTATATATAAAGGAAGGATGATTATATCATTACAGAACCTTTAAGACAGTGCTATTCTCCAAAGTGATCTATAGATTCAAAGTAAGGTATTAAAATCCTAATAAAAGTTTACTTTTCAGAAACACAGCTCACATACAATGACAAGAGAAATATAAACCAGGACAGTCACTGTGGAAAACAATTTAACAGCTTCTCAATAAGCTAACCAAAGAATCCTATATGATCAAGTCAAAAAAACTGAAAGTAAAATTTAAAGTAGTATTTGTAAACAAATGTTTATAGCAGCAAAATTCACAAAAGCCAAAAGATGAACACATCCTTGAAATGACCAGTGGAGAAAAAAAAAATTGTACTTTATCTATACACTATGACTGAGGGGGCGGGGATGTTCTGATACATACTATAACATAGATGAATCTCAGAAATAGTTAACATAAAGGAAACAAACCCAAAGGTTACTTATTATGGGATAGTGTGTAAAATATACAAAATAAGTAAATTAATAAAGTAAGTAATTGGTTACAAGAGGATGGAACAAGGTGGGAAGGGAAAATAGCAAAGTATTCTGTTTGGAATGGTAAAATGTCATGGGGTAAAAAAGATAGTGAAGACTGTACAAAAATGAGAATAAACTATGTACCACTGAATTGCTGTTGTTAGGTGTTGCTGAGTGTGACTCACAGCAATCCAATGAACAAAAGATCTGAACTTTTCTCTATCCTGTGCCATCCTCATACTTCCTGACACACAAAAGCCCATTGCAGCAGTCACTGTATCAGTCAACCTAGTTGAGGGACTTCCTCTCCTTTGCAAACTCTCCACTTTTCTGAGCATCCCATTCCTCTCCAAGGAATAGCCCCTTCTAGCAACATGCCCAAAGTATGTGAAGTGAAGCCTCATCATTCTTGCCTACAAAGAGCATTCCAGCTGCACCCTCTCCAAGACATATTTGTTTGTTCTCCTGGCCATCCATAGGATGTTCAGTGCTTTTTTCAAACATCATAGCTCAATGGCATCAATTCTTTTCCTGTCTTTCTTACTCACTGTCCAGCTCTCAAATGCACAGCAAGTGATCAGAAAGAATATGGCCTGAATAAGAAGCACCTTAGTCCTCAAACTGTCATCATTAATCCTCAATAATCTGAAGAGGTCCCTAGTTAGAAATTTTTCCCAGTAGAATTTGTATTTCCAACCACTTAATTACATACTTGAAAAACAGATAACATCATGTTAATATGTCTAATTTCAGCTGAAATTATAAATATTAATATATAAATTTAAATCCCAACCAATTGCTTTTGAGTAGGTTCCATGTCATACTTGATGAATGATGCGTTTTCAGAGGCTATAAATGGCACTGAAAGAGACTGCTCACCTTTCTCTCCAGAGTTGCTGATGGACCTCAATCTCTGCCCTTTGCATTAGAAGTACAACTCCTTACCAGAGCCACTGGAGCTCTTTTTTACAATAAGGACAGAATTTCCAAAGCCCATCTAATAAAAACCCAAATAATTTTAGTTGCTCCTTTGCCTAGCCAGAGAGCCACAGATTAGCCGTTCTCTTAACAAGCAATAAGAAAGGACAAAGAAGATGAGGCTCTTTATCACTGATACTGCGGTATGCTGTCAGTAGGTGACCCTATGAAATGTTGCCCCATTCTCAGAATCTAGTGTCCTTAAAGCCATTGTTGCAATCACTGTCAATTCATTTTCCTGCGAGTTGTCTTCGTTTTTGCTACCCCTCCACTTTACCTAATATGATGTCCTCCTCCTTCATGGTCATATATGCCCAAAGTATATAGGGGTGATGTCTCACCTTCCTCACTTTCAGGTAGCATTCTGGGTGCACTTCTCCCAAGCAGATGTAGTTAGTTCATTCTGGCAGTCTGTCACATATATTCTTTGCTAACACTACACAATTAATGAATTGTTCTTTAGTCTTCCTATTTCACTGTCCAACTTTAACACACATATGAAGCAAATGAAAATGACTTGAATCAGGCACACCTTTAAACTGTCATTCTTATTCTTCAGCAAGGTCCTTGGTGGCATACATGCCAATGGAATACATTATTTGATTTCTTGAATGCTGCTTCCATGAGTGTTAACTGTGGATCTAAGTAAAATTAAATCTTGTAACTCTAATTTTTGCTCCATTTATCATGATGTTGCCTATTTGGCCAGTTGGGATGACTTTTGTTTTATGTCGAGGGTACAGTTTTTCATAGTAAGCATGTTAAGTCCCCCTAAATATCAGCAAGTAAGGTTTTCTAATCTGCATATGCATAGCACAGGTTGTTGAGGAGTCTTCCTCCAATATTTGCTCAACATAAAATCTTAACAGGTCTAGTGAAAAATTGAAATCTGATGCTTAGCTTTCCTGATTACAAACCACGTGCTGTCCTTCTGTTTGAACCACTGCTTATTGGGACTATGCAATGATTTGTCAAGGATACAACTAAGTGGCTTGGAATGTACATTCTTCTCAGTTTTATCTACAATTAATTAATTTATGATTCACACAGTTGAACTACTTTGTATCATGAATTAAATACAAACAACTTTCTGGTCTTCTTTGCTTTCAGTCAACATTCATCTGACAACATCAACTGTCTTTTTCCTGTCCTCTTCTTAATACAGCATATACATTTCAGGCTGTTTTCTACTGGTGTACTTCTCTGGTGACAAGATTTATTTTTATAAATATAAATACTGTTCGTTCATTTCTACACTTGATGGACCACTTATTTTTGGAATGGAAACAAATATATTTTCCAGTCAGCTGGCCCAATAGACATTGTCCAAATTTCTTGGCATAAACTAGTGAGTACATCCAAGGCTGTATTCATTGGCTCAAATACCTCAATTGGTATTCTGTCAATTCTTGGAGCCTTGTTTTCCACCAATGCTTTCAGGGTAGCTTGAACATCTTCTTAATTAATCAATGGCAAATTCTTTTTCAAATAATGACTTACATCTTTTTCTAGTATTTCCGATGTTATTCAGTATTTAAACAGAGAGAGACCTCTTCACTACCGCAACTTGAAAAACGGGTGTTGTTTTAGCTTCTCCCTTACCCCTTCAGTTCTCTCAGCTTGAGAAATACTGAGCACGGATTTCTAACTCAAGGTCTTTGCACAGTCCATTATAACTATTTTTTTTCTTCTGTTGAAATTATCTGCTCAGCTCCTTTTGCTTAACCACTTGCTCCTTTTGTTTTACCCTCTTTGCATTCTAGAGCAAGTTTCAGATTCATTTACACTACTGTGGTTATTATTTTCTTGTCTTTTTAATAACTTTTGCTTTCTCCATGTATTATGGTCTTTAAGTTATCCCTCAATTCATCTGGCCCTCAGACATGAGTATTAAACACAGCTAATCTACTCCTGTGGTAAGCTCTATACTCAGGTGAGATATACTCACTGTCACACACTGGTACTCATGCACTTGTTTTCATTTTCTTTAGAGTGGACTTGAGTAACTGTTGGTCTGTTACAGGTGGCATCTAATCTTATTCTGACTGATACAGAGTTTCCACAAACTCTTTGAAAAGAAATAATAAATAAAATTATAAAGTGGCTCCTTTGTATAGTTGCCATGAGTTGCTTTAACCATAAAAAAGTATTTTTTTAAGGTTATTTTTATGGATGAAAGTTTACAAATCTTATTGGTTCTTCATTCATACACATTTTGTTTTATAAGATTAATTATAAATATCAAATAAAGTAATTATTATTTATTGCTCTTTTCTCTCGCCCACTTATCCAATTTTAACTCCTCTGTTCCTTCTAAATATAGTAACCGTTTGCCATTTCCTATTTTGTAAAGATGAACTGCAATGAGTAAGTTATAGGTCTTGTAAAATTCTATCATGGTATTAGGCTTCATTCCCATCCTAAAGAAAGGCAACCCAACAGAGTGCGGAAATTATCGAACAATATCATTAATATCACATGCAAGCAAGATTCTACTGAAAATTATCCAATAATGATTGGAGCAATATGTCAACAGAGAACTGCCAGATGTGCAGGCTGGATTTAGAAGAGGTCATGGTAACAGGGATATTATACCTAATGATAGATAGATCTTGGCAGAAAGCAGCGAGTACCAGAGGAATGTCTATCTGTGCTTCATTGACTATGCAAAGGCTTTTGACTGTCACAATAAGCTATGGCTGACTCTGAGAAGAATGGGAATCCCAGAACATTTGATTGAGCTAATGCGAAACCTATACTTGGAC
>NW_006399817.1:8072167-8078903 GCF_000299155.1 Elephantulus edwardii | reverse complement strand
TATGCCTATTATCACTCCTTCTCTTTAAGTCCTGACAAAATCTTTGCAATGCCTTCACCCCTCGTCCACCCATAACCTCTGCTATCCAAGTGATTTGCCCCCCTTCACCTACCCTTTGTTCCTTCCCCTTCTACCTTTAGATTATTATAATTTTACCAAAAGTCTACAGAAAGTTTGGGTTTTCATTCATTAATTGTTACACGTTTTCCTCTCTCCCCCTGTTGTCCCTTCTCCCAGTCCATGTTGAAATACACTTCAACACTGGGTTTAGAAGAGGTACTAGGGATATTATAGCTAATGTTAGATGGATCTTGGCAGAAAGCAGAGACTACCAGAGGAATGTCTATCTGTGCTTCATTGACTATGCAAAGGCTTTTGACTGTGTCACAATAAGCTATGGCTGACTCTGAGAAGAATGGGAATCCCAGAACATTTGATTGAGCTAATGCGAAACCTATACTTGGACCAAGAGGCAGTCATCAGAACAGAGCAAGGTAAGAAGTATCTAAAAAGACCTTGACTTGAAACGGGCACATTTTAGTTTTTAAACTGATGCACTTCTGTTGTCTCTGACAGCAGATTTTCACAATGCAACATGTTTTCAATTTACTGACTGCTGATACCAAGGGTGTTGATTGTGGATCCAATCAACAACTGTTCCAGTAGTTTTTATTAATCTTCAGCAAAATATTACTTGCATGTGAGATTTATGACATTTTTCAATAAAATAAAAAGTCTGCTGATCACCTTTCTTAGGAAAGGGAATATATATGGATTTCTTCCAGTAGGTTGGCCTAGTAACTATCATTTTACTGTTTGCCAGAGATGGTAAGCATGTCCAGGGTTGTATCTCTTACCTAAAACACCTCAATTAGTATTCCATCAATCCCTGGCATCTTTTTTTTGCCAATGCTTTAGTGAAGCTTAAACTTCTTCCTTTAGTAGTATTGGTTCTTGATCCTGAGGGTTGACTAATTCCTCTGGTATGGTAACTCTGGGTATTCTTTCTATCTTCTTTTGATGCTTCTGAATCATTCAAGTTAGAACCCTTCATTATTGCAACTGAAAACTGAATTTTTTTTCTTTTTTTTTAATTTGTTCTTGATTTTCTAACTCCCCATGCACATTTCGTGATCCTTTCCTTGAAAATTCACACACATCCGGAGTTAAGACTTTATTAGGGAAGTTAACAGGCTTATTATAATTCAATTTGGCAGCAGGCTTCAATCCCTCCGTCCAGACATCTTCTCAAGCATGGTCACAGGCTTTTTAACCTTCAGTGTCATGGCTTAGGTCAGTGTTACAATGTTCCTTTTTGTCTTGTTCTTTCAGTACTTCAGCAAGTTTATATGAAGGCCTTCGGCCCTTGTTCCATGCGGCATCAGTCCCAACTTAGCTGTATCTAATAACAGTCTCTAATTCTCTAAGGATACTTTTGCTCTTGTGTAGATCATAATTCAGCTGGCACAGAAATCTCTGGCCCCAAAGGACATGAATAACTTCCTCTTCCTTGGTGTTCAGATTCTTCTGCTTTGTCTTTTTGAGTTGACCTTTGAAATCAGCTCATTTCAACATTCCTTCTTCCTATTTTGGCGATGCAAGTTGCAAAGTTTCTTCTGAAGTCTTTTCTTTTTTTTCCTGTCACTGTAAAGACTCTTTGCTTTCTTCATGTCATTTCACAACTCGTCTGATCTTTGATAATCATTGTTCAGGGTGGCATATCCATCCATTCCTAAGATAATTTTTAAATTCAGCTGGTCATATTTTTGTTCTCATGGATATTTTTACATTTTATTCAATATCAATTTTAGCTTACATATGAGTCGTTTTCTTGGCTCTTACAATTAATACTCTTGGCACCAGAAGCCTAGAAATGAAAAGACATATTATACTGGGAAAGTCTGCTGTCCAGACCTCTCCAGAGTACTGAATAGCAATGATGTCAGTCTAGATATTTAAGGTGTGCCTGATACAGGCCACAGTCTTTGCAATCTCTTGCTATGCATTAGAGAGCTGGACAATGACTAGGGATGTATAGAAGGAGAACTGATGCCTTTGAGGTGTGCTGTTGGAGAAGAGGACTGAATATACGATGGACTGCTAAGAGAACAAATCGGTTCATCCTGGAGAGGGTAAAACCAGGCTGCCCCTTGAAGGCAAAGATTCTAAAGCTTTGTCTGACATACTTTGGGCATGGTGCAAAGAGGGACCAGTCCTAGGAGAGGGACATCATGCTTGGGAGGGTGGAGAGACAGCACAAGAGAGGAAAACCCTCAATGAGATGGATTGATTCAATGTCTGATGTAATAAGGGTAGGTGTGTCAGAGACAGATTGGCACAGGATAGGGCAGGGTGTGGGGCAGTTGTACATGGGGTCACTATGAGTCGCAAGTGACTCAATAGCACGTAACAGCAAACAACGTTGAGTAGTTTATGGTGTGATCCACAGGCATCCCTGGCCTGGTTTTGACTTCCGACAGTGAGCTGCTCCAATGCCCCTATGTAGCCAATCTGATTTCTGTGTAGTCTATCAAATGAAGTCCATGTACATAGTCAATATTTATTTGTTAAAAATATTTGCAATGAATAAATCATTCACTGTACAACATTCTAGCTTTTGATCTCCAGCCTCATTTCAGGGACCAAGGCCATATTTTCCAATTACCAGTCCTTTGGTTCCAACTTTTGCATTCCAGTTCACCAGTTATTCATGCATTCTGACTACACATTCAATCAATTTCAGACTACAAAACTTGGCAGAAATCTTCAGTTTCTTTATCTTTGGCTTTCATGACTGGTATCTTTTAATTATATGCATTTCTAATAAGAGGACTTCTTATATGTATGTGGAAAGTATCCTATTGTACTTAAGGATGGATCTTAAAATGACTTTTTTACTATGAATTTAACACCATCCCTCCCCAATATTTCCTTTCTGGCATAACAGATCATATGATTGCCTGATTCAATACAATTCATTTGAGCTGCTCACTAGTGCTTAGAAGGACAATCATTGTGTTCCAGTTCATATTTTACAACTCTCATTTTTTCCTAGATTTATACTTCATCCAAGTAACAGTCATCTTTCATTGTAGCCATATCAGCAAATGAAAATCCTTCATTAAATGAAAATTTTACTCCATCCATATCTTCCCTAGTTTCATTTTAAGTGTCTTTCAAACTGAGGAGAACATCATCTGGAACTATATCCAACAATGTTCTACCACTGTCCATAAAATTTTCAAAGGCTCATTAATTCAGAAGTGGATAGCCTGGCCGCTTCTTAGTTTTAGTTTAGAAGCTCTACTGATACCTGATTATCATGAGCGACCCTGGCAGTATTTAAAATACTGGTATAACATAGCTTCCAGCATCATGGCAGCTCATGACAGTACTGCAAAATGACATATGACTGGTAGAAGAATCTCTTTATTCACAATTTATTGCCGCATAAAAAATGAGTCAATAGAGCTTTTCCTTTCCAACTTTTCATTATAATGTGGGTGAAAGTGTACAGGGTAAACTAGTTTTCCATTCAGCAATTCAAATACATTTTGTTTCATTAACCCTGATTTCAATCACCAAATTTTACAGGGAACTCTGGTTGACTAGTGGGTTTATAAATTGCACTGCCAACTCAAAGAAAGAAAGTCTGAATCTACCAGCTGCTCCACGGACAGAAAGATGAGCAATTTCCCTGTGCAATTTACAGCCTCTGAAATCCCACTGAAGGGTCAGTTGTAAATTGGCTCCAACTGGACAGCAATGAACGAATGAATGAATGACTGTCTGTTAGGCTAAAGAAGTGGGAGAGGGGAGTTCAGCTCCAAGCTTGTAGGATTGATAAGAGTTACAGTTTTGAGGGTTCTACATGCTAACCCTTCTAAAGCAACTTAAGAAAAATAATTAAGAAACACTGTGAACTTAGGGTTGATTCAAGAAGATCTTGTCAACCAGTTCAAATATATTAAACCAGGTCAAGAGGCCATGGTTGCTTAAAACAACTTTTATGTCAAATCTGTGATGGGACATGAATACGCTTTAACACACCATATACATCCTACAGAAATCTAAGCTTTTGTTCTGACCAGTCCAGATTCCAACCACCAGTAGTCCTTTCTGTCTTTCAAGTTCTCATTTACTTGTAGCTGTGGTATTGGCTCCTTCTCTTTCAACCCATTAACCCAGGACTAGGTCAGCAGGTATTGGACCCTTCCCAGTTCCTTAGGACTAATAATCTGTAAGAACAGAGAGGTGAAGGGGAGCTCTGGTGGCCTAGTGGCAAGAAGCTGCACTACAATCCCAGAGGCGCACGGTTCGAATCCACCAGATGCTCTGCAGGGGAAGGAGGGACAATCTCCTCCTGTACCAGTCAGATCTGATTTGACGGTACACACAAATAATAAAATAAAAATTAAAAAAAAAAGAACAGAGAGGTGTATTTTCTACATAAACTCACTGCTGTCACATAGGAACTGACTAAAAGATGACCCTCTGAAGTCATACACTGCACAGAAAGAGACTGTCCACTTTACTCCTTCAGAGTCACACTGGTGGATTAAAAAAGACTTCACAGAGTCTTGGGATTAGCAGTGCAACTCACTTTGGACTGTAACATCAAAGTTCCCTATTTTCACCAAACAGGGGCAGGGGAAAAAAGAAGTACACAAAGGAGAAGGTCTAAGTAGATTCTTAATATAACTTTCAGATCCATAGACATACCACAAAACAAAGTTTGCTCTCAACCATCAAGGAAGGTCCACTGAACTCTTTCTACTTAAAAAAACTTAGATTTAATTATCTTTTGAAATCAACTTTAAAAATATATTCCAGATAATAACTGCATAAAAATGGTGATATATGTGTTGTGTATGCAAATCAAGTCAAAATACGAACCTGTAGTTCAGTAAGAACTGTTTTATGCCTCTTGTTACATTCAATCTTTTCCACTCTTGTTTTCAATTCTGCCAAAGTCTTATCAAATACAGCACACTGCAACGTACACAATTTTTCTTCCAGCAACCACTGCACAACCTAAAAAAAGAAATATTCCCTTTATTATTAGCAAAGATGGCATTTCAGTATAAATATTCATAGGCACTGATAAAAATGTGTTACACTTAGGGCTTTGAAACAATACAGACCAGTCTATCTGCTGAAAATTTACACTTCTACCCTAGGTATACTCAATCAGAATCTCCAGTTTAAGATCTCCAGGTGACTTTTACAGATCTTCAGATCATTTTTCTGATACATTAATAACAATTTGGGAACCTTGATTGTGAGCTTAAATAACATTACCATATTAACTTTGTAGAAAAAAATTTCTAAAGTGTCCACTCTCTATTTCAATAGTTATCTCATCATGGACATATACTACTTTGAGTCCATGAACTAAAAAGGAAACCAATGTTTGTCTGTGAACCACATTTAAGTAATACATTCTGGAAGAGTAAACCCTCAGCATACACATGGCGAGTAGTCTTGGTGGCACAGTGAGTAAGTGCTCAAGTGCTAACCAAAAAGATTGAAGGTTCATATTTATACTAGTTACTTTCGGTGAAAGATGTGGTAGTCTGCTTCTAAAAAGACTGCAGCCATGGAAACCCTATTGGTTAGTTGTACTATGTCCTATTGTGTTGTTATGAGCTAGACTCAAACTAATGACAATGGGTTTCACTTTTATATACCCTAATGTATGCACAACTTTTATAAATACACAAGTTATCAAAGTTCTTTCATATACTTAGCTCTGTATTTCTTAACAGCTCTACCAAAAGACTAAAAAGTAAGCATTAATGTCTCCAAAAGACAAAGACTATTAAAACTTTAAGGGAAAACTGCACTGATTAACCTGCTCACTATTATTACTTTTTCTAGTGCAGCTATTTGAACTATATTTCAGTGAGAGAACATCAGCTGAAAATTATACCCTTTTTAATTTCATCATTTAATAGAGCCATTTGGGAAATGTTAACATTACTCCAGTTGTACGTTTCATTCTACAAAATGTTTTTATACCAAATATGAAATAGGCTTTATACCAAACATATTTAGAACTTTTAAAACTATATGAAACACTATACTTTTATCTCTAGTCTAATGGAGTATAGGAGAAGGGTCCAAAGTCCAAACATTTCCTTTCTGTAGTCCTTCTAACATTACCCTATTTTTTTAATACTCTGCCTAAGGTACATATGTTACTGTTGTTGTTGATTGCCACTGAGTCAAGCACGACTCATAGCAACCCTATGAACAAAAGACCTGAAACCTATAGTCATTTCTCAAAGTGCATTGAGTTTCCAGAAGCATGTTGTTTAGGAAGTGGATGCCACTCTTGCTTCCAAACCTGTCTTAAACTGGGAGCTCCACCAAATAATGTCCACCATGGGTAACCATTATGGCATTTGACACCGCAATGGCACAAGGTTCAGCATCACAGCGGGCCCAGGTTAGTTACTTCAGTACAGCATATTGACAGTAGAGTACTGTCACACTTATTTGACACCGCAATGGCACAAGGTTCAGCATCACAGCGGGCCCAGGTTAGTTACTTCAGTACAGCATATTGACAGTAGAGTACTGTCACACTTAGAAGACTGTTTCTCCACACCCATGTTTATTGCAGCTTTGCTTACAACAGCAAAGAGTTGGAAGCAACCTAAGGGCCCATCAACAAACGAATGGATAGAGAAGCTGTGGTATATCCACACGATGGAATACTATTCCGCATTGA
>NW_006399817.1:8005883-8071862 GCF_000299155.1 Elephantulus edwardii | reverse complement strand
CTTTTTCTTTTCTGAGAGGGGAGCGAACTGGTGGGGAGGGGTGGGAGGGGAGAAAAGTGTGGCAATGAATGAATGGAAATCCATAACCTCTGTAAATGTCTATTAAAATTAATTAAAAAGGGGGGGGAAACACATGAAACAATAAAAAAAAGGAAGACTGTTTCTCCAAAATATAGTAACAACCAACTTTTAAATACAAAGGCCCTCTATGACATCTTGTTGACTCTTTCTGAAAGTTTATAAATTATATTGATTTTCAATCAATCATTCATAGTCATTTTGCTTAGCAAGATAATTACTGTCATTAATTACACTGATCAACTCTATCATATATTCTTTCCCATCACCCAGCTTTTTTCTTTTTATTCTGTTCTCCCTTCTTAACCATACCTGGTAACAATCCAAAAAGAATTATTTGTGTGTAGCATTCTCCTTAGCTTTTTATAATAAGATCTTTGTAGTGTCATAGTCCTTTTGTTACTTTTTCTACTTAAGGTAATTTCCTCTAGATGCAGCCATATTATATAATGTTTAATGGTCTCTTTGTAGTGTTTTAGTTTGCACAGTAATCACTGTGTATTTAATCTGTTCATGTTACCTGTGATAAACACCTGAGCTGTTTCTACATCTTTGCTTGCATAAATAATGCTGCAATGATCATGGATGTGCATATTATATCCTCATGGCAATTCTTAATTCTTTGGACTATATATGTTATGCTCAAGTTATTATTCATCATATTTATCAATTAATTCCTATTCCCAATTTTTAAAATGAAGAGTCAACCTGCTTTCTCACAGTGGTTGTACCATCAGGAAACATACTGCACTGGCAAAGTCTGCAGTTAGGGGACTAAGTTATTGAGTAGTAATAATGTCAGTTTGAGGACTAAGATGCATGTGATTCATGCCATGGTCTTTCAGATCACTTGTTATGCATTTGAAAGTTGGACAATGAAAAGGAATAGCAGAAGAATTGATGCTTTTGAGCAGTGGTGTTGGAGAAGAGCACTGAACTGAAAAGAACTGAACATGGACACGGACTGCCAAAAAGTGCAGCTAGAGTGCTCTTTGGAGGCAAGGATGATGATGAGGCTTTGCCTCACATACTTCAGGCATGTTGTTAGGAGGGGCTATTCCTTGGAGAGGGACATGATGGGTTGAGGGTTGGTCAGGGAGAGGAAGACCCTCAACCAAGTGCTACCCTGACATGGTGAATGCCACAATTGGGTCTAATGCGTCAGGAAGATGGCACAGAATAGGACAGGGTTCAGATCTGTTGTCTGTTGTTCATATGTTATGCTTTAAGTCGTATTCCATGGCACCTAACAACAGCAACAACTTCTCCAGTGATCTATGGTAAAAAGCTGTCCTGCAATCCCAAAGGTACACCAGATGCTCCACAAGAGATAATAGGGCAATCTCCTCCCATGTGATTTACTGCATCTGAAAACCCACTGCAGGGTCAGCTGTGGGTCAGTGTCAACTCAATGGCATACATCAACAACAACCACCATCAGTAGTATAAGTAAGTTTCAATCTAGCCAGGATTCACTGTTTGCTGTCTTAATGATTTTTACTATTCTTGCTAGGCTCTCTCAGTGAGTGCTATTACTCAAATTTTAGAATACAAGATGCTTAATGACAGTGAAACTAGGTAATTATTTTAACTTATAATCTGTAACACCTTTTGAAGCTTCTGGTTAATGTCTCCTTTAGTTGTAATCTTTACTTCAAATTCTGCCTCATATTCTTCTTCCATGTATCGACAACGTTTGGTCTGCACAGTGTCCATGTCCTCTGATTTAGCACGCTTTCTCCTGGAAAAGTCATCTGAGAAAAGGAAGTATGATAATGACACATCAGGTAGTTAGTTGTATTATACCCTTAATGCCTACCCTCCATCCTCACTAAATTACGGTTTCTATCAAACACAACAGCATTCTCAACCAATCAGGTATTCGATTTGAAGTGAAATTATTTTATGTACACATTTAAAAACAAAAATTTTTATGTATTAATCGTAGGTGTTTTAGATTTAGCTTTTAGTATTAAACTTGAAATGATTCAATATAAGAATTTCCTAAATAAGAAATACAGAATGTGAGGGAAGAACATTCTTTCCTTAAAATCATTATAGATGAGAATTGTACTGTATTAACAATTGTGTTATACAAAGGAGAAAAGATTTTATTTCATACTGATTGATTCCCTTTGCTGAATTTCAGGAATCCACTGACAAAATATTTCTTCTCATGGCATAGAATTTCCAACAGTTCTGCAAAGCTTTAGTTATTTCATTCTTCCACCTCAGTAAATACAGGGGAGGAGGAAGATAATACATTTAACAGTTATTCTTAACATCCTTTGCTCTCTCACTCATTACTGTCAAGTCAGAAGCGACTCACAGCTGATACACGAGTTTTCTGATGCTGTAAATTCCATGAGAGAAGACTGCCCAAATTACTCCCTTGGAGCAGCTGGTGGATTTGAACCACGTGCCTTTGAGTTGGTAGTGCAATATCCTATCCACAAGGCTACCAGAGCTCGGTGTCCTTAATATAGACTTATGAATTTTAAATACGTAACTTGGAGAGGGATATCATGCTTGGTAGGGTGGAGGGACGGTGCAGGAGGGGAAGGCCCTCTATGAGGTGGATTGACTCAGTGACTGGGATAATTGGGGTGGGAGTGTCAGAGACAGTGCAACCGGCACAGGACAGAGCAGAGTTTAGGGCTGTTGTACATAGGGTCGCTATGAGTCGCAAGCAACTCGACAACATATAAAAACAACAACAAAAATAACTGTAAATTACACATGCAAAAACAGATAAATCTTCACTTATAAAATTTCTATTTCAATTATAAGTAACATTCATGTAAAATTATCAGGAAAATTTAGTTTTGTTTCAATATAGAAAATAAAATCTCCATTTTTTAAAACACAAATGCTTTTATCTTACTCTATTCCTATCTCATTATACATCTCTACTTATGTACCTATTTTTTATTCTAGACTTTTTCCTTTATATTTAAATAACTTATCCATAGTCTCAAACAGAAGAACATGACTGTAAGAGTGACAAGTCCCAAGTTTCTGAATTGCTAGTCCACTGATCTATTTCTTAAGTGTAATAATAATCATCCCCTCCATTTCTCCTTATGGTGAAACATGTTCCTACTATTTGATAAAACATGTAATAGACCAGAAAAGAAACTTGGGAGCTCAATGGCCTAAACCTAATTTTAAACAATTTATCACTTATATAATACTTATTTATAATATTTTATGCATTATATGTATAGTAATGTTTATAATGTATAACAAATTATAACATACTAAATATTAAACTTAAACCTTTCTTGTGTAACAATGAAAAGTAGAAATAATTCACTGAAGTATAAGTAGTACCTTCAAAGGACCCAGGGTTAGTTATCAAGATATTTAATTAAGTTGTAAAGTTTAAGATTATCTCATGGACATTAATCTATGGCTTTAAAGTCAGAAACAAGGAATTGTTTTTAAACTAGTTCAAGCTGGGTTTATAACATGCATACTTTTCTCAGGTCTTTCAACATTTTCATGTATTACTTCGTCATCTTCCTCAGGTTTACTGTTCTTTTCATTACTTTCTACTTCAGCTGTAATAAAAACCAAATATAAAATCTTACTTTCATTGGAATACATGTAAATTCATTGCAATTTGCATTTTTGTTAACTACTGTCAGTTAATAATCTTATTAAGTTTTTTAAAATATGAAATTTTTGAGAAGAGGGAAAATCAACTGGTAGAAAGGAATTGCCCCAGTGAACACTGCTCATGTTTCTGCAAATTTGTAATTTTAACATAAGAAAAAAATTAGCTATACAGATTTCAAAACAAAGAATCTTAGTAATCTGCCATCCTCAGAATTAATAAAAAGTAAAAATAACTACTATAAAGTACTAAGATTCTTTTCTAGTCAGTTATTACAGTATGGCTTGACAATTACTAAACAATATAAAACTACAGAAAGCTCAAAATATTGACCAGATAGACGGACTCATTTAGGTCATATTACTAGTTAAAAAGGAAATAAAAATGTTAAACCCATGCTATTTGGACTAAGCCATGAGATCTCCATGGTAGGATGAGCATCTCCTCTCATGTGATTAACTGCCTCTGAAAACCCCCTAGGATTGACAGCAACAGCTTTGGTTCTAACTCGAGAGTACACAACAACATTACAACAAAGGCACAAAATATGCAACATCCCCTATTAGAGTAACTTCAAGCAGAACACAGCAGATAAAATTTGCCTTGTTAGTTCTGGTTTATATATATATGTGTTATCTTCCTTCCACAATAGATAATGTGAAGCTTAACTCAAGCTTCCTTCATTTGACACAAAAAGTAGCCTTGTATCCCCCTTTCCTGTTTGTCAAGTAAGCCCGCAAAATGACTATATTTTCAGCAAATTTAAGATTTTTAAAAATGGAATTAACAGATTCTACAAAGTATTTCATTTTCTATTCACAGTGCCTCAAGACAGTCTATGAATAGATCTTCTACTCAAAATAAGCAAAAGTCCACGCACATAGGCATATTTCTGTATCATTTTAGCTAAGTCCTAGGACTCCTCTAACTCATCCAAATATATGATAAAACAGATACTTTTAGATTCTATTTCTATTCATCGAATAGTTTGTTATAATTGCTCTACTCTTGGACATAAATGCATCACAACAAATTTTTGTGGTATTCTTCCTTTAGAAACACATTAGGTAACTGAATCAAGGTGAAACCTAGATTTCACAATTTAACCTCAAATTAAACTTTGGGAAAGGCAATGAATAAATTATGTGTTTAATATTTATTTGTCCTTAATAAGATCTCACTAAATATAGACAGAAAAACTGTGTTGTAGAGCATTAAAGCAGGGGATACTAGGAAGATGTTCATCTGCATTTTAGGGACCCTAAAAGACCACCAGCTGTCAGCAAATCAGGAGACGAATAGCACTGGGAAAGTCTGCTCTCAGGTACCTTTTCAAAGTCTTAAAGTCCGATCTTTAAACTGATGTCAGTTTCAAGACTAAAGTTCAACTAATTCAAGCCACAGTTTTTCCATTCACTTGCTATGCATCTGAGAGCTGGACAAGGATGACAGCAGAAGAACTGACTGATGTATTCATTTTGGTGTTGAAGAAGAGAGCTGAATATCCTACAGACTGCCAAAAGAACAAACAGTTGTGTCTTGGAGAAAGTGCAACCACTTTCTTTGTTGGCAAAGAGTGTTCCTTGGCGGCAAAAATGGTGAAGTTTCATCTCACCATTTTGGATATTAAGTGATTCCTTGAAAGGGGATATGCTGGGAAAGGCAGAGGGTCAGTGAAGGCGCGAAGAGCCTCAACAAGATGTACTGATACAGTCATCTGTGGCAATGGACTTTTATGTGTCAAGAAAAGTAACGACAGCGCAGAGTTCAGATTTGTTGTTTATAGGGTCACTATGAGTCATACTCAACTCTAAGTTAGTCTTGGGCTCTAGTAAAACTACCTAGCTCTACAATCTCAAAACAGCAATTTAACATTAGCATTGTATTCATTAAATTAGAGTTACTAATCTGTGAAGTAATGCTTTGTTTGCATGCTTAAGTGCTGAATTCCTAACTTTAAATTTCCAGAAGCAAGAAGTTAGCTGGTCCTTCCAAACAGATTTGGTGAATAATTTTTTTTTTTTTTTAAGAAATGAAATAAACTTTTAATTAAAAGTCTCCCAAAATTGATGATAAATTGAAGAAGAGATTCCTCTGTCTGCCTCTCTTTTTCAACAAACTACAAATCAGCTGCTATATATTTCATGCTAACAAGATTACTCTTCCTGTGAAATTCTAAATCTAAGAGAATGTGATATATATTTGCACAATCTGAATGGGGAATGAGGTTTTACACAGCAAAGATACATGAGTTTGATCATGAATGCAAAGAAAGATTTTCCATATTTTCTTTTTCTTTGCAAATAATTAAGAAATAAAAGGAAGCATTGAGCAAATCATAATGCATACAGCTTTTGTGTAAAGAATTAGAATTAATGTAAAAGTAGTAGACATCTAATGAAAGAGAGAGAAACAATCGAGTTTTAAAACTGATTTATAGGAAGGTCTTCCAGAAGATGAGTCAGAAGAGATGAGACAGAATATGAAGAGGGTGAAGGGATTACATGGATAAAGTATTTATCAAATATTACTCTAGCGTCAATGTTTCTGACTTTATGTAATGGTGGCGATGTTACCTAACAAAAGAATCATATTTCTTTATAAAATTGATTGGAAATACGTCTTATTACACTTGGCACAACTAAGGTAAATCTCTAGACTTTTAGACCCCAACTTATTTGTTTATAAAGTGGTAGCAAGGAAGAAAAACTGCTATGATTTTAATCATTATGTATTGACTTGAAATTATTATTTCTTATAGTCTGTTGGTATAACTTATTTCTATTCCTAGACTATAAATCTCTTAAAGGAAAAAAGCTGCAAAGGGTAATTTACTAATTTCATTTCCATTCTTACCACTCAGCAAAAAGCTACCCACAGAAGGGGTACTTTTTAATTTAAATTCTGTAAAGTGAAAAATACTCATCTACCACCATCTTCAACTTCTTCTCAGTGACGAAAATGATTTAAAACTTAATGGGAATGATTTTGTTATACAGTTTACAAATAAAAAATTTCTGACATTTAAAATATCTGCTAACCTGGAGAGCATGTCTCACTTTGTATAACTTCAGACTCGTCTTTTTCACCTGAAATATCCTCTTCATCAGAGAGGACCAAAAAGGCTTCTTTTGGCAAACTCTCACTACTTTCTTGTTTAGATGGTGAACCAAAAGAACCTTCCATTTTCTCTTCCAACTCTGGATTTGTCTCATCAATTGGAAGGAGTGAAGTTTTAGAGAAGCAAGTAAGTTCATCTTCAGCAGGTGCAAGCTTTTCCAGAATAGGAATAATTTCATCTGTCTCCATGGAATCTGTATTTTCTAACATATTCTCATTTTTATCGACTTCTATAACATTTTTACTAATAGTTTCTGCAAGATCTGAAGAATTTTCATCTTCATTTTTCTCATTTTGATCAATTTCCATACTACTAGATATAGCCTCTTCTTCAAGAGCAAGTTCTGGGAGACCATCTTCTTCTACCTTCTTTTCCTTTTCAGGAGGTAGATCTGAACAAATAAGAGATTCATCTTTTTCTAAAGCTTCTTCATTAGCTTCAATATTACCAACACCTTGATTTTTCTCTTCACTTGAGTCTTTAATCTTAGTTTCATCTAACTTTTCATCATTCTTACTGTTTACAAGAAAATCATCATCTTTATTGCTATTAGGTTCTGTAGTTTCAGGAACTGCTTCACAAACTGGTACAGAACAGGGTTCAATGGCTGGCTGACCATCAGAAGCCAAAGTTCCACAGGTTGGTTCATCAGAGGTTGGTTCAATGGAGGCTGATTTATCAGAGGCTGGTTCATCAGAGGTAGGTTTACCAGCTGTTAGTGCTCCAAAGGACTGATCACCAGAGGCCTGATCACCAGATACCAGATCATTTGGTGCAGGCTCACTAGATGTGGCTTCATCAGAGGGAAGTTCATCAGAGGTGGGACCAACAGAGGCAGATTCACTAGAAGAGGGTTCACCAGAGGCGACAGGTTCACCAGAGGTGGTGGGTTCACCAGAGGTGGGTTTAACAGAGGCAGGATCACTGGAGGTGTGATCACTATAGGCAGGATCACCAGAGGCAGTTTCACCAGTGGCTTGTTCACCAGGGGCAGGATCACTGGAGGTATGATCACCAGAAGTAGGATCAGCAGAGGCAGGATCACTAGAGGCAGGATCACCCAAGGCCAGTACTTCAGAGACAGAATCACCAGGGGCCAAAAGATCAGAGGGTGGTTTAGAAGTCAGTGGAGAGGCTGGTTGAGGAATGATACTATTAGGAAATAAATGTTCACTATTTACATCATCATTCAGCTTATTTTTAACACTAACATTTAAGATGCAGGGTGTTTCTTTCCATTCTGTTTTACTTTGCTGCGGGTCAAAGCAAAGGTCTTCAATACCATTAATCTCTTCCTTATCTTTAATATAATCCATATTTTCCAAAGGTGAGGTTGAATCCAAATCTCCATTTTCATGGTTTCCATTTAACAGCTTGACATCAGTCTTTAATAATTCCTCTTTGACCTTGTACACTACTTCAAGTTGTTGGCGATCGCTTACTCTCATTGTTTTTCGAGCCTTAAAGATTTTTTTCTGAGGTTCTTCTATACCATCCATTTTGAATCTTTAAAAAAGAGAGAAAAAAGAGTTCGTTTAACACAGCAAATTATTCTTATAAGAAAAACAAGGAATAAAATTGTGCAATAACGGCATTAAAAAAATACAATGATCCCTGATGGAAGTTAATTTTCTTATTTACTAGATTTAAGTGATACAAAAATTATAAACAGGTGTAGTCTAGACTAGAAATTAATTATAAGAACTAGTACAATAAATAGGACTAGTACTCATTCTTGAGTTAAAGAATTTCAAAGATACATAAAAATTTTTAAGAAGGTAGCTGATTAATATTCTGGTTGACAAAGAAAATGCGGAAGAAATAAAGAATAAGGAACTGAAAGAAACTTAAGAGACAACAAAACAAGGCAAAACTAATGAAAAGGAACAGTGAATAACATATTCATCACCATGCACATTTTGAAGACAACCCACATAATATGTGAAAAATATTTGCAAATGATTTATCTGATTCAGATGTATAGCTAAAATAGATGTAAGATATAAATAACTGTTTTAACTCAATGAAGAGAAACAATCCATTTTAAAATCAGCAAATTAACTTGACTAGTGTCTTCAAAAAAGATACAAATGTCAATCACCATGTGGAAAGATGTTTAACATTAATCTCACTAGAAAAAAATGTAAATAAAAAACACAATGAGACAATACTTCATACACCTTCTCTCACTTGTCGTCAAGCTGGAACCAACTTATAGCTATCCCTCCTTTGGGTTTCTGAGGCTATAAATCAAATGAGAGGAGATGGCTTTTTACCTCAGAGCTGTGGTGAATTTGAACCACCTCCCCTTAACAACAACAACCACCCCTTGGGTTGTTTAAGTCCTCTAAAATTCTGAAGTGAGAAGCATGTTTTAAATTTGTTTAATGAAGTTTACCAGTGCACCCTATCAGATGGGAGTTCCGGTAATAAAGTCTGTAGGGAGATGTCAAAGTCCACTCTCCAGGTGGTTCAAATTATCAGCAGCAGAAAGATGAATTAATCTTCCATCCAATTTACAGCCTCAGAAAGCCCAGTCGGTGGAGGGTAAGCTATGAGTCAATTTCAACTTGGTGGAAACAAGTTTGAGTTTATTAAAATAATAAATGCTGATCAACATGAGCGGAAATGATATTATTCTAGTGGGGAATCAGGCTGGTAGCTCCTCCATGTTAATACTGCCAGTGTTGTCACTTCTATGTCAATACTAGGAGAAACAAAAACTTATGTCTCCACATAATCTGGGTACATGAATCCTCACAGGCATTATTATTCATATCAGCAAAAAACTTGAAGCAATACAAATGTCCATCAACTAACAAAAAGGTTAAACATATGATACACACATGTCCTCCACTTTGCCAAGTTCACTTTATACCACTTCAATTTTATAAAAGACTTGCATTAGTATCTGCTCTTGCTAATAAAAAAATCTTAATTTTTACTTTTATTTTAAAAAAAAAGGTAAAATACTAGCATATAAAGTTTGTTTTTACCAAATCATTAAAGAGGCAGCATGTACTTCAAGCTAAGGAATTCCAGTTATCAATTTTATTCTCTAGAATTACAGTTTTTAGTCCAAGTAGCAAGTCAAAACAGCTTTTAAGTGTTATCTATGAATACTACATGTAATGTTATTTTAAGTTTTATGTGTTACTTGGTATATTAGTTTTGGGGTCTAGGAATTCGCAATCTTCCCATGTAAACTGACAACTGAAGCTTTATCATCATTTCTGTTTGCAAAAGGTTCCATAGGAACTCAGATAGTGGGAAGAACTTGTATAAATACAATAGAGTATTCTTTAGCCTTGGGGAAAAAAATGAAATATTGATTGATACATGCCACTCACAGATAAATCTTGAAAACATTTTTATATTACAGAACCCAGTCAACAACCAACCACTATGCACATACTATGATCCTATCATAGTATGTCTTTAAGTCATTAAAATGTAAAAATGTCACTATATAGAAGTACTAAGGTGGCTTCTGACCACAGCATTTTCAATCACCTCTCAAAATGATAGTAAATAAGAATGACAAAAAACTGATACATTTGAATTATAGTACTGGCAAAGAATTTTAGATATTTCATGGACTAGAGAAGAACAAACAAGTATGTCTTAGAATGATAGCCAGAAAGTGCCTCAGACATAAAGCTGGCAAGATTTCGTATCACATTTGTTATACATGTTATTAGAAAGTACTAATCTGTGGACAATTACATTATACTTTGTAAAACAGAGGATCAGTGCAAAAAGGAGGTGGCCCTTAACCAAGATCAGTGCAGTGACTGCAACAACTTACAAAGCAACAACTGTGAAAATGGTACATGAGAGCACTGAGTCAGAACCTGACAGCACAGAACAGTATTATCTATATGGAATGCCCAGAATGTTCAAATTTGAAACAAAAAGTAAGTTAAGTGATTTCTAGGGATGGAGGAAGTAGAGAGTATTGACGGTTGCCTAAGGGTATACAGATTCTTTATGATGAAAATAGTCTAAAATTGATTGTGATGGCCAAACACTACGAATATATGAAAAAAATCAATGATCTACACTTTGAGTGAAATGTATGTATATATGTAAATTTCTCAGTAAGTTTATTACTGTATTGGAGGGAGACATACTTGTGCTCTGATGAAACTTGGTAGAATTTAATTTCTTCAAAGAACAAGCTTTTAATCTGATGATATTCTCAGCTTTATACATGCTTTCCATTTTTACTGATTTGTGTTTTAGTATTTATTATGTCATTTTTCTTACTATATGTAAAGCATTTAAGTCATCATTTATTCCATTAGGTTTAAATAGAAATTAAATCATTAATTTTTAATCATTATTTCTTAAAAAGATATGTATTTTTAAAGCTATAAATTTTCCTCTAAGCACTGCTTTAGCTGCATCTCATTTTCAAGTGCCATATTTTCATTATTCTACTAAAGTCTTTCTAACTACTGTGATTTCTCTTTTCATCTATGAATAATTCAGAAGTTTATTTCTTAATATATTAATTATATTTATTTAAGTTTCTTTCTTTAAAAAAATCACCTAGATTTTAGCAAGAGTGATAAGATACGAATCCAAACAGAAAGGGGGGGGAGATCAATGGTTTGCCTTTATTTCTTGCTGTCTTGCTTTTGCATATGTAGGAAAACAGCAGGTCCCTGATCTTAAGGAATTTATATGAGTAGCTAAGGTGCTATGATTATCATAAATTAATCTTATGCTTAAGACTAGGTCATATTATTCTTATGGTAAATTAAAAAAATAAAGTTCATAAATAAGTTACACTAGACAAGGTACCTGTATATAAATAACTGGCAAAAAATTTATTATCCCTCTCCCCTACTTATAAACCAAAACCATATCAGTAACCTTCAAGCAGATTTCAACTCCTGACTACGGTCTTTGAGAAGCAGATTGCTGGGTCACTCTACCAGAGCAAATTTGAGTGGATCTGAGCTGATAACTTTTTCAGATGAAATCTAACCATATGTATCATTCAGGGAACTCCTGCTTTCTCTTTTGATAAAATTAACCTGTGACATATAACCACAAAATCTCTCCCACTTTCTGTAAGCATCCAATCCAGAAGGAGGCTCATTCACGTTCTTAAATACCACCCCAAAAGAGCAGTCAAGATTCAAATCCTGTACTGTTGATGTAACTATGTGCTAAGACTATGACTAAGACTACAACAATGTTGTCTACAACTACTACTCATAGTGACCCTATGAACAACAGGTCTGACCTGGGCCTAACCTTAGTCATTTTCACCATATCTGACATACCTGACCTCATTCCCACAGTGACTGTGTCAATCTATCTCATCCAAGGTCTTCCTCTCCTGTACCTAGACCTCACGGACTCCACATGATGAGCATTTTCCCCTTCTGTAACAAATAATAAATTCCTAGTGGTATCTGGCTGAAAACATAAAAGAATGGGTTTAATAGCCTATTTGCCTGGGGCCAATACAATGTGAGAAACTACCATTGCACCACATTACTTTGTGGGGCATTCTGCTATAATTTTCTCAATTAAGTCAATGGCATAAAAGACTATCTTCTGAGCTTTCAAGACTTGTATTATACAACTGAATAAAACTGTGGAGAAACTTTATCTTTTAACCAAATATCAATGCAAAATTATCAGATGCTATAATAGCTGTTTAAAATTTTAATAAGCTTCAGGGTTTTTCCCACCAATCATTCCAAAGTCATGTTAATGAAAGAAAAAAATCCATAAACAGTATGATGCACATTCTAGGTAGTTTTTCTTTTTTCATGCTGACCTCAAACATACAAATAATCCTAATTTAGGTTATTCTTTAGATTTTTCTAAATAGTGAACTGCAATTCTTATCAACAGTTGCATTAAGAGTAGATGTTACATACATTTTCTTAAGTTCCTAACCTCCTGAAGAACATAAGTTTGCAGAGGTATGTATTTGAATTCTAGCTCTCCTATGATTTATTGTAACAATGGGCACATCGCCTAAATTTCTAAATTTTAGCTTCACTTTACTAAAAAAAGGCATTAATATCAATAACTACCATAGATGATGGGGTGATGGTTAAATATTATTTCAATATATTAAATATTTAAAACAGTAAATATTCAAATAATGGCAATATAATCACTTATGCATATTCAGAATGTTTTTAGATCTAAATTACAGAACTTAAATATTTTAGTATTTTGTAAATGAAAGAGAAATCAAATGTGCAAACCTCACACTTAAAATTACATCAACAACAAATAACATTTAATAAACAGAAATACAATACAGTAGACTAAGCTGGCTTTATCAACAAAATTGCTTAAATTCAGCAAATAACACAGACTTACAAAGTAACTACTACCCATAGCCACAAGGGAGCATACTAAAACCATTTACCAGATCTTTTATGGGTTCTAAGTATAATGAAAAACAGACAAAGCAATAAGGAAGTAGCCTGAACAACCAGTTTAAACTAGTTCAGCCAGATCTGTGCAAACCAATCAGCATTCTAGAAAGCTGTTTTGCATAAACAAAGTATATTTAACAAAAGTACACAGAGAAAGGTGTGCTATACACAAACACGTTTCCATGACTATATTAAACCTGAACACATTTCTAAAAATAATTTCAAATTCACAAGACTACAAAATAAACACTATATTTTACATGACTACAGTAGGTTTCATCTGAGAGGATTCATTTGCACAGGAAAAAGCCTTACTATTTTACAGCACAAAATGTCTGCCATATCCAGAAGTAACTGTGAAAAATGTAATGAATTAGTTTCTCTGGAAAATATTTTTTTCCATGAAGAGGATATAGTGGAGAAAAAGATTTCTAAAGTACTTTCATAGTCAAGAACCCTGGGGATATACAACAAAACACTCTCTTTCTACAGCATTAAAATAAGGCATTTCACTTCCACTAAGGAATTTATATTTAAAAAACGAGAGAAGAGTGTGTTACCTGCAAAAAGTCTCTATGGCTTGGAAAAATTTTTGGTATATTATTTTTAAGAAAAGCCAAATGAGCCTCTTCTTCAAGTGAAAACATTATTTTTTTCTCTGTTTCATCCTCCTCCATCCAACCATTTCACTCTTCTTTCTAGCAAATAGACCATAGCAATGAAACAAAGAAATATTTCCAAAAGCTGTTATGTTTTAGCCTACAGTCAGCTTGCTCAAAAAGCTCAAGAATTTTAGTGGCTGTTCAAGAGCTGCTCACAAACTCAGCCAATGAGCTGCCAGCATTTCAATTCCTGCCCAGCAACAGGAGAGACACAATAAGGTCAGATATAAATAGTTAAACAAAACCTGGATCCACAATAGTTTAGTGTGGTTCTTTGTCTGATATAGATAATCTAGAACATAGTTTGGGTACAGTCCTAAACTACTAATATGTATTAACCACAATATGCTACTTTATCTTGTTTTAATACATCATTTATACATTATTTCAGAAGTATGAATACTGCTTTACCTGGGAAAAAGTCAAATAAGAACAATACATTAAAGAAAATATTTCCTGCACAAAATGGATTAGAATCTGAAAAAGTGAATATCCTTTGATAGAGGGAATCCAGTCTATATTTACATCTATAAAACACTGTGACTAAAAATAAGACAAACCATTAAATTCAAATTACTAAGGTAATTTCATTCCCATCTAACATTATTACTGATTTTTAATACCACTGGTTAATATTCTAGACCCAAAGGATTACTATGGATAGCATTATAAAGTGTATCTCTGTTGTCTACTACATTAAACTGACTTAGTTTAGTCACCTAATGAATTAAAGGTCTGCTGCTTGAAAATTTCTATTAAGTGCTGTATGTACAATCACTATATCATTTTCTCCTTAACTGCCTTTTTAAGCAGGTCATTATAAATAAAGGTTTATGAACTCCTCTTTTATAGGAATAAAGTTTTGGATTACAAAGTCAATATTCATGTAAATTAAAGGGGCATTTTTCTTGTATTGCATCATTTTACATTTCTTAAGTAATGATATAAAAGTACAGGAGCATCAGAATTTTCCCTCAAATGCATTACCTAAATTTATAAGGTTTTCAGTTTTTAAAATAAACCTTTTTCCCCCTTTAATTACAGATGAACCTTGTACTTTTCCAAACATACCCAAGAGGGAGCTTGTTGCAGCCATGTTCTTAAATTAATATAATCTCCCCATAGAAGAAATAAAACCAGCAGCTGCTTCAGTGTTTCAGTCCTGTGAGAGAAGTGAAATTCACTGTTTGATTGGCTCAAAGCAGTAGTTGCTGAAAACCAATCAGACATGAGCATTCCAAACCTTGCCCAGCAACAAGGGAATCAAATGAGGGCAAGCACTCTATCAAGATTCCAAACAAGGTGTGAAAACAAAAGTAAAAATTGAAATTGTGACATGCTGGTAATATATCACTAGATTCTTTCTTTAAATTACAGACTATATAGTAGGGTGTTTTGTACTGTATTCATTTAAAAAAACTAAGGTCTGTACTGCTTCCCAGAAACAGTCTTCAATAACAAAAAGGAAGTACAAGTGTTGTTCAAAAAGAACATGTAGATGCATAAATACCTCATGAAGTTCTAAATTAGGAAAATCTGGTAAAATATACTTAAAATTAAAATTTACAGAAACTTTAAGCTCAATAATTTCACACTTGTACTAAGGCAGCCATTCTATTTGTGGTGTTAACTGAAATTACTATTTTCCCGAATTATGTAATGTAAAAAATAATTTTTATTTGCATTTAAGTTTCAGCATAATGGCTTAAATAAATAATAATGAGTAAGTCTGACTGATAGTGGCATACTATTTTTCCCCCTAGCTTCTTTAGAAATGCAACCAGTAATGGACTCTTTCTAGCGTATCTGCTCTCCTCAAAAATGCCTCAGTTGAAATGGTGTGATTTTCTTATACACTGCCAAATTTTGCTTGGAATAATTGTAGTATTTCTGCAAATAATATTATAAAGGACAACTAGTGCCTTTCACAATGATTAAGTTTCACTTTCACTGTTTACTAGTGAAATTAGACTGCAAGGATTCCCACAATTTTAACACTTGCTTCGTAGAATTTAATGTGGTGAGTTTTAAATGTTTATCTTAAATACTGGGTATCTTGTCATGCCTGCTGTCTATTATTTTGCTAAAATTTTTGTACAGAAACTTTTACTACTTCTATTAAATCTCACAAATGTTCTCAACATGTTTCTGTACTCATGCTTTTTAAGGGTGCTCTCAATCATAAAATTCTAGCATTATTTATTACTTGATAGGTTCTCTATGGATGACAATTCTACAATTCTATTATTATGATTCTTTGTTAATTTCATTAAAAGATCTATTAACAGAGATTCTACTGTCTTTTTTAAATTAATAGTAAACTGTTCAGCAATCATAAGTACTCAAAAATTCAGAAAACGACTGAATTATTACAGTATCAGATATGTCCACAAATAACCCCACAGTCTATCATCAACCAAATTGAACTGCTTATCTAGCATATCAAAGTGTAAAATGGGAGCATCACCAAATCAGATTGGAGTGGGGGACAGGAAGTCTTATCCCTTGCTCCCAGGAGTCTTTGGATGGAAGCAGGAACAAATCATGCTATTCTCCCACAACTAAACATTACCTGCAATGGAAAAAGACTGAAAATTTTCCCCTTAACATAAGAAACAGAACAAGGATGCCTACTCTACTACTAAGTCATGTATTCCTGAGGTCTTAGCTTCAGCAACTAAGCAAGAAAAAAAAATTAAAAGACACCTAATTCCAAAAGAAGTAAAATTTTACTTATTTGCAGATAACTGAATTAAATCAATCAATCTATCGATCTCCATCTATCATATAGCTTAGCTAGCTAGCTATCTCCCCAAGACTGTACAAGAAAACTATCAGAGATAAGTGAATTCCATCAAGTTTCAGGACACAAAAATCAAGTGGGTTTCTTTAAATAAGCAATGAAAATTCTTAAAAAGGTAATTAAAGACACAAACCCTGAGAACAAATTTAACCAAGAAAGCAGAAACTCAAGTATATGAAAAATAGAACATTATAAACAGAGGTCTATAAAAAAAGTTAACTTTATAAAAAGTTAAAGATGATCTAAATAAACGGAAAGATATTGTTATTCTGGACTGGAAGACTTAATACTGTTAAAATGACAGTACTATCCTCAAGTCACCTGTAAATCATTATAAAAATTCAACAACACAAGCAACAAATGCTGGCAAGGTTGTGGAGAAACTGGAACCCTGATTCACTGTTGGTGGGAGTGTAAAATGGTGCAACCCCTGTGAAAAGTAGTATGGCGCTTTCTCAAAAAGTTGCAAATAGAGATACCATTTGACCCAGCAACTCCACTACTGGGAATATACCCAGAAGAGACCATAATTGACATCCAAGAAGATATATGCACACCCATGTTTATTGCACATTTACAATATTCTTCTTACCAAAACCATTTCTGGAAAATAGGAACTGCATTGGAACATGTATCTCTGAATTGGAAATGATCATATTATTAATATTTCTAGCCTTAAGCTTAAAAGATTATAATGTTCAAGATTATTTGTTATATATTTGTTTAAATTTTTCCCTCTTTTAACAACTGGGATCTAGAGGGAAGAGAAAAGACCAGAGAATGGCCAAAATTATTGGGGCAGCTACTGCTGCCAGTTTAGGGCCTGTGCCAGGAAAAGGAAGTCTTACTCACAAATAGTATCACCCAAAGGTAATAAAGGAGGTCAGAATTGATTCCACTGTGGAAAGCTGGGCCACTTCAGTAGACAGTGTCACAGACAAGAGCCACAGATAGGCAAGGGAATAGAGAGGAAGCTCCCACTCACTTGCTTTAGGTGTGGATCAGAAGGACACTAGGCCAAGGGTGGCCCACATCAGGTCCTCATGGCTGACAGGACTGACAGGCCCCAGCTCCCAGCTGGAAACAAAGGAGGACGCTTCAATGATTTAGATCCTCCCAGAAGAGCTGTGGGTGAGCATTAACATTACTGGTAAGTATATTCGTTTTCTCCTGGACACAAGAGCCTTCTGAGGTTCCAACTCTTCTCACCATTTCTTAGTTGTTAGAATTGACAGAAAACCTCATAAGCAGTTCCTTACTTTTGCCTTGCATGCAGACTTCTGAGTTGTAAAACAGCCTGGTTGTAGATGGAATTTTCTCCATGACTTAAGAACAATAAATAACATTGTTGAGCCTCTATATCTTGTGGTTCCTAACCTTTAAAGTATAATAGACAAAATGCTAGTCAATAAGCCTTTTGTTGTAAGAACTACCTTCCCTCTGTAACTTGATTTGTGTCACTATTAGAGCCTCTACTTGGAATATTATTGCTTTTTAATTTTTTACTTATGTACTTTTAACTTGTTAAATTTGTGTCTTCTAGGCTGCAACACTTCCATGATACATCTTCAAGAATATGAACATGTACGGCTAAGCACAACTGATAACAGTGCATCTAAATTCCAAAACCAATCTCCACAATAGTCTGTTTCCTATTGCCAAAGGGGCCCTTTAGAGTAGTGAGAGAAGATCTTCACCCTGAAACAAACCTACAGCATCCCTTTTCAGCAGGAAGTAGCTAAGAGAATATGCCATCCCCTTTTCCTTATGAATCAGGGTGAAGTCTCTCTCAAGAAGGAGTGATAGGGAATAGCAAAGGACACACTGAAAATGGAGATTAATCAGAACTGGCTTTGACAAGCAATGTGGCAATGGGACAATTAAAACAGACTTTCAAGGGGAGGAAAAAAAGAGGAACAAACTGGGGAGGAAGGTAGAGAAAATAGTGCAACAATGAATGAATGGAAACCCAAAATCTCTGTAAATGTTCATTAAAATTTAATTTAAAAAATCAACAATATTCTTTGGAGAAAAGGAAAAGCCAGTCCTCAAATTTAAATAATGTGAAATCCCAAATAGCCAAAGTAATCTTGAAAAAGGAGAACAAAGAAGGCACCCAACATATACAATATTACAAAGCTACAGTAATCAAAGAACTTAGCATTGGTATCAATACTGACAGCTCACCCTCTGGCAAGTTTTCAGAGGCAGTTAATCACACAGGAGGAGATTTCCTATCTTTCTCTTGCTGAGCAACTGGTGTCCTCAAACCACATGCCTTGAAGATCGCAGCACAGCTTCTTGCCAGTAGGTCACCAGAGCTCCTTTTTAATATGATAGTTTTTAATATTATTTTTACTCACTAATACTGCAAAGTATTGGAGGAACCTTAAAAATATAAGTGAATGATTCTAGCCATCAACAACCATATATTTAATTTGTCTACTCAAAATGTAAAACATGTGGAAACCTAAGCTCAACAACAAGAAAACAAATATTCTCACCACTGGACCAACTGGCAGTATTTTGATAGAGAAGAGATTGTGACTGTTAACAGCTTTAGCTTGCTTGGCTCCACAATCAGAAGCAGTCAGGAAATCAAAAGACAAATTGCATTGAGAAAAATCTGCTGTCAAGGACCTATTCAGACACTGAAGGAACAACTTTGTCAGTCTAGAGACGAAAGCACACCCAATCCAAGACATTGTCTCTGCGATTACTGTTATGCTTCAGAAAGCTGGGCAATGAATAAAGGTAAGAAAAAAAATTGATGCCTTTAAGTTGTGGTGCTGGAGAATAATACTGAACATACCATGGACTGCCAAAAGAACAAAGAGATCTGTCCAGGAGGGGGTTGCTCCATGGAGGTAAGGATTCTGAAGCTTCATCTCACATACTTTGGGCATACAGCCAGGAGGAACCAGTCCTTGAAGAACGACATCATACTTGGAAAGATGAAGGGACAACGCAGAAGTGGAAGACCCCACATGAGCCAGTAACTCCGGTAATGGTGGGAGGTGTGTCAGAGACAGTGAGATTGGCTCAGGATAGGGCAGGATTCAGAGTACATAGGATCATTATGAGTTGCAAGCAACTCAAATGGTACAAAACAACAGTGGAAACAGAAAGTAAATGAATAGCTGTCTATGGCTTACAGACAGGATAGTGGGAAATGAGAAACTGTTAAGCTGTATAATTGACTATTTTGGACATATTTTTAGAGTGGGACAATAGAATGTTCTAAAATTGTGATAATGATTTGTACAACTCTATAAAAATACTAACCAACACTTAACTGCATAATTTAAATTAACTGAATGATGATTCTATCTCCATAAATCTGTAATTGAAAAAAGAACACTAGAAGTACAGTTGACTATTTTTTCAATTATTTTTTTACTTGGCTCCACTTTAATGGGTCACACCAAGAGAATCACATTTTGGTTCATACTTAAAGACCAAAAAGCATGTATATTGCAACTGGCATGCAATTGTTTATGTTCTATGTGCATGTACTTATTTATATGTGTATGTATATTTAAAAGTTGGACTTAACAGAAGCACGTTGAGTTTTAATGTATATATAATTGCATATGTATACATCATTGTAAGTTTACAAAATTATACAAATGTGTACTGTACTGGTATAAAGGCTGCTAGAAGTAAATCCAATACCATCAGCCTAGTGCTCAGATAAACCAGTTCCTCATTTTCCATGCTTGACATGGAACATAATTCTACAGCCTGGTGGCAATTAAGTATTAACCAAAATTCATACTAGCCGTTTTTGAATGATATTCAGCAGTATTTTGCTTGTATGTGATATAAATAATATTGTTTGCTAGTTTCCACATTGTGTTGGATCACCTTTCCTGGGAATGTGAACAAATATGGACCTCTTCCAATCCTTTGGCCAGACAGCTGTCCTCCAAGTTTCTTGGCATAGTCTGGTGAGTGCATCCAAAGTTTCATCCGTTAACTGAAACAAATACATTGTTATCCCATCAATTCTTGGGACCTTATTGTTTTGTCAATGCCTTCAATGAAGCTTCCACTTCCTCTTTCATTACCATTGGTTCCATTCATATGGTACTTCCTGAAATGTTTTGGTGTCAATCAGTTCTTTCTGGTACAGTGATTCTGTGTATCCCTTCCATCTTCTTTTGATGCTTTCTGAGTCATTCAATATATTGTCCATGGCATCTTTCAATATTGGGACACGACGATTAAATTTGTTTTTCAGTTCTCTCAGGTTGAAAAATGCAGAATGAGTTCTTCCCATTTTATTCTCCAGTATCAGCTCTCTGCATATTCCATTAGAAGACTTTGCTTTGTCCTCTGGAACTGCTCTTTGAAATCTTCTGTTCTGCTCTTTTACATGTTTTCTTTTTGTTTTGGCTTCTCAATGCTCCAGTGCACTTTGTAGAATCTCTTTCTGACATTCATTTCAATTTTGTCTTTCTCCTCTCTTTTTGTAATGACCTTTTGCTTTCTTCATGAATGATATCCTTGAAATCATCCCACAACTCATCTGTTCTTCAATCACTGGTATTCAATGCTTCAAACTTACTCCTAAGATGATCTTAAAATTCAGATGTAATTGATTCAAGATCTTATCTTGGTTCCTCTGGTCTTACTTTAATTTTCTTGGGCCTCAATTTGAACTTGCATATGAGTAATTTTGCAAGCAAAATATTGCTGAAGAGCATTCAAAAAATGGCTAGAAGAGTACACAGAGAACTACCAGAAGTTCAAGAAGAATTTAAAAGAGGTTGTGGCACAAATATATCACTGGTGATGTCAAATGGATCCTGGCTGAAAATAAAGAATACCAGAATAATGTCTATTTGTGCTTTATTGACTTTATTGACAAATGCAAAGGTCTTTGACTGTGTGGATCATAACACATTGTAGCTGACATTGAGAAGAATGGGAGTCCTAGAACACTTAATTGTGCTTACACAGAACCTACAACTGGAGTAGGAGGCTGTTGTGCAAACAGAGCAAGAAATATTGCATGGTATAAAATTGAGAAGATAGTGTGCCAGGGTTGTATTCTCTCTCCGTACCTTCTCTGTATGCTGAGCAAACTATTCAGGAAGCTGTGCTCTACAAAGAGGAACATGGCATCAGGATTGGAGGGAGACTCATCAATAACCTGAGTTATGCAGATGATACAATCCTGCTTGCCGAAAGTAAGGAGGACTTGAAGCATTTGCTGCAGAAGATCAAGGAATGCCGCCTTCAGTAAGCATCACATCCCAATGTCAGCAAAACAAAGATTTTTACCACTGGACTGATTGGCAGCATTATGATAGATAGAAAGGAGATTGAAACTGTCAATTGCTTCATCTTGCTTGGATCCACAATTAACACCCTTGGTACAAGCAGTCAGGAATCTGTAGTTAGGAACCTCTCCAAATTACTGAGGAGTAATGATGTCAGTTTGAGGACTAAGGTGCACCCAATTCAGGCCATAGTATTTCTGGTCATATGCTATGCATCTGAGAGCTGGGCAATGAGGCTTTGCCTCACAGACTTTGGGCATGATGCTAGGAGGGGCAATTCCTTGGAGAGGGATATAATGCTGGGAAAGGTGGAAGGAAGGTCAGCAAAGGAGAGGAAGACCCTCAATCAGATGTACTGATATGGTGACTACAACAATAGGCTCTTGTTTGTCAGAAGTGTGAGGATGGGGCAGGATTGAACAGGATTCCGATCTTTTGCTCATAGGGTCGGTCGCGCCCTCATATGAGTCAGGCTAGACTTGATGGCACCTAACAACAAATAACCTAAAGGCTGTGCTTTAAACTTACCGAACAACTGGAAGAGACAACGAGCAATCTACGCTCCTAAAAGTCTAGAAACTCTTTAAGGTGGTTCCCATGGAGTCACTACATCCAATAAGAACATGCTTAACATGATAACAATGGCCATGAAACAGCTATACAAAGCAACAAAAGAAAGCAATTTTGATTAACAAGAGAAACAGTACTGAGTACAGGAAATCATTCTATACACAAATATTACAAAGTCTACACACAGTAAATGCAATTAACCTTTTTCTAGAAAAGACAGGCAGTAAAAGGTTTAAACAGAAACAATCTCTTAAGTGATAATATATTAAAAGAATTGAAATATTATTGTGGATAAATCTGTTTCAGAATATACTGGATGAACTGAGATTACATGACTTATAATTTTTTTTTTAGAACAGGAAGTCCCTATATTTCAAATGGGCTAAATTCTTAAATCTGTGTTTTAAGTGGTATTTGTACATGCCAAAACAGTAAATATGCCTTATATTTAATCAAATGTTTCCTATAGTATACAGTAAACTTTTTTTGTATATAAAAACACTAAAAATGAACACATCCAGATACACCAGAACATTTCCAGTAGTACAAAAATCATGTTTTTAATGTTTTTATGTGTGTCAAAAGTAGCACCAGCAAGTTTTCATTTTTAATATACTAAGTTTTCTTTCAGTTGGGTCATAACAGCTAGTTGTATGAATATAAGCCAAATGTTTATAACCAGAGATGCCTGCATTGTCTTTTTCCATTTTAATATATCATGTACTGTTTATTACCTTTTATAGTATTTTTAATATCACTTTATAAAAAATCCTAATAAAAACCCTTCGTAATCCCTATGTTAATTTAATTAAATTCTTTAGCATTTCACATTATGTATTTAGTACAAGACAAATATCTTTTATTTCCAAAACTTTAATGTCAGAACGTATCTAAAAATATGCTGTTTATCATGATGTTCTTCTGAAGTCATTTAATAAAAGAAATCCAGTATACTAATAAACTGTGTTGTGTTTGACACATATGATATGCTCAGTAAATATTAGCTAAAACTGAAAACTTATTAATGTCAATTCAGAACCTACTCATAGCTGACTTGACTGCCTAGTGAGTTTCCTAGACTAAAATGACACAAGGATACTGCTCCTCTTTCTCTCTCAGAGCAGGTGGTGGATTTAAACTGCCAGAGAGGTGCCACCTCAGGGCTAGAAGCACAATTCCCTACCATATGCCATCAGAGTTCCATAAATATTGGCTAAACAAAGATGCATATATAGAGATACAGTATATAACACACCTAAAATAATTCTTAAATTATAAAGCTTTAAAGGAAGCAAAGGTGGTAATCTAAAACAATTCTGACAGAACTGTAAATCAGTATACCAGTATGTTCACAAACATTAAGTTTACATACAAAAAACATCCTTCATTTTGGGAAAAAAAGATACCAAAAACAGGATATTTAACATCAATTGATCATATCCACTTATACAGCATGGTATTTTTTATAGAGGTCATTTTATACCACTACTGAAATTAACTAAAGCTAACCCTCTCCAAGCTTGATTACATGGTTTATTTCCAATTTTAAAAACTACAAAATCTTTATTGAAAGTTTTACTTTTGTTCATTACTACATAATGATAGCAATGTCTTTTAAAATAATAAACATAAAATGGCCCCTTGCAGCCATCTTATCCATTCTCTCACAGCAACAGAAGCTGAAATACAATTTGCATAGTCACTCTGGTTGGCTAATGAAAGCAGGCTTATGCAACCAATCAAGAAGCTAGAAACTGGCAAGCACACAGGAAGAAAATTTAAATCTGCCTAGCAACAATCTAAAAATAGAATAACATAGTTTGATGAATCCCAGAACGGATGTGACTATAAAAGCGAAACTACCAGCCCAAACACCTTACTTGGTGGTAAAATGTGCCCCCCCTTTTTTTTATATAATCTAAAAGAGTCACTAGATATCTTGTTAAGTGGCAATTTAAAAATAAAAACAGCTAAACAAATCAGTCACTCTTAAATAATAAGCAACCACTTAATTTTCATATAAAGAGAATGTGTGTGTGTGTGTGTGTGTGTGTGTGTGTGTGTGTGTCCGTCTGTTTCAGTGGAATTAGGTTTTTACCTTTCTCTAAAGAATAAGGTACTTTAATCACAAAATCTGAGCAGCACTGTATTTTTTCTAGTAGTGTTTTTCTGAAAGTATTTGAGAACCTAAAGTACATACTTTAAAACTTTCACATACATTTAAAATACAAATATTAAATAACTTACCAAAGCAAACTTCTAAATAGATTGAAACTTGTAGTTGTTTTCATTTTTAACCAAATGTCTCCCAACATACACTAATGTTTTACATAGACTCAATAATTGTTTTCCCAACCAAAAATAATTGCCATCAGTGAGGAAAAGAAAGTATTTATTGCTCATCTTAAAGCAAAACAAAGCAAATAAGACTATCATCTCTAGAGCATTGCTATTTTGCCTCAAGTGATATAATCTTAAAATTGTAGATGCTTGAAATGTCTTATTTTGAGACAGAATGCACTTCAACACTAACTTCCTAATGTTTAATATACATGTTTGTACAATGCAAACTTACCCTACAGAAGATTTTAATCCTAAGAGATAGAAAAGAATGTGAATCCACCAGATGCTCTGCTGGGGAAGGAGGGACAATCGCCTCCTGTACCTGTACCAGTCAAATCTGATTTGACGGTACACTCACACAAAAATAATAAAATTAAAAAAAAAAAAAAGAATGTGAAGAGTATGATGCAAGAACTATAAATCATATAAGTCTTATATCAAAGTACATCTCCTGCATAATTTTTACATTAAACCTTCCATCACTTTGCTTTAATGAAATGTTATGTGCCCTCAAGCTGACTCCAACTCATAAAGATCCTATGAACAACGTCTCTGAATTGTGCCGTATCCTGAGTCAACTTCAACATTTCCAATTCACTTAACTTCAGTGCCATAATCACTGTGTCACTCCATCTCATTAATGGTCTTCCTTTCTCATGCTGGCCTTCTATTCTACCAAGCATGATGTCATTCTCCAAGGACTGGTTCCTCCTGACAACATCCCCAAAGTATGAGAGACAAAAGTTCACCATTCCCCTTGCCTGCAAGCTGTAAACTGGTTTCACTTTCTCCAGGACAGATCTATTCTCTTGGCAGTCCATGGCAGGTTCAATACTCCAGTACCACAAATAAAAGGCACTGATCCTTCTTTTTTTATCCTAAGTCCTGAGCTAACTTTCAGACGCATTAGATGCATTGCAAGCAACTAATAAGATCAAAGCTTTGATCAGAAGTAACTTATATTTAGTCTGACATCACTGCTTTAGGAGTTTGGAAAGGTTCTTGACAGAAGATTTCCCCAATGCTGCTTGTCTTTGGTGTGGATTTTGGACCCAATTTTAATTTTAATTTTAAGATGAAATTACTAACTTTAATCCTTTTTCCATTTATCACGATGCTGCTTATTGGTCCCGTGGTAAGGATTTTTGTATTCTTGATGTTTAGGTAAAATCCATACTGAAGGCTGTAGACCTCAATCTTCTACACCAAATGCTTTAAGTACTCCTCTCTTTAATCAAGCAACGTTGTGTTATCTGCATAACGCAGGTTGTTGATGAGTCTTCAGACTGATCCTGATGTCACATTCTTCTTCAATGAAACAGTAAATTAATATTGAAGTGTTTTCTTTGGTCACTGTTAGCCAAAAGGCAAAATTAACACATATATGTAACACCATCAAAGTAAAAAATATTTAACCATAAAAAACCCTTAAAATGTATTTAAATCACCAATAAAGCTCAGAAATAATATCTTTAAAACATAAAGAAACACAAAACAATTTTAGCAACAAAAAGGGAACCATGAGAAGGAATAATAAAAATCCAATTAACAATCCACTAATACTTTTCATCTAAACATTTAATGCTGGTTGGGTTTTGAGATTTAAATTCACCAAAGCTTTTTAAAAACCCATATATTCATTTGTTTTTAAATAGTCTAGATGAAGACTACTGATGGACTATCTTATCTAAAGAATAAGCAAGTCTGTCTTGGATGAAGTACAACCAAAGTGTTCCTTTGAGGCAAGTATGATGAAACTTTTTCTCACATACTTTGGATATGTTCTCAGGAGAGGTCAAAGGCCTTGGAAAAAGGCATCATGTGGGAAAGGTGGACTCAGAAAAAAGAGACAGATTGACACAGTGACTATTAGAATGGACTCCAGCATATCCAAGATCATAAGGATGGGGAAGAATAGGGTATCAGATCTGTTGTTCACATGGTCGCTAAGAGTCATAATCAACTCAATAGCACTAAGCTACAAATTATCCTATCACACACAAAAGGAGCTCTTTCAGCAGAATTTCAAGACTTAAAGTAGCCAGAATCACACTAATCCAATTCACTATACATGCAATCACAATAAGCTGGTAGCCAAATATATGGCAGCCAACAATATTCAATATATCACAAACTTCATTAGCACCACAGCAGAACAAAAGCCTCAACTGTCAGATTATGTCATTAACTGGTAATCAAACCAAAGCTCCCATCAGCGAGATGAAAATTCAACTACTGAATCACCTAGTGCCTCATTTGTGGTATACTCTTCACTAATTGTAATTCATGGGTTAATGCATAATGCTTTTATTTGTGATAGAATAATTTGTAGTTTGGTGCTGCTGAGTTGATCATAACTCTTGCCCCACTCCAACCCAGTTTAAAATAGAAACTGACCTAATCTGTCATTATGTAACTTTGAGTAGGAACCACTCAAAGGTGACCTCCAATGGGTTTTTCAGTGGCAGTAAACTGAAGGGAGGAGATCACCTAACTTTCTCCTGCATAGCAACTTGTGGATTCAAATCACATGCCTCTCAGCAGGCAGTTGCAACCCCTTACAACTATGCCACCAGAGCTTACACAATTTACATGTACAAAAGTCTAACTTTCATAAGACCACAACTACTTTCTGCACTCTCCCACATCGTGAAAGAAACTAAAATTTCCCTTTGTTATTTTCACATCATTTGGTTAAGCAATATTCTTCTTTGTAAAGCTAACTGAAATTATTTCTTTTACAACGTTTCTAGCCAGAGAGGTAAAAGTCTGCACTTTTCTTTAGGTTGGATGCCTTCAAATCAATTCTGACTCATGGCAACATCCATTTGTCTCATAAGAGAACTCCACTTCAGAACAGGGTTTTCAATGGCTGATATTTCAAAAGTAGACTGTGAAGCTACCTTTCCATCTTTTGTTTATACTTTTTAAAGAGCTAAAACTTTAACCTTAAAAGAGATAATTTTAAAGTGAAATCTCTATGGGAAACAATAGACCAGCAGTTCTCTTCCTATTCTCAAATTGTACGACTAAATAATATGTAAATACAATTTGTCATTTTTTTGGCAAAAACCTCTAAATATAGCTTCATAAAGTAGTTTGTCAACAATTTATGGTGCTTTATAAAAGAGTGAAAAGACAATCAAATATTGAGAGATAATGTGGGGAGAACCATATATATACCTGATAAGCCTAATATTCAAAACATGTTTTTAAAATTTTTGAATTTACAAGTAAAAGGGTGAGATAATCCAATCAAAATATGATCAAAGGGTGTCAAAAGACCATTTACAAAAAGGATATTAAAATAACCATCAGGCACAGTATACTCAATGTCATTAATCATTTATAGAGATGCAAGTCAAAACCACAAAGAGATATCATCTCCTTCTTATCAGACTGGCAATGATAAAAAAAGAGACAGAGAAGGAAACACATACTGGGCAAGGGCATGGAAAACTGGAACACTCATAAGTAAAGGTGGGAACGCAAAATGGTAATTATTCTAAAAATTGAGCATATGATACAGCAATCTCAATCCCTGGTGTATCCCTCAAAAAAAATGAAGGCAAAATGTAGAAACCAATATAAACTGCAGTCCTTTCACAAAAGCCAAAAGATGGAAACAACCAGAATGTCCATCAACAGGTGAATGGATACATAAAATAATGGTATTTGTACATAATGAAAGACAACTCAGCTATAAAGAAACAAAGTCTTATTGTGCATGAATGGATCTTGAAAATACCATGTTGAGTGAAGTAAAACCAGTTTTACTCTATGTAAGATATGTTTATACTATGTGATCTCATTTATATGAAATAAACTTAAAATAGAAACAAAAGATTATTAGCTGTTATCAGGGGTGAGAAAGAGGGAGGTTTGGCTTAGAAAGTACGGAATTTATCTGACTAGTGGTAGAATGATTAGAAAATATACAGAAAGAATGGTTGTACAACTTGAAGAGTTACCAATGTAATTAAATTGGGCACATACAAACTGCTGAGAGGGCACAGGGCTTGTTCTGTATCTTTTCACAAGTGGGAGGAAACAATAATTATAAAACTTTATGTAATAAAGATACTAAGAAATTCTCATTCCTGCTAAATTAGAACCAACTCATAGCTAACTCTCAAGAACTTGAGAAGCTGCAAATCAGAAGACTGCCCATCATTTTCCTGAGTGGATTCAAACTGCCGACCTTCAGGCTAGCAGAGTGACTCCCTATTCTTCACTCAACATCAATTATCACTTTATTTTACTTTGTTGTTATGTAATGTTCAGTTGGAGCAGGCCCACAGCTGACCCTCCAGCTGGCTTGCAGAGGCAGTAAGTCACATGGGAGAATACTGCTCATCTTTCTCCCACCAAGCTGTTGGAAAGCACTCCTTTGAGGGGCCGAGCATATCTTACAGGTATTTGACAAAATAAATAAAATACCATTCTTAGAAAAGCATTTATCTCTTTCTTCCTAATTATTATACCAAGTAGCTATCATTCTATACATATTGGCTGATATTCACAATATACTAAAAGCTGGATGTGAACAGTTACTATTGTATTCTTCAGTTCCGTATTTTTGTTATTAAAATTCAATATTTTATAAACTGATAAAATGAGTCCAGAAAGAAAAAACTGATATACACATTACTATGAACATGATGAAACAGAAAAACAGACTAGGATTTAAGAGATCTTAAGCAAATTATTTCCCATCTTTACATCTAAAGTTTTCCATTTGAAATGTTTACCTTAATTGAAATAAGATGAAATTTTAAAATCTTGTTTAGCAGTGCAATATCCTATGTATGGATTATGTAACTGGTGCTCCTAAAAATCACAAAATCTTAAACAACTTTTCATTTTTTTTAGTATTGAAAATTTACTAAATTTTACTCCAACCTGTACTCTATTAAATTTCAAAACCTAAAAAAAAAGTATTTATAGAATAATTTTTAATATACTTCAGAGAAGCACACTGATAAAAATTTTTTTTTAAACAGTGTAAAATTAAAGTGTTGAAGTCTGTGCATTTTAATGTAAGTGTGGAAGAGAAATGCATGCAGTATTACAATGTATGGAAGGTACCCTGGCAGAATGATGGTTTAAATAAACAGTTGCTAATAAAAAATCAGTGATTTGAATTCATCAGCTCCACAAGAACTTCCAAACTGCTCTCAAAAAGATTTACAGCTTAGGAAATTTCCATGAGGCAGTTTCACATTGCCCCTGGGTCCTTATAAATCAGAATCAACTAGATAGCACATAATAATATATAATGTTTAAATATCCTTCTCCATTAATTACTCTGAAAAATGGGACAAAGTCTCTAATTTCCATTAATTGTCATGTCTTCAATATAGACTTAAATTCTAATAATCACACACATGCTTTTAAATGTGTAGTTACAAAACAAGAACTCTACACAGCCTTTATCAGCTTCCAAATAAAGTTAGTAATCCCAATTTGTATGAACTAGATTTCTGAAAACTGACTGCATAATCACTGCAATTCAAATAAGAAGGGAAAGAGGAGGGGAGGCATTATGCCTTTCTTTCCAATACCAATGTCAACTACAGTTCTGCTCATAACTATTTATAATTCTGTTACAGCCACAAGACTTCACAAGTAGTTGCTAAGCAACAGCAACACTGCTGAGTTCAAGGCTATTGGAAATCTGGCGCTCTGCCATATGAAACTATTTGACTGAGCCTAGAGCATCCAGAATTTAAAGAAAAAATAGAGAAGGAAAAGAGAAAAAAATAATCCCAAGGTGACTCAGTGGTAACTCCCATTAGCCACAAAACACTAGTAAGCTCTTTTCAAAAGTTCAAGATTCTTACTTTGGTATTTCCATATTTACTATATATTTTCCTCTGTTAAGTTTTTTGTATTTTCTATGTTAATACAAAGGTTGTAAAACTATTCTGCAGGTGAACAGGGAAAAAAAAGGCTTACAACTAAATAAACATATTGGGCAGAAAAAAATAGCCCTTGGAGATTGTTAGCAGTCTGGGGGAATTTACTGTGATTTTCTTTATTGATTTTATTTCTTCAAAGTCACCGAACAACAAACTACACACTTCCTTGAAATTCCTTAATTCTGATAGGTTTAATTACAAAATAAGAGAGATTAACTTTCATACTCGAAAATGCATTGCTTTTTCACTTTTAGAAGACATCAAATAAATATGTATTTAGGGTATTTTTAATAACATCTTATGATTACATTTGAATAACAGTAATTTCTACTTTTCAACATAAACTAAAAAGGCACTGATTATGTTTCAATGCTTATTAATAAAAATTAAAACTAACAACAAACGCTGGCGAGGTTGTGGAGAAACTAGAACCCTTATTCACTGTTGGTGGGAGTGTAAAATGGTACAACCACTGTGGAAGGCGGTATGGGGCTTTCTCAAAGAGTTGCAAATAAGAGATACTATTAGACCCAGCAATTCTACTACTGGGAATGTACCCCAAAGAGGCCATAACTGACATCCAAGTAGATATATGCACACCCATGATTATCACGGCTTTGTTCACAATAGCAAGGAGTTGGAAACAACCCATCAACAAAGGAATGAATAGAGAAGCTGTGGTATATTCACACAGTGGAATACTATGATGCATTGAAAAACAGGACATTATGCTGAGTGAAGTATCTCAGTCACAAAAGGATAAATATTTCATGGTGCCATTGTTGTAAAGCATGACTGACATCAGGGTTGAGAGGAGACTGAGAAGGATGGGTTCAATAATGTATACTGCACTGAAACAAATGAGGGAGAAAAATGTTTAAGAGGGAAAATTATTAGGTATTTTTGTCATGACAGGAGTCCAGAGCAAAGGCTGTATAGTAGAGTGGACCTGGGGGGAGGGATTGTAAAACAATGAAAATTTTTCTTTTACTTTTCCAAGAGGGTAGTGTACTAGAGGGGAGAGTTGGGAGGGGAGAAAAGAGCAAGAATGAATGAATGGGAATCCAAAGTCTCTGTAAATTTTCACTGAAATTAACAATTTAAAAAACCACATCAAAAAAAAGACAAAATTAAAACTAAGTGCAAAATATTAGTTCTTGTCAAAGAAACCAAGGTTATTTTATACCTACTGGTAAAACACCACAGACGTTTTAGACAAGTAAGGACTAGAATTAAAGACAAGAACAAAAAAATGTAAAACCACATTTAATAATGTTCTAGGAATGCTGACCAAACCAATAAGAGTTCAGAAAGTATCAGAAGATAAAATGATTACTTAATGCAGACTAGCAAGAAAAATTTATGGATAATAGTAACATTTTAAAAATTGCCATTATTAAAAGTTATGTGCATAATGACAAATACGTTCAGAGGCAGGTGGATGAACTGGAAGCTATCCCAGAGCCAGTCCCTACTTTCCCACCCCAATGGAGTCCCTGTCACAGTTCAAGCTGATGCTGCAAGTGTATCTCAAAGCAACCCTTTGAACAACAGATCTGAACCTTGCCCTATCCATTGCCATCCTCACTATTCTAATAGAGCCCACTCTTACTGTCAACTGTGTCAATCCATCTCTCTGAGGGTCTTCTTCTCTTTTGCTGCCTCTCTAGCCACCTTTTAAACCATGGAGTCCTTTTCCAAAAACTAGCCTTTCCTAACCATGTGCTCCAAAAATGTGAGAAGCCGCCTCATCATCCTTGCCTCCAAACTGGAGCCTGGTTGCACTTTCACCAAGCCATCCTGATTTGTTATTTTGGCAGTCCATAGCATTGATAATACAGTATTCTTCTCCAAAACCCCAGCTCAAAGGCATTTATTCTTCCTCTGTAATCCATACTCACTGTCCAACTTTCAGATGCATAGCAAGCGTTGCTGTCAGTTTGCCGGCAACTTAACAGCAACACCCTGATAGGGGTAAGCACAACTGAGATAAACCACTCTGGGAGATGGTCAGAGAGTCAATCTAGCTCAATTTTATTGGGATTTGCAGTGCACTTATAAACAGCAAGACAGGACAATGTGGGCTTACAGACATGGGGACATGCGGATTGGTTTGGAGAACCTCAGCCTCAGGCAGACCACTCCCAGCTCAACAGATGCGACAGTCATCTTCCCAGGTGGCAAGCTTTCTCAAGCCGGTACAGCCCAACATAGAGGAGCTTTCTCTACCCCATGTTAAGGGCCATTGGGAGGCTTGCACTTATCTGGAGCTGAGGCGATCTGTCCTGGCCAGAAGCCTTTCCTTCCTCCCCTACATCCCGCAAAATATCATCCCTTTTTTCTTTTAAATGAGCCCAAAGAGGGGAAAGTCTCTGGTGTAGACTCTCGTGTTTCTTGGGAGGAGGACAATCCAATGACAGTAAAGGTACAAAAATTATTCAGTGCAGCTGCTTGGGAATTATTCTGTATTGTGGAAAGGTCTACGGTTGCTCTTGTAATGACAACTGGGGAGACAATAGAAAGGTTAGAATTGCCATAACTTCATTTCTGGATTGGATTCGGAGATGAATATAGGATAGTGAAGAGAGCCACATACATGTAGGAAATGTGGGTAAAGAAACAAAAGTTACAAAACCTGATTAGCTTCTTTTGCTGTGGCACTACTGATAGTCAAATCAGTGTTATAAACACAGGACCACTGGGTTTACCACTCCCAGGGTTAAGGTCAAGAGCCTGTTGGTTGAATGCCCTTAGCATGCCCCAGGTCACAGGTGTCTGTGGCGTCTGGGGCTGTGACTTCCTTTTCCTGTCTCCTCCTCTTGGTGTGGATGCTCAATCGATGCATCTTCTCAGAAGGTGGGTTGGAATCGGACATGACAATCAGGAACCCACACAGGATGTGGTTTGTTCTGTGGGAAAATACAAGCAAAACCTCCCCCAAAGGTCAGTCAAGGATGCCCTTTCCATACTTGATCTAATGGGATCCTTCCACATAACCCACATTGGCAGCTCACTAGGAGGTGTATCTGACTGCCAGTGAACACATACTGGGGAGGTTTTGAAAAAACTACCCTCATCATTTATCTGTCCAATCATGAGGGGTGTTTAAATTAAGGCTTAATGAATTAAGCTGTGCCTTTGCCCATGGAGAACAAGCCCCATCATCTCTAACAGCTGTCCTAACTCTCTCCCAGGACATGGATATCACTGTAAAGGATGTTCAGGTGAGGGATGTATGCCAACAAGAAACATGTGCCTCAGAGCACACAAATCACACAATACCTTGTGTAAAGGACACTCGGGTGTTAAGCCCACTGCCCCTAGCCCCCACACCAAAAGAGCACACACATACCTCAGAGTTCCAACCAGCATCTCACTGATCACACAACACCTCAGCCCAAGAATTTCCCGTTTCTTCACTGCTTTCTCTATATCATCCCCACCTGCTTTCTTTGTTTTCCTCACTTCTTGGGAGAGTAGAGTAGGGTTGTGCAAGCATCTGCTCTAAGTTCTTTAGGTCTGTTTTTAGGTCCCCTGCCATAACACTTTATAAACAGCTGATGGTATGTTTCTTCCAATGGTGCCACAGTCTTTGTCATATCCTAGTTCTGACTGATCTCCTTTGCCAGCATGTCCTTTGCCAGTCCCTGTCATTCCCTCTGAGAGAAATTTCATCCTGATTCATTGGGAAAAGGGGAACTGCATCCTCTTAGCTACTTCCTGCTGAAAAAAAGGGCATTGTTGGTCCCAGGGTGAAAATCTTCTCTCACTACTCTAAAGACCCCAGGTTTGCACATTGAGTATGTGAGCAGCAATAATCCAAGGGGCAGTATCAAGAACTGTTGTCCAAAAGGAAGAATCTTGAAATTGTGTAAGTTTGATCTCCCTACTTTCTAACAAAGACATTAAATATTTTACTTAAGGATCTTCCAAATTGCTTGCCGAATCTTTTAAATTAATTACCCTTGCTAAGGCAAGGAGAATACTTGCCCAATAAGATGGACCTACATCGGGTTTTCTGCTCCTTGACAGGGGCAAGCACAGAAAGAGAGAAGAAAGAAGAAAGAAAAGAATTTTCCTTTGCTTTTCGCCCAAGTAAGGGGTGCTTACCCAAAGACCTATGCCAGGTCTCATCCCTTCCACCTACATCAAATTTTAACCTGCTATGTCAGGCCTCCAAAGCTACATCAGGTTTTCCCTGACGAGAGTGAGCATGGAAAAGTGTGCTTACCCAATACCTGATGGGAGTGAGCACAAAGGGTACTCACCCGAAAACTTGACGGGACTGAGCACAGAGGGTACTCCCCAGATACTACATAAGGTCCATCTCTGTTTCAGGCACCATATGTGACTGTCTGTTTGCCGGCAACTTAACAGCGACACCCTGATGGGGGTAAGCACAACTGAGATAAACCACTCCGGGAGATCAGAGTCAATCCAGCTCAATTTTACTGGGATCTGCAGTGCACTTATAAACAGGAAGACACACAAGGTGGGCTTACAGACGTGGTACATGCACATTTGTTAGGAGAACCTCAGCCTCGTGCAGACCACTCCCAGCTCAAATGATGTGACAGCTATCTTCTCAGGTGGCAAGCTTTCTCAAGCCAGTACAGCCAAGCACAGGGGAGCTTCCTCTACCCCATACTAAAGACCACTGGGAGGCTAGCACTTATCTGGAGCTTAGCTGATCTGTCCTGGCCAGAGGCCCTTCCTTCCTCCCCAAGATCTCACAAGAGCAAGTAATGGAAAATTCATGTAAAAAGATCATCAGTAACATAATGTGCGCCTTAGTCTTTAAATTGGCATCTTTTTAATTGACATCCTTTGACACTTTGATTCTTGACAGTAAATTTTTCCCAATGCAAAAGTCTTCTGATTTCTTGACTGCTGGTACCAAGGTTATTGGATGGATCTAAGCAAGATGAAATAGCTGACAACTTCAATCTTTTCTCCATCTATCATGATTGGTCTAATGATGAGGACTTTTGTTTTCTTGATGTTCGTTCACATGTAATCTACATTGAAAACTGTAGTCTTTGATTTTTTTTAAACTAGGCCAAATTGTGAATTTAGCCTTCAGAGAGCAAGCCCAATGCAGAGAAATCTGTTAAATGGGAAAACTACCAGAACTCTCTGGAAGAGGAATAGCTCAATGGTATGAACTATAGATTCTCAGCAGCCCTTAAGAAGCCAACATGGTATTTCTGAAAACATTCAAAGCCAGAGAAGTATAGTGGCATGTCTCAGGTCTCTCATGAGAAGAATCCATTTGATGAGTTAGTTTGTATTAATGAGTTTTCACTTATGGCTGTCAAATGTCTGAAAAAGTTGGTTGTGATAGAAGTATAAATATAAAGAATAAGAAAAACTGTTATAAAAGAAGGAAACTACTTAAGACTTACCATACTATTATTTAGGGGTTTCACTGGAAAGAATTCTGTGTAATAAAAAAGTTCATATCAAAATTATTCTATTTCTTTTACTAAATAAAAAAGACTAGGGCAGTGATTGCATGGAAAAAAGGAAGAAAACGGTTTAATCCAGAAAAATGTATCTTGAAATGCTGAAAAGCATTTTCAAGAAAGTCTTAGTCAGATTTTTTTCCCTTCATTGGGGAAGGTATCTTTCTTAGAGGCTTAACTTTACAGAATTCTTTTCCTAGAGCAAAGCATGGTCAAGACAAACTGCCAACAGAAGAACCCACTAATAACTTTGATAAGACCACCAAATGGTCAATCTAGGACATGTAATGTCTTTGAGTTAACTGGACCGAACACCTACTGAGAAAATGGAAAATTCCTATTCTGCATTAACCTATTAACATCATAGTTATCAAACGCTAATTGAGTTTTATGCAGTATCTCAAAGGGGTGAGCAAGTTTGAAGACTTATAAATCAAACATAAGGTTTATCTTTAAATATATGCCCAAAATCTTGTGTTTTGTTTATATGTATATCTTGATAATTTATAAAGTTTCTATAATCTTCTAATAGTTCAAGAAATTCTATGTTGTGCTCACTGTATAAAATTTAAGACCATAAGACCTCTTTAATAAAAAATTTGACATTAGCCCCCGGCGCGCCTCCCCGTGGTGCCGGGGGTTACGCTGCTGTGCAAGAGCATGAGTTTGCGCATAACTGGGGCCCAGCCCGCTGCAGGCAGCCCTTTTAACCGCGAGCGACACGCCAGCAGACCAGGCCTTTGCCGGGGTTTGCCTCTTGGGTCTCAATTCTTAGGATGATCCCTTTGGGAACGGATAGTAGGCTCCTCGACTATTGCGTTTCCTGTGTGTGCTGTCATCTAATAAACTTTAGGTGTTATTTTTAAAAAAAAAAAAAATTTGACATTAATGTTATGTGAAAATCCAGATAAAAAACAATTTCTCACATTTTTGTACAATGTACAAGATTTATGTAAAAGATTTTAGTTTAACTCTTTAAGAACTACTGATGAAAATAATTCAAAAGGACATGTTATAATGTACAAAAACTGCAATTATATATCCTTTAAATTTTATATTAGTTTGCTTACAAAGTTTGTATACACTGTGTTTCATACTATTATTCATTCACACTGTGTTTCATATCATTCTCATGTATTAAGTTTCATAAAATTAATCACCATTGGACCTTGTCCATCATTACCCTTTCTTTTCAAGTTGTTGCTGGATACTTTCCATATCCTTCAACCCCTCCCTGCACCTACCAAATTGTACAACCTTATAATTCCTTCCCCCCTACGGCCCATCCTTACACCTCTGCTCCTACCCATGCCCCTCTTGGGACCCCATACATGTTTTACTAGTTATCCTTCTATTTTTTATAATAATGATCTTATACAGTATCTGTCCATATGAGACTAAGTTAGTTCACTCAGCATAATGATCTCCACCCTCTCCCAAATTATGTAGTATTTTTTTAAATTGCTGTTCCTAAGTGCTGCATAGTATTTCATTGTGTGAATGTACCACAATTTTGCAATCCATTTAGTTGTGGTTGGACATTTGGACTGTTTCCAAGTTCTTGCAAAGGTGAATAATGCTTCTATGAACATCTCTGTGTCTCAGTTCCTTAGTAGTGGAATAGCTGAGACATAAAGAGTTTCGATGTTCAACTTTTTGAGAAAACACCAAACTGCCTTGCAGAATGGCTACCATTTTACAATCTCACCAAAAGTGTATGAGAGTTCCCACCTCTCCACAGATTACTGCTTGCTGACTTGCTAAATTTTGCCACTGCTACTACAGTGAAATGGTTACCTCATTGTGGTTTTGGTTAGCTTCTCTTATTGCAATTGATTTTGTCAGCATTTCTTGATGTGTCTGTTGGCCATCCAAATGTCTTTCTCTGTGAAAATTCTTTCCATGCCTTTTGCCCATTTTGTAATTGGGTTATCAGTCTTTTTCTTGTGGAGGCCCAGGCGCAGTCTGTAAACTTTTGACATAAGACCCTTGAGATATTGCCAAATGTTTTTTCGTAGTCAGTAGGTTTACTTTTCACTCTGTTGGAAAATATTTTTCACACACACACACACACACACACACACACACACAGAGGAATTTAATCTTTAGAAGGTCCTCTTCATCAATTTTAATTCGCTTCAGATTGTGCATTTTTCTCTGTATCTGGCAGTCTCATTATGCCACAGACTAGCCCATCTAAGCTTGATTCCAGTTTGTCGCTGATGAACTTTAAAATTTTGGGGTTTTACTCCCAGGTCTCTAATCCACCTTGAGTTGATTTTTTTGTATGGTGTGAAATGTGGATCCAGTTTCAGCTTTCTGCAGGTAGAAGTCCAGTTTTGCCAGAACCATTTGTTAAAAAGGTTACAATTTCCCCAAATAATAGGTTTTATTTCGTTGTCAAATATCAGTTGACCATGGATAGAGAGGCCTATTTCTAGGTTCCTGATTCTATTACATGGGTCTGTGCGCCTGTCATTACACCAATACCATAATGTTTTGGTTATTACCACTAGGTAGTAGGTTTTGAGGTAGGAGAGTGCTATGCCTCCCATTTCATTGTTTTTCAAAAGTGCTTTGCTTACTCACAGCCTCTTTCCTCTCCAGATAAACTAGACAATTTCCCATTTTATCTCCTTGAAAAATGAATTTGGTGCCTGTATTGGGATTGTGTTGAACATGTACATTGCTTTCAGTAGGACAATTACATATTTTAAAAGTTTAAAATCTATTCAGAAAGCCACCTTACTATCTGACATGTCAAACGTGTTTGTTACTTGTTACCCACTAGTACTTGAGATAATAAAACTTCTTGCATTAAAAATAACAGTGAAAAAATGTTTGCCCTATGAACCTTAAAACTTACTGCCCTTAGGTAATTTTTAAACCTTAAGTGAAAAATATTCCCTGAAGGCTGCTTAACATCAAATAATAGTTTATCTTAGACTAGTACAGAGTGCTTGCCTTAAGATATAAGGTATATGAAGAACTACCTATATAGAAACAAACTGACAACAGCAACTCCAAAATTACACAGGACAGTAGAAGGTAGTGGAGGTCAGAAAAAGAAAGCGAGAGCAGTAGCATAGCTTAAATAATGTAACCAATGGTGCTAAATTATATGCATAGAACTAATAATGACATATTGCTGTATATAGTCTCAACTCATTACTACTGAATCAGAATCAACTCATAGTTGAACTGCTGCAGGTTGTAAATTGCATGGGAAAAGACTGTCCATCGTTCTTCCATGGAGCTCCTGGTAGATCTGAATTTCCAGAGACACCACCAATGGGTTAACCATCAAACTCTCTATAGACTATGCCACCAGAGCTCCCTCAACAAAAATAAAATGTATTTGAGAGAAAAAAATAAAATGCCTGCAATAAATATTACAATAATTTCAAAAAATGAATATAGTAATTATCTAAGAGATAAATATGATAAAGAATGCAATTTATGATACTAAAATCTTAACAAATTATCAAGGAAAAGAAGGACTTGAAAAGATGAAAATGAATCAAAATAGAAATTGCATCTAAGCACAAAAGTAGACTATTTTGTTAAAATTAACAAAAAATTTCAAAAACACACAAAAAGAAATTTGGGGAAATTTCTGCAGAGCAGTGTAAAATTAGTATCTAGAATGAAAAAGGACATTAGTGAATTAAAACAACAAACAATCTAAGAATAAAGAAACATGAACAGGCAATTCATAAAACAACAAGACACTTTCACTAATAAACAGAAAAAAATAATTTTAAGCTGTATAGACAAATACAGCTACCAACAATGAACAGCAGAAAGTAGTAAATTTTGGTTTTCACAATTACTTTTAGGGCAAAGTAGTAGACAATGGATTATATTTGACATGCCACAACCCTTCAAGTTCTAAAGTAAATTCACGTGTTTTAAGAAAGTAATGCAAACAAACAAAAAAAAGAAAGTAATGCAAAAGGATCCTTACTGTACCATTGGAAGAGCACAAACAAAATTTAACATCCATCACTAAGAGAATATAAAAAAAAAAAAAATTAGAGTATTTGCCAATGGGCACTAAGCAGTTAAAAAAGAATACTCTGTTTCATGAGCATAAAAAAAGTTATATGAGAAATACCATTAAATGTACAAAGTAACGAGAGTGCAAACACTGGAGCCAGACATACCTTTCTACTTGTCGCCATTTCCTAATTACTAAATAAAAGTACTTTCTTGTTCCTTCAGTATGTTTATCTATGAAACAGAGATGATAAAAGTGTCTACTCTTACTGGAGTGCTAGGGAAATTAAATAACACATGGAAAATACTCAGATATAGTAGCAGAGTCCCTATGTACTGCAAAGTAAAAGAAATTTTATATTAAAAAGTAAACCACTAAATGCTTCCCATTTTTATGCCATTACATTTTAAAACAAAATAACATACTTTTAAATATTATATAATGGTGACAATTACATTTTAGGCTAAAAAGACAAAAACTGTAATAGTTACAGAAATTCACTTGGAGACAGACAAGAGACTAATAAGTATAGTCTTTCATCAAGATGCAATTTGCCAGTTAGAACTTTTAAAAATGAAAACATATTCAGGCAATTTACATTTAAACAAGTTTACCTAACTTACCTCTCTTCTATTCAAATCCTAAACCAGGGCTGCACTGACATTTGTGAATGTCAACAGGTAGTGACACACAGACACTAAGCCCCAGAAGAAACAGAGAGGCTATTTAAAAAGAAAACTATCAGTATGTACCATATTTCAAAGCACCTCTTCCATTTCTAACAATTATCTGAGTCAGCATCCATCCACATAAAATAGGAAATTTCAAATACAAAAATAAGCTAATATAATTAAGATTTTTAAAAAGAAATTGTTATGTATCACTGAGTTGGAACCAGTTCACCACCCTCCAGCAGGTTTTCAGAAATAATAAACTGCATGGGAGGAGACTACCCTTTCTCTCATGGAGCAACTGGTGCATTCAAATCTCATATCATGGGATGGGCAGCACATCTCTTCACCAATAGGTTACTAGAGCACCCTAAAAAAGAAGAAGAGGTGCCAAATACTCAAACAAAACAAAAAAAAAAAGATAATCAGTATAATTTTTAAAAAATATATTAATATCCTGAAAGTGACTGAAACACTGTTATGCCTATAGATTAAGCAAATCTTAAATCAATTTGAAATCTTGGAAATTAAAAAATCAATGTAATACTAATAACTAAGGGGGGAAATTGCTTAATAATAGACTGAGAAATAAAATAGCATCAGACTTGTCATCAGCAATACTAAAATTAATAACCGCAAAATTCAGGGGCAGAGATTTTATCCCAGAATTCTGTCACCAGCTAAAGTAGCAAAATAGTGGATAGAGAAGATACCTCTTTTGAGAGCACAGAATAAGAAGAGACCCTTGCTAAATTAATTACATGATGATACACAAGCAGTCCTCAAATTAGAAACAAATTTCATCTTGAAGGTTATCTTTAGTATGCAAATCAAACTTAAGAGGAGATAGATAGATAGATAGATAGATAGATAGATAGATAGATAGATAGATAGACAGATAGATAATCTTAGCATATAGAATACCTTTTTAAACATAAAAGAGAGAGAGAGAGCTCTGGTACTAAGTATAAGGAATTGAACTGCCAACCTAAAGGCACACCATTCAAATCCACCAGCTGCTCCACAGGATAAAGACGGGCAGTCTCCGTCCACGCAATTTATTTCCTCTGAAAACCAACTGGATGGTCAGCTATGAGAATAATATATTAAAAAGTGAAAGTGAAAGAAGCACTCTTTTATACACTGAAACATCTTTTGAATAACAAAGTGGTAACAAAAGTAATGGCTTTATGTGCACCACAAAGTAGTATCTATTATTACAAACCACTACATATTTCCCAAATTTTTAATTTAGTGGACTTTGTAGAGACTGGTTCGTAATCTGGGGTACATATGTACGAATATTAGGTGTGCATAATAACCAGAGAAAAGCAGTGATGATCCCAAGAAATACAATACACAAGCAACTGAGACAATTAGTTATCCCTTATTATCAAAATAAATATTCTAGAACTAAAATTCTAGGTAAGTACAATAGAAATTAGTAGATTTGGGGCCTGTAGAATATGGAGCCAAAAAACAACTACCCTATCAATATTAAAAAAAAAAGAAAGAATAAAAGATCTAGTACCTTTCAAAGTAGTTAAAACAACACCAAAAAGAGACTGATAGATGCTCTAAACAAGATAGAACTATAACAAAAAGCATAGGAAGCTTGAAATGGGATGGAAGACAGAACATTAAACAAATGTTAACAACAAAAAGTAGGTATTTACCTACAATATGTACTATCTATTTTTTTAAAAAAGTATAGCTTCTATTTTTGTATATTTTCTATTGATTATAAAGGTACAATCTACCAGAAACATATACCTAATAGCTTAAACTCACATAAAGCAAAAACAGGTTAAAATTTTTCAGAAATATAATAAATCTATATAGAGATGGCAAACTTCTTTCTAAAATTTCTAAACAGTTAACTAAGAATATATTTGCTAATTAACATGATAGAAAAGTAGATCAACAGAATTGTATTATGGATTAAATTGTATTCCCCAAAAAATTTGATTCTAATCTTAACCTCGGTATTTAGAAATGTGCATCATTTTGAGATTAGGGATCTTTTTATGTTACTCAGATTCTACCAGAGAAGGTAGATCCTCAACCTAATCACTTCTAAAAGGTATTTTTTTAAAAAAAAAAGCACAGCAGAGGAGAAGTATGGCCCTATCTGCACGCAAAGGAAAGGTAAGGAATGTAAAGAGAGTTCCACAATTATTTATAAAAGGCCCACCCCTAAAGCCAATGCTCTGATTTGGATCTCCAGCTTTCGAACTGTAGCAAAATAAATTTCTGCCATCAACATTTCTCTAACTCTGGTGAAACTGTTTCTGGAGAATGAAATGCATATATATACAAATATACAGTTTTCTATATTTCACTAGCATATATACTAAAACAACTTAGAGACAGAGAGAGAGAGAGAGGTGTGTGGGTGTGTGTGTGTGTGTGTGTGTGTGTGTGTGTGTATAAAATCAATACATATACATTGATTCTATTATCACAGCCTCCAGTTTTAAGCACCCAACCAACCATGCAGTAATTACTGAGCAATTCCTTTTCAGGGTCTAGAAAACTGGTTGTTGGTTGTGGAGGTGGTGTCAGGATCTAGAAAACTGGTTGTTGGTGATGTTTCTGCAGTAGTTAAGCGTTGTCAAGTTGCTGTGACTCACAGCAACCCTATGTACAACAGCTCTGAACCTGCTCTATCCTGAGCCAAGCTTTTTGTCTCTGACACACCAACCCCCCCCTCCCGCAATGGGTGGTTTTTGTTGTGTACTGCAGAGTCAGAACCTACTCATAGTTGACCCTCCGGCAGGTTTTCAGAGGCAGTTAATCAGACAGCAGGAGATTGCCCATCCTTCTCCAGCAAAGCAGCTGGTGCCTTTGGGACTGCAGCACAGCTTCTTGCCACCAGGCCACCAGAGCTCCCTAGTCCCACCTAAAGCTAACACTTTTTAAACTGCAGAAAGAACATGCTGTTTATCTTCTAGAGAGAAAAGCAGAAAACCATGTAATACTCTTTTCCTTATTTCCCTTTCATTCCTATTAACATCCTAAAACTCAAATTTAAAAAAAAAATAAATTTAAAAAAAAAACAAAAAACAAATCCACTACCGTCAACTTATATGGCAACCATCCTTCAGGTTTCAGAGACTGTAAATCTTTACTAGAGGAGACTGCCTCATCTTTCTCCCACAGACTATTTGGAAGGATTCGAACTATCAACCTCTCCTTTGTACATGAACTGCACTATGATTGCGTCTAATATCTAGCCTTCGTAATATTAATGAACACACAGACTTACACTTCTTTATAAAGTTTACTCTTTACAGTAATGGTTATTTGACCTTTCTTTTTTACATATATATTTCTTTATTTTTAATTTAATGAATTTTCTTTTTTATATATGTAGTATTTTTTGATACATAAAAAGAATAATGTAAACATGCATCTATGCCTTCTTTGTACAGTTTAAGAAAGAACAGAAGATTTGATGAAATATTGAATTACTGTTTATTTTAGTTTTAGAGTTTTAAAACAACCTTGTTAAAATGTTGATAAATTTTAATTGTCAATATGGAAAAGGTAAGTGTGGAATTAGAAAACTTAATCATGCCACATGAATAATACTCATTATTTTAATGAGCCAATATGAAAATATAAGTAGTTTGTGAATTCAATGTGGTATATTTACGCTAAATTATGAGGGTACAAAATATCTCTCTGAATGTACCAGTTGATGTCACTGTAACTAAGAACTCAGACTCTAACGAAGAGATAGAACACTCTTTTATATGCAATGTGACTTATTATATAAATCAATAATATACATGATGAAGCCTACTGTTGGTTCATTTTAACTCAATCTGTAGACATGTAGAAAACTTAAAACAGTATTTTTTAAATGACAAAATCCAAATATTGCATTCAAACTGTCCCAATAATTAACACTGAACTATCAACTTTAGTATTTGTAGAACTAAAATAACCCTAAAATTTTCCAAAGGTGAGAAGACGCCTGGGAGACAAGGGGAGAGGAGGTGGGAGGAGATGGGAGTAGGGGTTTATGGGTATGGGATTAATAAAAAAAGGACCTGAATCTCTTACCTGTGGGCAGCTTGATAATGTAAAAAGGACTTCCTCTTCAGTAAGCAACTGCTACTTAGTTCATTTGCATAAATATTAACAGCTATGCAGACTTCTAGGTCAGCGTTCTTGAGTGTAAATTCTTTGTCTAGTTCATATTCATGAAAAGACATGAATACAGTATGTTGGCTATGTAGTACATTTCCTTTCAAACAGTTTCCATCTGCTGTGTAGTTTGTGCAGCAAATATCCCATTAACCACAAAACCCAAAAGAAACGTCAGACAGTACACAACATACAAATGCAAAGTATATCTTCTAAATCATTGTTATAAGTGAAGAAGCCTAGAATCAGACTCCTTTGTACTGCTTTCTATGCTGCCAACTATTAGGTCTGCAGCAACTGTGTGCTGTTAAGTACCTCCCACATATTACCCAACAGTATCAATAGGCAAAAATCTATAAAGGCAGAACTAAAAGCTTAAAAAGCTTAAAGCTTTCAACTATATAACATACTCATTGTCAAATGTGGAAGTCTCACTATTCCTTTTCTATTCCTTGAACTCTTCTTTCAATCCAAAAGCCTGAATTCTTATACATTCCAAACCAAAAAACAATCCATGACACATATTACTTGCTGCCCTAGCACAGCTAGACTGCAGTTACAGCTAGCTGGCGCCAGTAAGAACAATTTACATAAAGCAGTCCTCATTTCTTGACCAAACTGAAGAACACTGCTGAGTAAACCCTCACCATTTGTTCCCCAGTAGGCACTGAATGGTTCTAGAATATATTCAGTTATCTATTTATTCATAATTTAATCCCAGGTAATAAAAGAAAGCCAAGTACAAACAATAGTCCACATACACCCTACCAAAAATATTTTTAATTATCTAGACTTAAGTCTTACTTTTTTATTATTCCATAAATTTAAATACTGCTACTTTGAATAATTATTAAAAATACAAATTCTAGCCCGCATGACCTAAAACCTATCATCATTCTACTCTACAAGTACCTTTCAAATTTTGTTAACTATTCAATTAGAATTTTAATTGCTCATCAGATAGATTTACTCTTAAAACCATATTATTTCATGTTTACCCAAATAACAAGACCTACTCATCTTCTGGTATTTTTATGGCGGTTAAATAATTCAGTAGAGTCAACACCAGCCAATTATTACTAAAGCATGTAATCAATATCAAAACCAAATCATATTAACACTAGAACACAGTTTGTCAGGGGAGCATTTTCCCTGGATTGTTTCAATTGGTCAGATCTGACTGGCAAGAGTCAAGTAACTATCAAAGAGGTCTTTTGTTTAAATTTGTTGTAAATAGTTATTTTACCATTACATAACTATACATTTCCACTGGTTTTTTTACTTATTTTATTAAGAGTATACATATATTAAGTTTTTCAATTAGCCCTATTAAATAATAAAGGGTGCTCCAGTGGGTAAGAAAATTACATTGTCAACCAAAAATTTACCAACTGCTCTGTGAGAAAAAACTGGGCAATCTCTTACTGTGCACTTTACAGCTTCTGAAAATGTGAAGGGAGGTCAGCTATGAGTTGGTTACAACACAATAGAATACAACAATATTAAATAATAAAGAAGATACATCTCTAAAGAAGAGAATGATAAAGTTATCTGTTCACAGAAAAGGATAAGCTCCTAATAGATAAATAATCCCAAGAGTTTTCTAGGCTGTCATCAATAAGCAGTAATCTGCCTAAACAGCCATATTCTTGGAATCTGTGTCTCACAAACAACAGAAAATTCAGACAGGAGGAAATAAAATCCACTATAATTTCATGTTTTATGTACAAGTACCACAAATTCCCTCAGTAAAGGAAAAGCAGATCCCAAAAGTTTTTTCAGTAAAATATGCTGAACATAAAATCTTAGTTTGGAAAAGGCACCTTCAAAGTAACTGAGTAAATTTAAATTTCTTTTCATTTTAATTTGTTTTAGATAGTTTCCTTCTCTCAAAGTATTAATTTTGTGTACATATCCATTTATTAAGTAAAATTAGTACTTTAAAAATCAAAGGTCCAAAAATCAAATAGTCCAGAATAAAATGTAACGAAGATAGTATTTGTACTAAGGAACAAAAACAATTACCTAAGTCAATTAATCAATCATAAAACCCAAACCAGCATTTCTTACTGTCTGCAACTCTCTCATTCATATCAACTTTCCCTCATGCCTCCCAAGATATACTCCATGAGAATAGAGATCTTCTAGTCTAAAAAGCAAACAATACCTGGAAATAAGTGAACAATAAATATCTGATAAATGTGCTGAATTCAGTTCATTTTCTTTTTACTGTGGTTTAGCACTGGTCTGTTCATTTGCTGTACAGGGGTAACTCGTGGTTGCTGTGATGCTGAATACTGTGACACGGATGTGTAAAATGTGAGAATGGTTACCCATGGTGGATAGTGTTTGGTGGAGCTCCCCAATTAAAACAAGCTTGGAAGCAGGAGTGCCATCCACTATTGAAATAGCTTGCTTCCGGAAACTCTATGAACTTGGAGAAACAATAAAATTTATACAAGTGTTCAGATCTTTCTTTCATAGGTTGCTATGAGTCGTCTAAGGCTCGACAGCACTTACAACAATAACAACACACCGCTTTGCACAAGAAATTTTTGTTTTGTCCCATGTAGGCTCTTTAGAGTTTTGACTCTTAAGATTTATCTTCTGGTATTTTTACTACACATCAGCCAACAAGCTGATTTATACCCTAAAGATCTTCTAAAGTATCAAATAATCCATATTTTCCCTCAACTCTGTTACAACTCTAGAAATCATGGTTGGAATTTAAAAAAGAAATGTGTTGAAAGGAATCTTGAGGAGTTCTGGTGGTTTAGTGTTGAGGAGCTGTGCTGACAACCTGAGGGTAGGAGGTTGGAATTCACTAGCTACTCTATGGAAGAAAGATGGACATTCTCCTCTCATACGATCTACAGCTTCTGGAAAACCGACGGGAGGGTCAGCTATAAGTCAATTTAGACTTCACTGCACACAACAACAATATTTATTCACAGGTTTTGCCACAAACTACACTAGATGCTTATCCGTGTTACCTTCACTTAAATGCCAGTATCAATCCTTTATGACAGATACTACCATCTCCATTTTAAAGATAAAGAAACTTAAGAAATTGCAACCTAAAAGCACATGGTTCAAATTTACCAGCTGCTCTATGGAACAGAGATGGGCACTCTTCCTTCCTTTGAAAGCCAGCTAGAAGGTCAGCTACGGTTCAGTTCAATTCAATGACTTATAAGTACTACACAAAAGTAAGAATGGACTGGCACTTGTGGTTATTACAACAATGGGCTCAGAGACAGCCATGGTTGTGAAGTTGGCACAGAATTCATTCTGTTGTACAGAGTTGCTATGAGTCAACAGCACTTAACAACAAGTTATTGAGCACTTACTATAAATATAAATACACTACACAGATGCTCCTGAAATAAAGCTCCAACCAGTAAAGCATGGATTCAATCTGTCTATTTGATTCCAAAGTTCAAGTTTTTTATTAACTTCTATCTAGTCCAACCACCTCCCTCATGTGATGATCATGGAATGGCACAATTTATTTAATTTTTTTCAACAGTATTCATCTACTTAATAGCAGTACCATATAAAAAGAATCTTTTACTGACATCTATGTGAATATGTTTAATACTGCACACTCTATGGCATTTCTCTACTTATGGAAAGCATAAAGTCAGGTGGAAAAAACACTTCCTTTCCTAATGGCTTCACTGGGCAATTCTACAAAGATTTAGAAGCCTTCAGGAGAAACAAGCAACTTCTTAGATTTTTTCCTTAATGTTAAACTATCTGTTTCATTAAAATAAAATTTAAAAAAAGGAAGAAGAAGAAGGAGAGGTCAATAGCACTGGTTTTGATTTTAGATGGGCTTGATTGGTTTCACGTTTATTTCCATATTAATTTATTAATAACAAGATTATTACAAATTACTGAAAGAGAGTATTGTGTAAAAGTCCCACCTGAGTTATTAAAAAATAATTACTTGTGTGAATAGACTAAGCTTTCTCCTACATCACTTTTTCTTTTGGAGGTGTGGGAAGTAAGAAGGCAAGTCAATGTTTCCTGTGCAAGTTAATATCAACTGTTCAATTTTCACTAATTTTCTTTCAACCTTAAAAGCCCTTCTCCACAAAAGGAATAACATTTATTTTAGCATCTGATTTATCGACACAATAGAATTACATGAATACTGAAAAGGAAAAAAGCTAGCTTATAGTGGAAATGTGAGATATAAATTCAGGTCAGATTGAGATTTAAATAGCCATGTTTAATGAATCATTTAAGTAGTGTTCATGTCCTTGAAATGGCTAAGTATTATATTTAAGAAGCAAAGTTTCAACATAGATAAGTTTATAATCCCATATATATTGCCACTGAGTCAGAACCAAGTCACAACTTACCCATCAGTGAGGTTTCTAAGGCAGTAAATCTCATGGGAAGAGATTGTTCATCTTTGTTCCAAGGAGCTGTGCTTGGATTCACACTGTCACAGATGTTTGGCCTTTGGGTTAGCAGCACAACTCCCCATGAACTATGCCACCAGAAAATTATCTAATCTATGTCTTTCTTTGCACTTAAGAAAAACCTTTCTGTACATGTTGCTGTTATGTGATGTTGAGTTGGAACCAACTCACAGCTGACTCTCCAGTAGGTTTACAGAGGCTGTAAATTAAATCACCGTCAGGTGGACAATGCCATTCTTTACCACTAGGCCAGCAGAGCTCACTTTCTTTATAAATTGTTATGTACCATCACATCAGAACCAACTCCCAGCTGACCCTCCACTGCATTTTCAGAGGCTATAAATCACATGGTAAGAGAGTTAGCCATCCTTCTCCCACAGAGCTGCTGGTGGATCCTAAAACAGTAGGCTAAAAATACTGTCTCCTATTTTAGGAGACATATTTAAGTACTTCTATATAAGTTCAGGATAGGGCAGGGTTCAGATCGACTGGACACAGAGTCGCTAGGACAATAACAGTTAAGAGCTGAAACTTCTTAGCTGAACAAACTTAGGTAAAAATCTTTAAAATATCATTTACTTATTAAGTAAAATAAACTGAATTTCACTTTCTGTCATTCAGGATCCTCATTAAGAATATCAAGTTATAGCAATATTGTTCTCATTTAAAGAAATAAGAAATAGATTACTTTCACATTAAGAAATGTTAAGATACTTAAAACCAAATTCACCACAGTTGCGTTAATTCTGACACCTCAGTGATTCCCCAAGTTTCAGAGGATGAAAAATCTTTATGAGAGAAGACTACCTTTCTCCAATAGAGCTGCTGGTGGATTTGAACCACTGACCTTTTTTTGGTGAGCAGCTTGTTAGGTACTATGCCTGCAATGTACTTACGTTTTTAAACAGTCTCTCTCAATTCCCTTATCTTCAATTGTCAGTTTTTATTTATGTTATCACTTAGTCAACTCAACCAGTGAGTGACCCAATAGGACAGAGTAGAACAATACCTAGTAGGTTCCCTAGACTGTGGATGTGAAATGTAAAACTAAGACTGAAGGCTACATAAGATGCCAATTTGTAGAAGTAAACTGACCTTACATATGGTAACTCTCTCCAACCAATTAAATTAGCCTAGATTTTATTTATTTTTACTTTTTCAGTAAGTACTTTCTACTTTCTTACTTTGTTTACTTTTAGAAACTATATTTTCAATACTTAAAGACTAAGGAGATAGAAGGAGAACTGATGCCTTTGAGCTGTGGTGCTCGAGAAGAGTACTGAATGTACCATGGACTGCTAAGAAAACAAACAGATTCATCCTAGAGAGGGTTAAACCAGGCTGCTCCTTGGAGGCAAGGATTCTGGGGTTTCGTCTGACATACTTTTGGACATGTTGTAAGGAGAATCCAGTCCTTGGAGAGGGACATCATGCTTGGGAGGGTGGAGGGACAGCGCAGGAGAGGAAGACCCTCTATGAGGTGGATTGATTCAGTGACTGGGGTAATCGGGATGGGTGTGTCAGAGGCTGTGAGACTGCCACAGCAGGGTTTAGGGCTGTTGTACATAGGGTCGCTATGAGTAGCAAGCGCATAACAACAACAACAAAGATAGCAACAATCTACTGAACCTAGAAAAAAGGCAGGCAATGAGTCAGTGAAGATGAGCAGGACTGTCTACATCTTTGAAGAGGGTAATAACTAAATGACTGGACATTATTCTTTCCAATCAGAAATGCAAGTCAGCAGGCAAGACATTCATATTTTTGTATGTAACCTAACAACTTTAAATGTTAACAGCTACCGGTTGTCATTTTTTTACAACAAACTATTAAGATTATCATTTGTACTGAAATGCTACGCCCCTGAATTCAAATACCAGTTTAGAGAAATTATTTTCTCAAAGCAGATTTACAGGATTCCACTAGACAAGCATTCTGCTTTCTTTTCGGATAAAGGACCCAGGTTTACTCCAATTAAGGTGGTCTTTATTGTTGGTTCTGTAAAAATAACCTTTGGAGCAACTAGGTGCCTTGGTCTGGGGATTCAGCCAACTTGAGATTTGGGCAAGTGACTGGATGCTAGCTGAAAAGACTGACCTGGAGAGCTGGTGCTAACTTGCCTGAGAAGGCATTATTAGTCCATCCGTCTACGATAACTGAGCAAGGAACCGTGGTAGTAGTGTAACCCAAAATTCCAGAAGCCTTAGTGGCTACTAACCAAAAGTTGAAACCCATTAGTGAGCTCATGGGGAAAAGATGTGGCAGTCTACTTCCACAAAAATTATGGTTTTGGAAATTTTATGTATAATCACACTGGGTTACTATGAGATGGAATCAACTCAACAGGACCAAATTATCATGCAGAACATGAAGGCTCAGAGAGCTTCCTGGTTGGTAAATCACCTACTCAAGGGTGCAGAGAATTCCTTGTGATAAAGAATCTCCTTTAACAGGAATTCTTGGGAATCTTCCCAAATCTCATCCAGTACTTCTATTTATATCCTGTTTGGTTAAAATAAATTATAACTTTAGTCTTTTTAACATTAAGATATTGGTGTTTCTCATGTATACACAGTAACTCGTGAAGTTATCTTGGGGGGAAAAAGAAATGTCTGAGTCAGTAACAGAAAACAAAAAGAGCAGATCAAAACTTCTAGTTCTGTCTCTGAAAACCAACAAATTAGTAATTTCAATGTCATAAGTTTTTCACCAACAATGAAGAATACCAAACCAAAAAGTTGGCTTTCTCTATTTGTAATTACAAGACTATTTGTGACTGGAGTTCTACAAATAAGGGATAGTTCTAGAATTCATTTAAGATAATCACAATATCTTGCTTTAAAATTTTGTTTATATCAAAACAATCCAATTGTTCTCTAATTTAACCTTGTAAAATAAGTTGTTTCAGTGCCATAGCTCCAACTCATAGAAACAACCTAACACTCTCCAGTCCTGTATCAATTCCATCATCTTTCTTATTTGAGCCCACTTATGTGGACTAGGTCAATTCCTATCATGAGGCTATCCCTCTTTTTTTTTTCATGGACAAAATATCACCTTTATCATTCTTATATGTTGAGGTCCTAACACAAGAATTAGCCTGAGCAACATGTTATAAGCACTAAAATCTTCCAATATAGTGAACCATTCATGAACTTTATGAGAAGGTAGTAAAATTAAGGATGCTATTCACTCACATTTCTAGTTCACAAACAGTCCAGGGCAGAAACTTAATAATAAAATGAAAAGGCAGACTTTTTATTTATGGCAGAATTTTTCTTTTTCTCTTTTAAGGAAAGACTCACATGACTATATTTACATAAAGTATTGTTTGTTGTTGCTGCCTTCCATTGATCAGTACTGTCCCACAGCTGACCCTCCGGCATGGTTTCAGCAGTTAACCCCTCAGGAGGACACTGCCCATCACTCTCCCACAAAGCAGCTGGTGGGTTCCAACAACTGAGATTGCAGCTTCTTACCACTAGGCCACCAGAGCTCCCTTCATAAATTATTTTTTACATAATAAAAATCTATCATATCACATACAACATTCCTACTAACTTTGCATATGTAATAAGTGATAAAACTAAGATAAGTAGTCAAGTTTTTAGGTCAATGACCATATGACTATGTCAGAAAAACATGTATTCCATGAAATAGGAAGTTTTATTATTTGGACATTTGTGACTATCACATTATATATACAGGCAGTCCCTGTATATGATGTTATTGTACAGTCCACAGTTAAATCTTCATACCAAGTATAGTAAAACTTAAAGAGAAGAAGAAAAAATTGAAACAACAACCACAGAGTGAGTGTCTAGAGTGGAGCATGCAATCTATGTCATAAAATGGTGGGATGGACCATGACTTGACTGTGTAAACTTTCACTTAAATTACAATTAAAAGGTTTTCCTTTTTAAACCACCATATTTAAACTGACGAAGTTCAAGAGCTAAATCTACCCGATACTAAAGGTCAGGCGTTCTTAGGTGTGCAGTAGGGCTGAGCTGGGTCGATTCTGCACATGAATCAGATCTTGGCACCCTTCTAGGCACAGAGAGGAGGCTATGTGAATGGCTTGGAAAATGAGCTGTGGGTGCCAGGAGAATGGCTGGCAATGATTCGTGCTTCCTACTCATGTGCAGTCACTACTGCTCTAAGACAGGAGAGTTCATTAACAACCCTGACGTGGTCAGCCCTGCCAGTGCCTGTAGCAAGACACTGAAAGACTGAACAGCTGCTAGACAGTTGAATTAAGTCAAAAGAAGGAGGACATTGCTCTGTGGTGACTAGGATGCACCTTGGGATCCTACTACTTGTCCTTGAGTGTGGGGTCTTTAAAACCATTAGGAATAAAGACTAAATAAACAAAGAGTTGTTTCGTCTTAAAAACAAACAAAAAAACACTTCCATAACGATGGACATATATGTGGTCAATCACCTAACAGTTAAGCAAGACATTTTTTTTAATTTTTAATTTTTTTTTTATAGAGGTTTTGGATTTCCATTCATTCATTAAGCAAGACATTTTTTAAAATGTTTTTAATACTTTAACAGACGTTGAATAAAGGAAGTTTATAACAAGAAAAAATACTCAAATATAAACAATGTTATCAGCTGCTAAATAAAAAATGCAAGTTCAAGTCCTGCCAAAGGCAATTCAAAACATAGGCAAGGAAATCTAACTCAAAAAAAATCAGCTATAGACAATTTTATGGCTCAACGTCCTACTCTCACCATGAAGTAGAATCGACTCGATGGCAGCTGGATTCTGTCTATGAAAATCAAAGAACAATATGCTTTTCTAACTAAACTCCCCAGAATATCAGCAATTAGGACTCTAAGTATGAGAGATCAAGAAAGCTCTAGTGGCTTAAGTGATAAGGAGTTGCATTGTTAACCAAAAGGCACATGGTTCAAACCCACCAAACTGTTGTGACTGCTACTATGGGTAATCTTCTCTTGTGTGATTTACTGCCTCTGAAAATCCAGTGGAGGGTTGTCTATGAGTTGGTTCCAACTCGACAGTACATAACAACAGATCCTGACAGGGAGCTCAGGAGGCATAGTGCATAGCAAGTTGTGCTAACCCAAGAGGCTGTGCTTCTCTGGCAGTTCAAATCCACCAGCAGCTACATGGAAGACCAGATGGGCAGTTTACTCCTATGTGATTTACAGTCTCAGAAACCCAAGAGATGGTCAGAGTGAGAAGAAAATGGGTAGCAATGAGAGAAAGCAAGAGATTCTGAAATTCACGTAAGATTATCATTATCATATATATATCACTTATTTCAAATTTTGTTTACATCAAAACTATTGTTCTTGGTTTTTTTAGATACACTTGTAAAAGTAAATGGTATAAATTTAACTTTCTAAATGACGCATACAACAATAAAATACCACATGTATCTCTTTTATATATTTGGGCCTGACTTAAGAATTTGAAAAAAAGTTGTACTCAAAAGTTAAAAACGTACTGTTTTATGTTATATTAGTCAGGGATATATTCATAATACTCAGCTATCAAAGCCAAAGAAATATACGACAGCAGTCAGGGAAAAAAATTAATGCATATTATTATTGAAGCATTTGTGCTTAAAGAATAACCACTTCGATCTCTGAAATGTTATGTTAGTATTGATTTCGTTCTCTCCTATTTCAGGGTAAAATTGTGAAATTATAGTATCTCAATTAACATTTCTAATTGAGGAAAATATTAAGAAAGATTTTAGAAAGTCCTAAAACTAAACTTATGACATTACTGAAGAATATTCTTTTTAAATACACAGGCTTAACCCAAAACCTAAAGTGGACATGAAAATTATCATTTAAGAAAATGTAAAATTGAGCTCTAGGATTTTTCATTAGAATACAATAACTATAAAGAAAAGAGGGATCCAGGCCTAAACCATATGAACGAACTTAGTTTTACATCCAAAACCTAATCTGAACACCCTTCTTAAAAATTAATCAGAATTAAAAGTTAAGTGTGATTAAAAATGTGAGAGATGAACAGTCAAGACAGGTAGCATGATTAAAAAGAACAGGAACGATAGTTTAAAACAAAAAACTACTAGAATTTTAACATTTTCTTAATTATTATTTATGTTCAGAGAATTAGTATTATTCCCAAGAAATTATCAAAATACCTGTAAATAAAACAAAATTTTTAAAAAAGCACCGCAAACTGAGGGGAATGACCAAAAAGACATTCTCCTCACAAAAAAAAAAAAAAATGTCTTATAGCTTCTTCAAAAAAAATTCTGTCCAGATAGTTTTTATTAATTTCTAAAAATAATGACTTAACAAACCAAAATATTCAACCCTAAAGGAAAATCAAGTTAATTAGATCAGAAAAAAAAAACGTTACTGTGGTGTCCAAATGTTCTGGCAAAGAGACAACATAAAATGGTGAGAAATTGCAGGAATTTAACCTTTGACCTTACCATCCTATGTACTGTTTTCATAACAGAGGCTGAGAGGTTCTATCAACAAACATTCTCTTCAGCTTCTTTAAAAAAAAAAACCAACAAGCTCTAAGTTCACCTTCCTGAATAAGCCCAGTTAAATCTACATGTCTTTAAATTAGAACATTTAAAGATAAAAAGTAATTGGTTCTTACCTCTGGTCCTGATGCATGTGACAAGTCTCCTGACTGGCATACTTGCTGTCTAAGCAGCTACAAAGACTAGGTCAGCAGCCATTTTGAGACAACTGCACTGTCTCAATTGCACTAAAGTGTAATTAAGATGGCTGCAATGTGCGCTCAAGAACTCACAGTGAAAACTCAGCTATGAATCAAACAAAGCCCCTCCCACTTTGTCAGCTTGCAGGAACCCGGAACAGACAACAGCTAATGCACATACTGCAACAAACAGTGCAGCTACTCAGGGCACAGAAAAAGAAGGGAGAAGGCAGCAAGCCAGATGTAACATAATGCCTGTGAATTCCGACTTGCAATACAGACTTTAGGCACATCCAGATCCCAAACAGCCTGAATTCCACACCACATATTAGCAGTTACAGAGATAGAGCCAAATCACACAGAGCAAACATTAGGGAATTTACTTAAAAGAAAGCCTCCATTTCAGTCCAGAAAAAAAAAAAAATACCAACCCAAGCCAAAGTCAAACCCTGCTCAAGGACTTTTCTTCTCCACCTTCTACAGCACTTTTATCATTAAAAGAATGGCAATTTTGCAGGTTCTGGAAAATTAAATTTTTAAATCCATTTGATCAATTTCAATTATAATGTGTTAAAGATTTTCCCCTACTTAATTCAAACCTCAAAAATGCTCAAATCTAGCAGCAATCTACATGATGTGCACATTCAAATTTCTGAGATCTTGACAATTATTTTAAGTAATTGCAGAAGAGGGACTAGAGTCACTACAACTAAAAGGGCAAAACAAAGCTTATTTTGAGTAAAATACCAAAAAAGAAAACAAAAGAATTTCTTCCAGTAATGGAGATTGTCACAAAGACATCCCAAGGTGGAGTTTGGTCCCAGGGCAAATGAAATTTCATATTCTGACAAAGACCTTTCTAATATTTTGATGAGTAAAAAGTAAAGAAAACACGGCGGGGGGAGAAGGGAGCACAAAAATGTAAGATTCAGTCTGAAACGTAGTGATACAAATTTGAGAGAGATTCCAACAAATCTGTTTTCTTCCCTGTACCATAAGCCAACCAAGAGGATAACAAACGTTCATTAAGAAGCTGCCTGATCTGTTCACACTAGCTCAAGAACTCACCTTTCCCTTTTCTTTTGGACAATACACCTTCCCAAAAGTTATCTGCCCTGTACTTAGTTTTGCCCATGAATGTGTGTAGGTATTTATTAAAACTATCTAAGAGTATAAGGGGTAGGCAGAAGTAGAACTAAGGAGATTAGGTCCTTAAGTGGATAATTGTGAAAACTTAGTGATGGATACAGGGATTCATTAATTCATTCTAATATTCTCTGACATTTTCTTTCATAATAAAAACTTTAAAAAAAGAAGGCTAGTCAGTCTTTATTTCTTCTCCATAATGCAAAGTGTTATGTGCCATCAAATTATGACTCAAAGTGACCCAATGAACAAAGATGTCACCCTGTCCTATCTTGCACCATCCTCATCATATCTGACACACTTGAGACCCCTGCTGCGGTGGTCATTATGTCAATGCATCTGATTGAGCATCTTCATCTTTCACTGACCCTTTCTAGCATGATGTTGTCGTTAAGTGCCATGAGTCACAGGCGACTCATAGTGACCCTATGAACAAAAGACCTGAACACTTATATATAACTTTGTTTCTCCAAGTTCCATGTGGGCCTGCTGGAATTTTTAAATGCTGAAACGCTTAGCCCTGCCTGCAGGCTGAGGGCTAGTGTGTTGGTTGTTGGGTTTTTTTGTTGTTGTTGTTGTTGTTTTGTAATAGCCTTCATTTATTGTATGTCTTCTTTTAATCATTTATTCACAACTTTCTTATTACACGCTAATTGAGTATCAGAGTTAACAAAGAAAGCAAAAGCACTAAGTCAAGTTCACTTCTTCTTCATGAGGCCCCTCTTCTGACCGAGGTCTTTACTGTCGTGGAGTCTTAAGAGAATGGCATCAGCTTCTAGTATAGTTGTATCTGTCGTTGCTCCCAGGAATCTAGACGTAAACTCAAGATCTAATAGCCAAAGCCGCACTCTGGTTCCTTTTTGATATGTCTCTCCATCCACTTCTGGTCTTTTACATACACAGTGAAACTTGGCACCAAAGTCAATATAAAGATCATCTTCCACAATATGAAAGATCCGTCCAATGACCAGTTTATCCTTGGCAGGTCCCATCTGTGTAAGAGACGAGTGTCTCAATAGAGATGCGAAGGATTCCACATTCTTTGAAGAGCCCTGCCAGGGTTCCGCCTGCCGCTGCAGCTCTGAGTGCCTCTCCAGCGGGCTTGCAAAGCCACCCAGGCAAGTCTGAGGCTCCGTGGAATCGGAACCCTCTCTTCCGGAACTCCTCTGTGTGCCTGAGCCCCGAAAGGGCCAGGAGGAGACAAATATTCGCAGGCAACGACTCTCAGCAGCGACCGCGCGCGTGTCCGACACAGTGCCGCCAGACACAGTGCTGCCATGACTACGACGCCCTGAGTTGGTTTTATGCTGGAAGTTATGATGGCCTCTTGCATCTTGAGGAGGGGCATGTATGGAATGCTCAGGGCTCTTATGACTTTCTTTTCATCCTAAGTGGGTGTCAGCAGATGGAACTTGCCAGATGAACTGGGGGTCTCTGGCTAACAGTTCACTAGCATGTGGGCATGCCAGAATCTTTAAATGTCATAGGGCCCTTGGGCCTGCGGTCCTCAGGCCTGCTTTTAAATTGTTTTTGATCAAACATTCTTTTAGGTGGTATAACACTGGTCTGTTCATTTGCTGTATAGAGGTAATTCGTGGTTGCTGTGATGATGAACAATGTGACCCTGATGTGCCAAATGCGTAATGGTTACCCATGGAGGACAGTGTTGGGTGGAGCTCCCTGATTAAAACAAGCTTGGAGGCAAGAGTGGCATCCACTTCTAAAATAGCTTGTCTACAGAAACCTTATGAACTTGGAAAAATGAAGAAAGTTGTACAAGTGTTCTGGACTTTTGTTCACAGGGTCACTATGACTCCTGTACGACTGAACAGCACTTAACAACAACATAGAGCTCAGTTGGCCTATAGACAGAAAGTGATGCTATCAAGCCTAGCATGATACATTCCCAAAATATGTGAGACAAAGCTTAGCTCATCATCCTTTGCTCTAACAAGCAATCTGACTTTCTCCAATACATTTCTGTTTGTTGTTTTGGCAGTCCATGGTATATTCAGCACTCCCCAACACCACAACTCAAAGGCATCAACTTCTGTTATCTTTATACACTGTCACAATAGCAAATGACTGAAAAAGGCCATGACCTGAATCAGATGTAGCTTAGTCTTCAAGCATCAACAGTTAAAGTAAAAGAGGAAGAAATTGAAAATTTCTAACAATTTTTAAAGTCCAAAATTAACAAAACATGCAACCAAGATGTATTACTAATAACTGGTAAATGCAGAAGTTGAAACAGTAAGAAGGAATGGTAGTTGGAAAACAGTAATTAGATGTGGTAACAGAAATGAGGTTGGAGATAAAGGATTTATTTACTGCAAATACCTTTTTTAAAGAAACACAATTGGCGATTATACACATGAACCTCACTTACTGGACTGCACAGGAATCAGATTACATCTGTTGAAAGAATCACTGGAGAAGCTCAAAATCAGCAGTCAAAACCAGGCCAGGAGTTGGCTATGGAGCAGACCCATCAATTACTCCTGGGCAAGTTCAAACTGAAGCTGAAGAGGATTAAAACAAGCCAACAAGAAACAAAATTCAACTCAGAGTTTACCTCACGTGAATTTAAAAATCATCTCAGGAATAGGTTTGAGGCACTGAATCCTAGTAAGCAAAGATCAGATGAGTTGTGGAATAACATCAAGGATAATAAAAAGCTAGTTTTAATGTCTATAAACTCCCTTAAGCATTATTTCAGAAAAAAACTATCCTGATCACCAAAAAATAGAACTGTGACTCTCTAAAGGTAGACGTAAAAAACTTGTAGTAGAAGTAAGTCTATTTATTACCAAAAAAATGCTGGTAAATCAGGAAGGAGCAGGTCAAAAAAGACATTACTGTAAGCAACAGAATCTGAGTAAGGTTGAGAAGGAAGATGGGAGAAGCACACAAAGAACCAAGAAATTTAGAGCTGTTTCATGAACAGCTTCAGTAATTCCAAAAGCTGATTCTACAAAGATTTAAGTTATGTAGCACCGCCTCACATGCAGTGTTTCTCTTCTCTGCCCCAAACCCTTTTACACCTCCCTGTCTTACCAAGTACTTTTTCATTATAAATCTAAACTACTGCTTTCTTAGTCTTAAACTTACCTGAGCAAAATGCTGGTTACTAATGGTGGGTCTAGTAGTTGGTTTCAACTAATTTAAATTCCAAAATGAGTTATGATCTCAATTATTTCCTAGTCATACAATTATTTTATTACAAATTCATCCCTATTATAAATTAAATCAATAAATATGGTTGCCGACTTCATACAACAGACCTTTAGAGGGAGACAGTAAGGGGGGGTGTATTGATTTGGTTCACTGTATTTGGCATAATTATATTCAATTAATTAAAATATTTTCATTACACAAGTTATCATTATTAGCATTATATATGTGTGTGTATATGTGTGTGTGTGTGTGTGTGTATATAAGAAAAAGTATGCTAGAAAGATCAACACAATAAAGTTAAACCCTTAACATCACTGCCTCCTTAAATATTACAAAAATGACAATAGAAAGATCTTTTTTTCATTTAAGTGCACAAGTCAAGAACAGGGAGAACAGTAAAAGACAAAAGCAACTGTGGTATCCAAAGATTACTGTTCAAAATGGCTTTCCTAGCTATTTTGACTTTGCTTTTAACACATGGCTATGCAGGGTCATACAAACAGAGTGTGTTGGCCTATCCAGAAGGAGATTTGCTAGTATTATCAGCCCACTAGATTTAAATCAAGTAGCTTCAGTGGCAGAAATTGAGAATCTCAATAACAACCAGGAAGTGGAAGCAGCACACACCCTTGGAGCCAGATTCCTATAACAGAAAGACCAGGATTTAGGCAAGAACAACAGCAATTTCAGCAGAGAACCAACGAACAAGTGATAGCTGACATGGGATTGCTACTTCTTGGAGCCAGAGACGATGCCTTCAACCAAAGCTTGCTAAGTCTAGACTTAACTCAGCCTAGAGGAAAGACACCACTGCTGGCAGGACTATGGGAACTTTTTAACATTGACCTAGGCCTGCAACCATGCTTGAGCAGCTCTCTGGACGGAGGGATTGCATCCTGCTGCCAATCTCAAGTTAACAACCTGTTAACTTCTCTAACAAACCTCATAATCATTAGTATAGTTCAGTGTGATCACATGGTCATTGCAACAGATTTTAGATTCAGCAGAACAGTAAGATTGGTGCTGGAATCAGCATAAGTACACAAGAGTGTACCCAAAAGTGTGTAAGTCCATGTCTGTTCTACTATTCGTTGATAGGTGCACAGTTGAATCGAGTAAAAGTCATGGAGACCCTATCAACAACAGAGTGTAACCCTGTCCTATCCTGTGCCATCCTCAAAATCTCTGACACTCTCAAACCCATTGCTGCAGTCACTGTGTCCACTGACCTGGTTCAAAGCTGTCTTCTCTGTCATCCGTCTATCTTTCCAAGCATGACTTGCCTCTCCAAAGAGTAACTTCTAGCAACATACCCAAAGAATGTATAATTTTTGCCTCCAAGGAGCACACAGGTTATACCTTCTCCAAGGCATATCTGTTTGTTCTTTTGGCAACCATTAGATATTCAGCACTATTCACCAATACCACAGTTTAAAGGCATCAATTCTTCTTCTGTCATTCCTAATAACTGTCCATATCTCAGAGGTATAGCAAGTGACTCTTCTCCATTCACAGCTCTCAGATATACAGCAAATGACTAAGAAGACTATGGCCTGAATCAGGTACACCTTAGTCCTCAAACTGACAACAATGTTCCTCAATAATCTGGAGAGGTCTCTGAACAACAGACTTTCTAAATGCAACATCTCCTGACTACTAGTACCAAATGTATTGATTCTGGATCAATCTCAATCTTCATTTACCATAAAAATCCAGTGGCAAGGATTTTTGCTTTCTTGACATTGAGATGCAATCCATATTGAAAGTTGCACTGTTTAATTTTATGTACCAAGTGCTTCGAGGTCTTACAGGAACTGGTTTTGTACTATAGATGCTGCTGTTGGGGCCAGTTCCCTTTGTGGAATTAGCAGAAGTCAGATTCACATACACACAAATCCTGACGTTGTTTACATTCATCCTCAATACAAGGTGCACTGGGGGTCAAATTTTAAAAGATCCTGATTCATGACATAATACTGAAAAGGAATACACGAACCAGAAGAATCTTTGAAATAAGAGTGAAGTGATTTAAAAAGAATGTAGTACTAGGAAAGAATAGTGAAAACTTTGCAATAAGACACCCTGAAAGATGCAGTCAGATACCCCAAAAACCTTCTGTAAACTCACTGCAGTGAGTATCTGCTCTCTCTAACCCTAACAAAAGACTCAAAATAGTTTTTAGAAATTTAAGTACCACACAAAAAAGAGGTGCTGACTGCATAAATCATCTTCCTCTATTAATCTAAAAATGGTAGCAACAAGACTCATGCTTTCCGTATATGTAAAAAAGGCTGTTCTCTCAATACCTAACAACATTCTGAGGAGTACAGAGTAGTCCAAAAGAGAAGATTCTAAAAAAGGTCTGAAGGGTGGAGGGACAGTGCAGGAGGGAAATACTCCAGATAAGTAACTGGGGGATTGGAGGCAGTTTCTCAGAGTTAATGAGACTGGTTCAGAACAGGGTAGGGTTCAGATCTGTTGTACAATGGGTTGCTATGCGTTGCAGGTGACATGATGGTACATAACAACAACAGATCATCTTACTGTGAAGTTCAAAATGGACAAATTTCAAGATTCCAATAATTTTGTTAATCCCCTATTATTATATCAGCTCAAGAAAAGGCAGGCCAATAGGTAACTTTTCTAACATAGAAGATAAAGCCCAAAATATTTTGAAATGGGATTTTAAAAAACCTAAGAAGAAAAACCTTTAAAAATATATAATATCCATGGATAAGAAAAATGTTGAATTCCCAATTCAAGAATAGAACACTATAGATGAGGAATATTTACAGTATAACTGAAATTAAGAACATGATAATAAAAAAAATGAGAAACTTAACAGACAAGCAAGGTACTAAGTTAGCAAATCTTTTTTTTTAAGTTAGCAAATCTTGACTATAAAGCATAAAAACACATTTTAAAGAGAAAAATATGCAAAACTTCACTTATTAATTCAAATATTATAACTGCAATAAAAGAATAACAAAAGAGAAAAAGACATCACCAATGAAACAATTCAAGAAAACTTTTAAGAACTGAAGGTTATTTACTGGAAAATCATTTATATATTCCAGACCGGAAGAGACCAATGAATTCCCATTACTAATTGAAAACCAAACCCACAATTATGTTTTATAGTGAAATTTTTAATTCCACAAGCTTCCAGTAGGAGAGAAATCATACATTAAAAAAAGGTATTTTTTTAAAAAAAGAGGTATTTGATCTCTCAAAGATAATAAAAGAAGGAAGAAGATAATGGAGAAATTAAAAATAATAACACAAGGAAGAAGAAACTAGAGACTTTAAAATTCTGAATGAAAACTATTTCTACCCTAGAGTTCTATACCCAGCAAAACTATCAGTCACAGATTAAAATAACAGAACAGTGACATTTTTCAAATATATATGATCTAAAAAAATATTATCACATACATATTTCATCAAAAAGCTATTAAAAAGTGTGTTATGCCTTCCTACAATAGAATAAAAATAAAAAGAAGGCACATACAAAACACGGGCTCTACACTCTAGTATGGCCTCCTGGCAAGAAGCTGGATTGCCTCTGACAACCTGCTGGTGGCTCCTGCCTCGACACTATATGACTTATTCCTCACTCACTGACTATTTGACATTAAATATTCTTGTTATTAAACAGCTTCACTTACAACAATAGCAAAAAATCTACTATCCAAATATTCTGCACATTAATGACGTTCATCTAGTGATAACAAACATTAAAATCTCAGTGTCCCCGATTTGTGGCTCTGCATGCACAAAGAACAGAGGAACATATGGCACAGTATTTCATCATTTGGAAGGGGAGAAGAGAGTACAGATTTCTCGAGAATCCCAGGTTGCTGAGTAAGGGAAGTACGGTTAGAGAAGAAGTGGAGCCTGTAAAGATAGAACACTGTCTGGTTGGTCTCAGATGCTCAAAGTCAAAAAGCCGAAAGACTCTGGCTGTACAGTCTTATGGTGTCCTAAAGCTCAGACATCCTCAGAGACAAAATGGTATCTCTGGGTTTGGTCAACTTCTCAGTTCCAAAGGACTAAGTAAGCCACAGTCAAAAGAAGCTCTGAAATGAGCATTCAGGTGTTGAGGGCTCATAAGGCCCAGGTCATCTGACCAGAACCTGTGCAGACTCTTTATTTCCTCAATGTACTCTTCTAGGTAAACATAAGTCAGAGTGGAGTAAAATACTAAGCAAAGTCAAGTATGTGACCAAGGTCAGTGGGGGTGAGTGGTCAACAGAGAATAAAGACCTGATGACTATAAATTAATTATGTTGATACATGAAGAACAGGTTTACATGAAAGAGACTTATGTGTACACATTTGCTGGTATAAACCTGTTGTCTCTTTCTCATAAATCTACCATAATTGCATCAAGGACATGAATCAAGATTATCACAAATCTATTAGGCTAGAGCTGACAACCTTGTGGAAGTAGATTATTTAACTCAAGATCAAGAAAATAAAAATTAATCAAGACACACCAGATGCCATAGGGTCAATTATGACTCATGGCAATTTCATGCATGTGAGAAAGATCTGTCCCCCACAGGGCTACCAAAGTTAGATCACCAGGACTTTTTTCTTAGCCACCTCTGAGAACAAATCAACTTTTTAGTTAACAGTAAGCAATGGCATGCTTTAAAAGGTAGTTAGTGCTAAAACAAAAAGACTAAAATAGATGTGTAAAGACTCTCAAACTTGCTTTTGAATGTAAAACAAGTGAAAGGAAGAAATGATGAAGTCGAAGACTTAAGTTCAAAGAAAAGCTAGTTCTACTAAAGAAAATATTACAAGGATATACCAAGAACTCTGAAGTTAATGAGCTAAAGGGAGGAAAACATGATCGCCATTTCTCAAGCTGAAAAGAAAACACCTAAAGCCTCAAAAATTACAACATGGGAGAATTCTATGAAACAAAGAAGGAAAATAAAATGGAATTATGGGGAAAGCCATTGTACCAAAATAAACTGGTCAAAATTCAACCTTTCAGGAGGTGGCATGTAACCAAGAGCCAATGCTACTGAATAAAGAGGTCCAAATTGCACTACTGAAAACAATAGAAATACACTGTATCACCTCTCCTAGAAATTAATTGGAATATTCATTAAATATTACATAAAATAGCAGATCTCAAAATGGAGCACTTAGGGTAGCTTAAAAAAATGGAATTGGCCTATTATTGATTCCAAGAACATGAAGAAGCCAACTACAGCTCTCAAAAACAATTCATTGTTGTTTTTTTTTTGCATTAAAAAAAATTTTTTTTTATTTTGTGTGGGTTTATTTAGAGATCAAAACTCTTTGTCATTGTGTCCAGAGGAACTCATAGCTAACTCTACTGGATTTCTAAGGCTGTAAATAGCAGGGAAGGAGATTGCCCATCTTTCCTCCAAGGAGTCACTGGT
>NW_006399817.1:7982345-8005323 GCF_000299155.1 Elephantulus edwardii | reverse complement strand
TGATTTTCTGCAGCAAGTGTTTCAAGTCTTCTTTACTTTTAACAAGCAAGGTTGTGTCATCTGCATAATGCAGGTTGTTGATGAGTCTTCCTCATATTCTGATGCCACATTCTTCATTGAATGCAATTGATATGGACAAAGGATACAATCCATATACACACTTTTCCTAATTTTAAACCATGCAGTGTTCCCTTCCTATGTTGGGACAACAGCTTCTTGGTCTAAGTATAGGTTTCATATAAGCATAATCAAGTGTTCTGAGATTTCCATTTTTCCTCAAGTTTAGCTACAATTTATTATGATCCACACAGTCAGATGCCTTTGCATAGTCAATACTTATAGACATTCTTCTGGTACTCTCTGCTCTCTGCCAAGATCCATCTGACATTGGCAATAATATCCCTAGTGCTATGACCTCTTCTAAACCCAGCCTGTATTTCTGGTAGTTCTCTGTCAATATACTGTTCAAGTGTTTTCTGGATAATCTTCAGGAGGATTTTGCTAGTGTGTGATATTAGTGATATTGTTCAATTATTTCTACACTCTGTTGGGTCACCTTTACAAAAACAATTCATTGTTCTAACTCTTCCAGGAAACTTGAACTATTGAAGCTGCTTACCTAAAATGTTCTCAGAAAACCATGCAAAGATAACCAATCAAAATTCAAAGAACAATTTTAAAATCTTCATATTTCTGACAAAACTCAACTGCACCATTATAAACATCAACAAACCTGAACTGTTGTCGTTTCTTTTTGCTGTAAGTTAGTGGTTGTTGTTGCTACTGTTGTTGCTGTGTACTGCTGAACTGAAACCAACCCATAGCTGACCCTCCAGAGAGTTTGCAGAGGCAGTAAAACATACAGGAGGAGACTGCTTATCTTTTGACAATAGGGCAGCTGGTGGATTCAAATTGCAAAGGCTTTTGCAGCACAATTCTTTCCCATTAAGCTAACAAAGCTCCCTCACTATTTATAGATCTTGTATAAGATTTCTTTTGCTCTGCTCACAATCTCAGCTAAGTTTCACCACGAGAGACTGTATCCCTATTTTAAACGGTTTCTCTAATGCAGAGTTTAAAAAAAACCTTTCTTCATCATTTCAACAAAAAATTCAGAGATCTAAGGATGAAGCCCCAAACCCTAAAAACCGTAAGGGACAAAATGGGCCCAAGCTTAGAAGGCCTAGCCTATAGTATAAAGAGGCTGACAATACAGTCAGAAGTGTACAATGAGGAGAGGATAAAATTGATGAATGTAACCTTCTAAAGATTAAATTCCTGTATGCATCATAAACTTTTTCCAATAGAGCGAAAAGAAAACATACTGACTGGGGGGAAAAAACACTTGGCAGTATCATCTCAGACAAAGGACTCATAACAGAAGTTTAAAGACTACTATAGGGTCTCCACAAGAAAAAGACTGACAACCTAGTTACAAAATAGGCAAAAGATATGGAAAGACTTTTCGAATGGCCAAAAGACTCATGAAGAAACTGGTAAAACCACTGGCAATAAGAGAGATAAAATTCAGAACTACAATGAGATACCATCTCACCCCAGTAGCAGTGGCAAAGTTTAAGAGGACAGAAAGCAATAAAGGGAAAGGATATGGAGAGACTGGAACTCTCATATACTGTTGGCTAGACTGTAAAACAGTAAGTATAAGCACTCTAGAAAGTAGTTTGGCATTTCCTCAAAAAGACAAACATAGAAACTCCCTATTACCCAGCTAGTCAGTCAACAGTTAGAAATGTTGCTCTTGTTTTTATTTACCATCCAGTCGCCTACAACTCAATGCGACATTATGTACAATAGTTCTGAAGCCTGCCCTGTCCAAAGTCAGTCTCACTGACTCCAACACACTTACCCCCATTGCCCCAATTACTGAATCAATCCATCTCATCTGGCGTCTTCCTCTCCTGCACTGTGCCTCCACACTTCCAAGCATAATGTCCTTCTCCAAGGACCAGTCCCTCTTAAACATATGCCCCAAAGTATGTGAGACGGAGCTTCAAAATCCTAGCCTCCAAGGAGCAATGTGGTTTCACCCTCTCCAAGACAGACCTATTTGTTTCCTTAATCGTCCATGGAATGTTCAAAACTCTCCTCCTACACTACAGCTCAAAGGCAGCGATTCTTCTTCTGTCATCCTCAGTCATTGTCCAGTTCTCTGTTGCATAGCAAATAAATGCAAAGATCATAGCCTGGAACAGACACACTCTAGTCTCTAGACTGACACTATTGCTACTCAGTACTCTGGAGAGGTCCCTGACAGCACATTTTCCCAGTGCAATTCATCTTTTGATGTCCTGATTGCTGGTGCCAAGAGTGCTGAGCAAGCTAAAATTGTTAACAAACTCAATCTCTTGTTAAAAAACTCAATCTCTTCTCCATCTACCATGGTGCTGCCAGTTGGTTCAGTGATAAGAATTTCTGTATTTTTTTTTTTAATTGGGGTGGACCAGGAGCAAGCACTAATCTATGATAAATGACTGAAGAGAAAATTCCAGAAGGGCTTCTCTGCCCCATGAGCACCCTCAGAGCAAGTCTGATCTGGGCCCAGAAGATTTCCCAGTGGAACATTAGACCAGGCTACATCTTAAAGGCCTGGGGAAGGCTGCTTGCTGTCCCTGTGACCCAGAAGGCAGGGGACCCTGGCCCCTATGTTCTTGGCCACCTTTTCATTTGTGGGGAGGACAACTGGAGGAACAAAGGGAGGTGGTGGGCTGGATGGGGAAAATAACAATTGGTTTTCTTTTAAAAAGCACCTACCAACATCACAATATGGGGTCTGACGTCCTTTTTAACCATCGCTGGGTACACTTTACAGCATAAATAAAAACTCTAGGACGCCGCCAGGGAACCGTTGATTTTCCTGATCACTCCCTTCCAGCCTCGGTTCAGTGGTCGGGATGGCCCGTGGAAATCAGAGAGAACGTGCCCGCCAGAAAAACACGAAGAAAAACTAGGAGATTAGCAAGGGAAAAAGAAAAGAGGGCAGCTTGACTGCTTCTCAGAGAAAGCAGAGGGATTCCGAAATCATGCAACAAAAAAGCAGAAGGCAGCTAACGACAAGTCTTTGCAGACCGGAGAAAAATGAAGACTAGCTAATTTGGAAAACCTGGGTGTTATTGCCAACTAGGCATATCGTACACCCTAAGGTCAAGATTTTGCAGAGTGAACAGTCATTACATGTTATCATTTATCCTTATAAAACAGTCTATTTTAAACTTTACCTTTTGACCTGATTTAGTGTGATGTTTTAGAACTCCTCTTTGGAAAATAAAAAACCAACCGTGCATGTTAAATAAATAAACAAACAAACAAATAAATACATACATACTCTGGGAAAATAAATACATAAGCTCCCCTAGGAGCAGTGTGGGCGGGGCAGGGCGGGGCAGGACACACGGCAAGAAGCACATACAACAGGAGGTGGTGAGGGAAGTCTTAAGTGTCCTCATGCATGTCCTGGCTGTCAATCGTGTGTGGCGGTGCTGAGCTCTCGCCCTTTGGGTCCACTTGCTCTTGGTCTCGCTTCTTGGAGGTGTTCTTTTTGTCCCATTGTTGATACAGATATCGCAAGAGGATAAATGTCTTTTCTGTCACAATGATTTGTTCAGATGGGTACTCCCATGTAGGCAGGTAGACTGAGGGCCTGCAATTCGAGGTTTTGCAGACAGAGTCAACATGGAGTTTGCTAAAAGCGCTTTTGCTGGAGACAGGCAATCAATCCTTTCAGAAAATCGGCCAAACATCTCACTAACAAGGTCTGAAGTTCTCAAGGCAAGATCTGGTGTCACATCTTCTGTTGCCGCCACCTCCTCAGCCACTGCCACCACAACCGCCTTCTCTGCCAGCGCTGCACAGTAACTTCCAGCCACAGCACAACCCACACTCAAATGTTTGTATTATTGAGGTTGAACTTCAAACCATATTAAAGACTACAGTCCTTGTCTTCTGGAGCAATTGCTTCAGGTTCTCCTCAGTTTCAGCAAGTAAGGTTGTGTCATCTGCATAATGCAGGCTGTAGATGAGTCTTCCTCCAATCTTGATGCCATATTCCTTCTCATAAAACCTAGCCTCCCAAATGATCTGTTCTGCATAAAGATTGAAAAAGTATGGAGACAGGGCCCATCCCTGAAAACACTCCTTCCCTAACTTTGAGCCACACAGTGTTTTCTTGCTCCGTTCTGAGGACTGCTTACTGCTCCAAGTATAGGTTTCACATACACACAATCAAGTGTTCTGGTATTCCCATTCTCCTCAAGGTTAGCCAGAATCTTGTGATTCACATAATCAAATGTCTTTGCATAGTCCATGAAACACAGACATTCCTCTGGTATTCTGCCTTCTGCCAAGATCCATCTGACATTGACGATAATGTCTATAGTGCCAAGACCTCTTCTAAACCCAGCCTATATTTCTGGTACTTCTCTGTCAAGGTCCTGTTCCAGTTGTTTTTGGAAAATCTTCAGCAGGATTTTGCTTGTGTGTGACATTAGTGATATTGTTCGGTAAGTTTCACATTCTACAGGGTCACCTTTTTTGGAATGGGAATAAATTCGAGTCAGTTGGCCAGATAGTTGTCCTCTAGATTTTTTGGCACAACTTGGTGAGCATATCCAGGGCAGCATCTGTTCGTTGAAATATGTCATTTGGTATTCCATCAACTATTCTTTGCCCAATACTTCAGAGCAGCCTGATCTTCCTCCTTCATCACCACTGCCTCTTGAATATATACTATTTCTTGAAATTCTTCTGTGTGAGCCAATTCTTCTTAGTACAGTGACTCTGTATATTCCTATCTTCTTTTAATACTTCCTTGATCATTCAATATTCTGCCCATAGCATCCTTAAGTACTACAACTCACACCTTGAATTGTTCTTTACTTCCTTCAGCTTATGAAATGCTGAGCAAGTTTGGTCCTTTTGATTTTCAGACTCCAGCCCCTTGTACATTTTATTATAATACTTTGCTTTGTCTTCCCGAGCTGCCCTTTGATATCTTCTATTCAGCTCCATAACTTCTTGATTTCTTCCCTTTTGCTTTGGATTCTCAGCACTCTAGTGCAATACTGAGAGTCTCTTCTGACATCCATTTTGATCTTTTCTTCTTTGTCCATCTTTGTAATGACCTTTTGTATTCTTCATGGATAATATTCTTGCTGTCCTCTCAAAGCTCATCTGGTCTTTATTCATTCGTATTCAAGGCCTCAAGCCAGTTCTTCCTGAGTTGGTTTTTAAATTCAGGTGGTATAGACTCAAGATGAAATTCTGATTCCTGTAGATTTGATTTGGCCTTCTCTAGCTTTAATTTGAACTTGCACATAAGTAGTTGATGGTCTGTTCTGCAGTCAGCACCTGGCCTAGTTTGACTGCTGATATTGAACTTCTCCTGAAATGAACAATTCCTTCCACAGACTTAATCAATCTGATTCCTGCACATAACACCAGGTGAAATCTATGTTTATACTCTGCATTTGTTTCGTGTGTGTGTGTGTGTGTGTGTGTGTGTGTACTGTCAAAAAGTTTCATAAACCCTAAACACAAGACCATTATTCTACTTGTTCCTCAAATGTGCATACCATGTTCATGAAACTACATCTTCAGAAACTCTTAATAAGCAAACAATGCTGTTTCAGAGTTTTCTTAAAAAGAGTAAAGAATTTCCCTCAAAAGTTCATTTCAGACTTCTAATTTTTCATATGTAAGGTGTTTGCCAATTTTTATTCCTTAGGGAGTGCTTATCACGTCATTAAAGTACACGTATGGCTATTCAAAAACAAGTAGATATTGGAAGACAAAGAGGAGTACATAAATAATATGCATAACCTTGACAGAGAGTATATAAATACACACATACCCTCCTATGAGTACAGTATACCATACATGGGTCAAGATTATAAAAACAGTCATAATCAAACATCTTGATGGAATGAGTGGCTGAGCCTGGGGGCAAAGGGCTATAGTCTTAGGAGACATGAAGATCAATCAGCACATCACAGCATAATGTACAATGAAAATATCTTACATCTTACTTTCGTGAGTAAAAGTCTTAAAAGAAGTCTGACTGGGGCCTTAAAACTTGTAAGCAGCTATATAAAGTACAGATATTGGTCTCTCCTCATATAGAAAAATGAAGGGGGGGAAAAAACCCAAAGATGCATGAAAATCATTAATCCAAAAGAATAATGAGTCTCATGAAATTCAGGTTCCATGACCCTGAGACCAGAAAGACAGGATGGGACTGAGTTAACCACGGCTGATCACTCTGAAAGTTATCATAGTAGCAGATTCTAGATAGAGCCAACTAAAAAGGCAGAACAAAACTCAAAGTCACTAAAAAGACCAGAATTCCTAAGTAGACAGACAAGGGGAACCCCTGAGAAAATGGTTCTTGACCACCTTACTAGACTGGAACTTAACTCATCCTCATGGTAAAACTTTCAAGCAAAATATAGACAGGCGTATAAGATGAGCAGAAATAATAGGGAAAATTAGCACTTTTTAGAATAAATAATCACTGCAGATTTAAGGACACTTGCCAAAGTATTAGGTTCAGAAACCAGGAAAGAATACAAAGGGAAAAAGAATGGCTACAGGAAACACAATTCTGTATTAAACAAAGGGCTTTTATTCTTTCAATAAGCAATTGGGGTGGTTTATATATATTTAAAGGCAGCATAGTTTATTAAGACAGAGAAACATTCTCAGAGGGAGAGAGTGGGCTCATCTCAGGAGTAGGGAGGTGAGAATGGACCAAGCATGTATTTCTTGAATACTGAAAAATATGGAAACTCATTACCATCAAGTCAGAACCAACTCATAGCTGACCCTCCAAAGGATTTTTAGTCTGTAAATCAAACAGAAGAAGCCTGCTCATCTTTTCCCTCAGAGCAGAGGTAAACTGAAAATACTCATTTGGGTTGGTAGTGCCAACTCTCTATCTACTGGACACCAGAGCTCTCTGAATGTTAAAAATGGGTGCTATATATAATTTTTTTCATGCCACTGCTGGCTGGACTTGTTAAGGTCGAATCCACATGAACAAAGAGGCCACTTAAGAGGGACCCAGTGGCCGCCTGGCGCCCCAACTGAGGGATCGAGTGTCCCACCCTTGAATTCCTTCAGGGAAAACCTGTGGACAGTGAACAAAAACTCGACAGCTAAGACTGCAGGGAGAGAACACAGAACTGAAAGCAGGGGCCAGGACCAAGGAGAGAAGTCACATCTAGATAATGTGATACAGAGCAAAACCAGAATCCAATGGTGTCTTGTCTTGGGTCAGTGCCCAGGTACTGCAAGTGGACAGAGCTTTAGCTGGGCATCTTCTCACAATGCCTTGTTCCAGCGCACCTCAGCTGCCTGCTGCTTCTTTTCACACAGCCAACTCCACAGCCAGCCAGATGCATACATCTCGTGGACCTCCTTGCTGAGCTCCATCTTGCAGCTGAGCTTCTCCTCTACCAGGTGGCTGAAGCTGCTCTCTGGCACCTTGTGTAGAACCTCTCACTCCTGCTAGTGCAGCTCCACCGATCGCTTCAACATCTGCACCTCTTGCATCTTACTCTGTGTCTCTGCTGCATCCAGCTGCTTCTGCAGTTTCTCCAAGGAGGCATCCAGCTGCTTCTGCAGTTTCTCCAAGGAGACATCCTTCTTCTTAGGGGGGAGAGGAGAGTGATTGAAAAGAGGATTTGAGGATGACCTTGAAACTCTGCTCAGAGGTCTGCTTGTCCAGCAGCTTTACCTCCATGTTACCATACTGGTAGATGGTGTGCTGGAGTAGCAGGAATAGAAGCACATGAGTGATAGCAAGGAGAACTGCTTCATCCTCTCCTTAGAAGTGGATATGGTGTTGGGCGTGGTGTTGCAGAAGCCAGGAGCAGGGCTTGAGCTGCAGTACCACCATGGAAGGCAAAAGTGCACTATTTCTTTTTTTCAAATTTTATTTAATGGAGATTTTACTTTAAGTTTATAAAGAACTTGGATTTCCATTCATTCCTTGTTGTACATTTTCCTCCCTGTCCCACTTCCTTCCAGTTATTTTCTTTAGGAAAATGTTCTCTGATTGTTATACAGTACCCCCCACAGACCAATTTACTATGCAGCTCTTATTCTGCACTCTTGTCACACCAGTAATAAATAATCTATATATTCCTTTTATACAGTTCTCTCCCTTGTCTGTTTCAATGGTGTGTACATTATTTATCCCCTTTTCTTACTTTCCCTCCAACACCCTGGCCAGTCCTGTTTTATAACAGGGGCATTATGCCATATTTGTCTTTTTTTTTTTCTTTTCATTTATTTTAATGAAAGTTTACAGAAATTTACAATTTCCAATCATCATTTCACTTTTCTCCCTGCCCCCATGTCCCTTCCTGAAAAGTAAAAGAAAACCTCTTTCATTGTTATGCAATACCTCCATCCCAAGTCCACTCTACTATGCAGCCTTCATTCTGAACTCCTGTCATGACAATAATACCCAATCATACATCCCTTTGAAACAGTTCTCTCCCTCATCTGTTTCAATGCATTATTTATCCTCTCTTACCCAATCTTCCCTCAACTCCAATGTCAGTCCCGTTTTACAACAGTGGCACTATATGCAGTATTTGCCCTTTTGTGACTGAAATACTCCACTCAGCATAATGTCCTCCTGGGTCATCCATTTTACATAATATTTCATGAGTTCCTTGCTTTTCAATGCTGCACAGGATTCCATTGTGTGAATATATCAATCTTCTCTATCCATTTGTTTGTTGATGGGCACTTGGGTTGTTTCCAGCTCTTTGCTATTGAGAACAAAGCCACAATAAACATGGGTGTGCATATATCTGCTTGGGTGGCGGTTATGGTTTCTTTAGGGTAAATTCCCTGTAGTGGAACTGCTGGGTCAAATGGAATTTCTATTTGCAACTTTTTGAGAAGCGCCATACAACCTTCCACAGTGGTTGCACCATTTTACACTCTCACCAACAGTGAATAAGGGTTCCAGTTTCTCCACAACCTCACCAGTGTTTGATGTTTGCTGTTATGTTAAATTTTGCTATTCTTACTGGGGTGAGATAATATTTCATAGTTGTTTTGATTTGTATCTCTCTTAGAGCTAGGGATTTTGAACATTTCTTTATGTGTTTGTTCACCATCTGAATTTCTTCTTTGGTGAAATGTCTGTTCATATCTTGTTCCCAAAAACTGTATCGTATATTTTTAAGAACAGTCTAACCATGCATCATCATGACAGATGGTGAAGAGATTGAGATTGTTAACAGCTTTAGTTTGCTTGGCTTCATATTGGCACCGACAGCCAGGAAATTAAAAGATGAATTGCACCGGGAAATTCTTCTGTCAGAGATCTCTCCAAAATACTAACGAGCAATGATGTCACTCTGAAAGACTAAGGTGTGCCTGATACAGGCCACAGTCTTTTCAATTACTTGCTATGCATCAGCAAGCTGGGCAATGACTAAGAATAACAGAAGAAGAACTGATGCCTTCAAGCTGTGGTGCTGTAGAAGAGTGATGAATATATCATGGACTGCTAAAAAAACAAACAGGTTCATCCTAGAGAGGGTGACACCAGGTTGCTCCTGGAAGGCAAGGATTCCGAAGCTTTGTCTGATATACTTTGGACCTGTTTCAAGGAGGGACCAGTCCTTGGAGAAAGACATCATGCTTGGGACGGTGGAGGGACAGCACAAGAGAGGAAGACCCTCAAAGAGATGGACTGACTTACTGACTGTGATAATGAGAGTAGGTGTGTCAGAAACAGTAAGGTTGGTACAGGATAGAGTAGGTTTCAGGGCTGTTGTACAGAGTCACTATGAGTCGCAAGTGACTCGATGGCACATTAACAACAATAATGCCTTAATAGGAGCATAATTAAGCTTTCTGAGATTCTAATTTTTCTCAATATTAGCCACAATTGTTGTAAGGAGGAACCGGTCCTTGGAGAGGGTCATCATTCTTGGGAGGATGGAGGGACAGCACAGGAGGGGAAGACCCTCTATGAGGTGGACTGATTCAGTGATTGGGTTAATCGGGATGGGTGTATCGGAGACAGAGCAACTGGCACAGGACAGAGCAGGGTTTAAGGCTATTGTACAAAGAGTCACTATGAGTCGCAAACAACTCGATGACACATAACAGCAGCAGCCATAATTTGTTATGATCCAGTCAAATGCTTTTTTGCACAGTCAATAAAGCACACACACACACACACACACACACAAAAAACACACCCTTCTTCTGGTATTCTCTCCTTTCAGCCAGGATCCATTTTACATCAGCAATAATATCCCTGATGTCACCACCTCTTCTAAACCCAGCTTGTATTTCTGGCTGCTCTCTGTCAATGTGATGTTCTAGGTGTTTTCAGATGATCTTCAGCAATATTTTGCTTGCGTATGGTATTGATGATATTGTTCAAAATTTTCACCTTCTTCTGGATCACCTCTCTTGGGTAGGAGAACAAATATGGATCTTCCAGTCAGTTGGCCAGATGGCCCTCCAGATTTCCTGGCATAGATGGTAAGCACATCCTGGGTTGCATCTGTTAGTAGTACAAGCAGAGCAAGGGAACACTGCGTGGTTTAAAACAAAGAAAGGTGTGTGTAAGGGTTGTACCCTTTTTCTCCATATCTGCTCAATGTACATGCTGAGCAAATCATTAGAGAAGGCAGAGTCTATAAAGAAGAATATGTCAGAGAAGACTCATTAACAACTTGTGTTATGCAGATGACACAAACTTACTTGCTTATGAAGAATACTTAAAGCACTTGCTGTAGATCAAAGACATCTCAATTTCAAGAAAACATAAATCCTCACCAACAATAGGCAACAGACATCATGATGCATGATGGAGAAATGATGGAAACTATCAATTAACTCTTCTTGCTTGGATGCACAATTAACACACTTGGTACCAGTAGTCAGGAAATCAGAAGACATATTGTACTGCTCTCAGGGATCTCTCCATATTACTAAGGAGCAATGATGTCAGTTTGAAGACTAATGTGACCGGTTCACCCAAGGTCTTCTCAATTATTTGCTGTACACCTGAGAGTTGGACAATAAGCATGACAAAATAATTGATGCCTTTGAGCTTGATGCTGGAGAAGAGTATTAAATATACAATCTAGTTCCTGCGTAACATCAAGTCAGAAAGAATCCATTGCTAGCACTCCAAGGGATTTTCAGAGGCAGTAGATTGTACAGGAAGAGACTGTCTATCTTTCTCCCATAGAACTGCTGGGGATTCAAATTGTGTACTTCTGCGCTGGCAAGGCAATTCTACAAAGCCACCAGAGCTCCTTGAATGTCCCATTAACTGCCAAAAGAAAAACAAGTTATGTCTTGGAGAAAGTGCAGCCAGTGTTCTTGGAGGTGAGGATGGCAAAGCTTTGTCTCACATGCTTTGGTCATGTCGGCAGAAGAGGCTATTCCTTGGAGGGAGAAATCATGATTGGAAAGGTGGAGGGTCAGCAAAAGACTGGAAGACCTTCAATGAAATGGATGGACCTGGTGACTGCAACAATGGGCTTGAGTATGTATTTCAGAAATGGTGAGGGTGGCACAGGATAGTACAGGGTAGATATTTGTTGCTATGAATTATACTCATCAAGAGGATCCTTAACAACAATCATATCTAATAAAGAGGCTTATTTTTCAATGTAGAACCTGGCAGAAACATTAATGTCATTCTTAATCCTAGAAAACTTTAGATCAACTATACAAATAACTATAAACACAAAAGTGGGAAGAAATAAATCACTTTAAATATATACAAAGGAAACTAAAGTGACAAAGATTAAATTTCCTTAATGAAATTACTCTTATTTTTTTTCAAGAATAAAAAATTTATACTAAGGAACTATTTACATCTTTCCTAATATAGCTGTCTTTTTTTCCCACTCCTCTGAAATTTTCGGAGCATTAATTATTCCCTTTATAGGATTACCTATTAATTGATTAAAATATAACTGCTTTACAAAGATTTTTATGATTATCCTCTATTCCTAGTATTCTGTGACTCACACAAATATCACAAGTTTTATTTATCATAGCTTCATACTGCTACTTAATTATACATTAATCAAAGTAAATTTGCCTATATGCAAAGCAAAGTTAAGACTATAATCATTTTACCTCCACATAGTGTAACTCAACCCAACTCACAGCTGTGGAGTCAAAACCTCATAGCTGACTCTTCAGTGAGTTTTCAGAGAAGATATATCGCACACGCATATATATTCTGCACATCTTACTGTCACAGAACTGCTGGTCATTTCAAATGGCCTATTGCTAGAGTTGGTAGCAAACTCCCTCACTATTATGCCAACAGAGCTTCTTGTATGTATTGTTGTGGTGGTGGTGTGCGCTGAGTAAGAACATAACCCTCTGGAGGGTTTTCAGAGGCAGTAAATCACATGAGGAGACTGACCATCCTTCTCCCACAGGACAAATGATGGATTCGAACAACGTGCCTTTGGCTGTGCGTGAAGCATCTTACCACTAGGCCACCAGAGCTCCCTCTGCATGTAATACAAGGTCCTAAAACTGCATATTCTACCCTGAAAATGTATCATTTATACAGTTATAACTGGGGGGGGGGGAGTTGAGGGAACAGAATCTGGATTAAAATAATGCAAGCAAAAACTTAATTGTGAAACTAACCCAAGCATTTCAAATAACTACAGTCTTTCATTCTTTTAAAATGAATAAGTTAGCTTACAAGGTTCAGAAATATATTTAAATTTTTTTTTATTACTTTTTATTTTTATTAATGTGTGTACCGTCAAATCAGATCTGACTGATACAGGAGGAGACTGTCCCTCCTCCTTCAGCAGAACATCTGGTGGATTCGAACCTCACATCTCTGGAGTTGTCAGAAATAGATTTAAAAGAACTTGTTACTGAGATTATTTCATCTCAGAGCAAACTTACAGGGTAAAGTTTAACTTATTCATATGGTTTCCAAGCCTGCAAATCTTCCCAGAAGTAGAAGTAGGTAGAAGATGGGTGGTAAGTTCAAACTTCTGCATTTATGTTTAGCAGCCAAATGCTTAAGCTCTGTGCAGCGAGGGCTGAATGTTTAAAATCAGGTTAAAATTCCAATTACTATAAAAAATTATTTACACTTTCAAAAGCAAACAGAGGAGGGGGTAAGTTCTGAAAAACACTGCATGGTTCAAAATCAGGAAGGGAGTGCACCAAGGATGCATCCTGTTTCCATACCTTTCAATCTATATGCAGAACAGATCATTCGGGAGGCTGGGCTTTGTGAGAAATGTGCTATCAGTATTAGACCAAGCTTCAGCAACAACCTACATTATGCAGATGACACAACCTTGCTTGCTGAAACTGAGGAGGACCAGAAGCGCTTGCTGCAGAAGGTCAAGGACTGTAGTCTTCAATATGGATTGAAGCTCTACATCAAGAAAACAAAGATTCTCACCACTGAGCTAACTGGCAGCATCATGATAAATGGAGAAGAGACTGAAGTTATTAGTTACAGCTTGTTCAGCTCCACAATCAACACTCTTGGCACCAGCAGTCAGGAAATCAAAAGATTAATTCCATTAGGTAAATCCATTGTCAGGGGCTTTTCCAGAGTACTGACAAGCAACAAAGTCAGTCTAGAGATTAAGATGTGTCTGATCCAGTTCATGGTCTTCGCAATTACTTGCTATGCATCAAAGAGCTGGATGATAACTAAGGATGACAGACAAAGAATTGATGCCTTTGAGTTGTGGTGGTGAAGAAAAGTCTTGAACATACCATGGACCCTGAAGAGAGCTAACAGGTCTATTTTAGACTGGATAAAACCAAGTTTCTCCTTGGAGGCTAGGATTTTGAAGCTCAGTCTCACATACTCTGGGCACGTGGCCAAGAGGGACCAATCCTTAGAGAAGGACATCTTGCTTGAAAGGGTGGAGGGACAGTGCAGGAGAGGAAGACCCCAGATGAGACAGATTGATAGCAACTGGGACGATGGTGTAGGTGTGTCGGGTCAGTAAGACTGGCTCAGGACAGGGCAGGCTTCAGAGCTACTGTATATCGGGTTGGTATGAGTTGTAGGCAACTTGAATGTACATAACAACAATTAATTGGACCTTCAGCCACAAACTAAGAGAAGTTCCCAAAATACCAATACAAAGGAAGATATAATTATACCTAGACCAATCTTTTAATATAGAGCCAGTTTTCTCTATCAAATTATAAACTTCTTAGTTTGACAAAATACTTATTTAAATTATTATGGGGGGAATGTTTAATTATATCCATTTCTTCTTTTTTTTTTAAATAAAATTGTCTCGTGTACTTCCTAACCTATTGCCTATACTCTGCTAGGCGTAGCATTTCCTAACCTTTCTTTCCAAACATGATTCAATGACTTCTTACTCAGAAAACATGAGTCAAGGTGAATGTACCACTTCCAAAAATGCTCTCAAAATATAAGAGTGTGTACCCTCAATGCCCTTTATGCCTTGTTCGAGGCTGGGGGAAATGCAATATACATGTTCAATTCAGAGAAGGAAATCTTATGTTATGGCTTAACCAGTTAACCAATCCTAAATATTCTTTCTCTGTATTCATACACAACAGAAATAACATTCACTGTCTTTAAACAACAGCAATAAGAGTTTCTTTCACATCATTTTAACTTTTGACTAATCCAATTAACTCCTAACAACATTTATCAGTCAAAAGGAAATAAAAGCATAAAAAAAAACTCCAAGGCAATCTCTATTTTCTTTTTCAGTTACCCACTTTCTGTTATTCTTTCTCCTTTTCTCAAAATATTCAATGTAGAAAACATGTCAGACACAATTCTAAGGTTCCAAAGTCTTAGGAAAGTATGAGTATCAGCAGTCACATCAAACTTTTTTTTTCTTTCTCCTCCAATTAGTCCTCAAAACCAGCATTCTTTTCTAGGTTTTTACAACTTTCTACAAAGTAGAAGGCATTATTTTTAAAATCAATAACCAAAAGAGGGATCCTGCAATGGCTTTCCATCTTTGAGGAGAACTACCCTACACAACATAGGTACATAGGGTTTTCAGAGGTCTGCTATTTCAGAAGTGGGTGGCCAATCCTTCTTCCTATTCTGTCTTAATCTGAATGTTCAGATTTAGAGAAATATCAGACAGACCAGCATTTTCTAGAAAAAGTGAAAGGTATATCCTTTATTGTGGAGTTAACCATTAGTATCAGTGTTGTCCCTGCCTTTGGTACACGTGTCTTTACCCACTTATTTCCCTGCTCCACCATCCACCAGGATACTCATCCACTTCTACCCACTCCCTTCAAGGTGCGTCTAATCCAGGCCATGTTCTTTGCAATCACTTGTTATGCATCAGAGAGTTGGACAATGGCCAAGGAAGACAGAAGAATTGATGCCTTTGAGCTGTGGTGCTGAAGAAGAGTATTGAGAATACCATGGACTGCTAGAGAAACAAACAGATTTGTCCTGGAAAGGGTTAAACCGGGTGGCTCCTTGGAGGCAAGGATTCTGAGGCTCCATCTAACATACTTTGGACATGTTGTAAGGAAAGACCGGTCCTTGGAGAAGGACATCATGCTTGGGAGGGTGGAGGGGACAGCACAGGCGGGGAAGGCCCTCTATGAGGTGGATTGATTCAGTGACTGGGGTAATCGGGATGGGTGTGTCAGAGACAGTGAGATTGGCGCAGGCCAGAGCAGAGTTTAGGGCTGTTGTACATAGGGTCACTATGAGTCGCAATCGACTTGACAGCACATAACGACAACAACAACAACAACCCTACACAAAAGTTCTTATTAGAATGCAAAAACAGCATACAGAGATAAATACAGCTCCTATGAACTCAGCAAAACAATAATTCTCCAGAGTAGTTCAGGTCTATACAAACAAAGGGGAAAAATAGAATAAAAGATCCACTTTGGAAATAGCTTGCCTCCTGAAACTACATGAACTTAGAGAAACAATGAAAGTTATACAAGTGTTCAGGTCTTTCATTCATAGGGTCACTGTGAGTCACCGATTGCACTTAACAACATCATGACTACTATTCAATGAGTGCTATCTCAAAATAAAGAGTCTTTAATTCTTAGTATTAGAAAATAACACAAAGAAAAAAGTTGCAGACATAAGTATTTCTCTTTTTTTTTTAGACATAAGTATTTCTGATGACAAAGTTAACAGTTCATTTTCATTTCCAAGGCTTTCATATTCGCCTAGATCCAATTATACATGTATCGGCACACCTCCCAAGTCAATTGCGGAAAATAAAGAAGTGCATGTGAAAAAATAACAAGGGATCATTCTTTTTAAACATTCAAAATTCCAAATGATCAAAATTCAAAATTAAAAACATCATTAATGCTATCTAAACAAATACTAATGCCTTGGTTTTCTCTTTTTTCAGGGCTGAAAATTATAAAAATTCTCCCAGCACAATTATTCCAACATATAGTTATGCTGGTAAGTTTTGTTTTCAAGAAACAAAAATGTCATCTGAAACTTGATTTATTCTGTAGATTGCAGAACAACATGACAAAAATACTGTGACCAAAGAAAGTAATTTTTAATCAGTCTTCTTGTTGTTGTTGTTATGTGCCGTCGAGTCGCGTGCGCCCTAACCTCTGCTCTGTCCTGTGCCAATCCCCCTGTCTCTGCCACTCCCATCCCAATTATCCCAGTCACTGAATCCTTTGTATTTCCATACTTGAAAACTCAACCTCCCTTGCCATTTCTGTTATCTAAATGTGTTCTGTTGTACATAGGGTTTTCAGAGGCCTGCTATTTCAGAAGTGGATGGCTAATCCTTCTTCCTAGTCTGTCTTAATGTGAATGTTCAGATTTAGAGAAGTATCAGACCAGCATGTTAAAGGTATATATCCGTTATTGCGGAGTTAACTTTAGTGTCAGTGTTGTCCCTGCCTTTCTCACAAGCGTAAGCAAGACTTTTTTTTGGGGGGGAGGGGCAAAAACTCTAGTAATGCATAGGTAATTTCTAAGTACTCTATGGAACTACCAAAGACTGCGGCTGCCCAGAATTATGTAGTTACAATGCCAAGAACTATGTGGTTACAATGGAAAGACAAGTTTAATGGCTTATGACTTGATTATTCTAACGAAATTCGGTACTTAATACTAGTGAATAAAGTGTTCGTGCAAACCATTAATTTTAGTTCTATGTTTACATAAATATATTTGCCCTTTTAAAACACATGGCACATGGCAATAAAATTGTTTTACCAGTATTTAACTGCACACAATTGTGTGTTTCAGTATCTTCAGAATCTTAAAAAGCAAAATTTCTAGGGAGCTCTGGTAGCCTAGTGGCAAAAAGCTGCACTGCAATCCCACAGAGGTATGTGGTTCAAATCCACCAGATGCTCTGCTCGAGGAGGGGCAATCTCCTCCTTTACCAGTCAGGTCTGATTTGACGGTTGTTGTTGTTGTTGTTATGTGCTGTCGAGTTGTTTGCGACTCATAGCGACCCTATGTACAACAGCCCTAAACCCTGCTCTATCCTGTGCCAATCTCATTGCCTCTGACACACCCATCCCGATTACCCCAGTCACTGAATCAATCCACCTCATAGAGGATCTTCCTCTCCTGCGCTGTCCCTCCACTCTGCCCAGCATGATGTTCCTCTTCAAACACCTGTCTCTCCTTACAAATGTCCAAAGTATGTCAGGCGAAGCCCCAAAATCCTTGCCTTCAAGGAGCAGCCTGGTTTAACCCTCTCTACGATGAATCTGTTTGTTTTCTTGACAGTCCATGGTACATTCAATACTCTTCTCCAGCACCACAGCTCAAAGGCATCAATTCTCGTTCTATCCTCCCTAGTCATTGTCCAACTCTCTGATGCATAACAAGTGATTGCAAAAACCATGGCCTGTATCAAGTGCACATTAGTCTCCAGAGAGACACCGTTGCTCTTGAGTACTTTAGAGAGGTCCCTAACTGCAGACTTTCCCATCGCAATACGTTTTTTGATTTCCCGGCTACTGGTGCCAAGACTGTTGACCGTGGAGCCGAGCAAACTGAAGCTGTGAACAATCTCAATCTCTTCACCATCCATCCTGATGCTACCGATTGGTCCAGTGGTGAGAATTTTTGTCTTCTTGACATTTTAAAAAAGCAAAATTTTTAACATCAAAATGTTCTTCGTTTTTTCAGTTGTTTTATTTTAAGTCAGTTGGGCCCTAATCTCCAGTTTAGAGGCTGATGTAGGAAGCAATTGGATTATAGAAGATGGGGTCTCTTGTTTTGGTTGAAGGTTCAAAGCGGTGTTCTTAATTAAAATACATATGTGCATATACATACACATGCATCCAGAAAATAAAAATATTTCTGTGTAGAAAAGAGTTCCCGGAATAGCATCAATTACAAATTAAAATTCGGGGTTGGGGGAAGAATTTTACGACTCTAGCCCATCTTATGTGGGACATCACTGGAAAAAAATCTACCAATCAAAAGTATTCCTTTCAATTACATCTACTTCACTCATGCTCACAAAACTATTCCTTTTAGGCAATTATAAGGTCTCTAGCCAAAATTATAAAGTTTTATTTCAGAATAAGCTCATTTAGAATTTTGTGTTATACACAGTGAAGAAATTAATTGCTGTATATTCAAACCAGAGATAAAGTTTCTGAAATACATTTGCATGGTTTTTATCCTCCTAAGAAATGTGCACATTGGGATAATCACATCACTTATTATGCAACTTCTGTGCACATTGGGATAATCACATCACTTATTATGCAACTTCTTTCAGACATGTTACATATGGCGAAACATACTGACATGGCCCTTTCAAACTAATCTAGCAGGCTATTTCCAGTTACAACAATCTCTTTAAGAAAACTACAATCAAGAGCAGTATTACAATTTTTGAAAAATCAAACACAATGACAATCTACATACATACATGGCAAAGTTTTGCTTAAAAACACTTATTTCTACACATGTTCCATGTGATTCCTCATAAAGGCCTCTGTGTTCCTGGGTAGTCTGTGTGGAATTCTTTTTCTGAATGAAATGTCTAATAAATTATTATCACACATCATTACAACCATCATGTTAAAGACATCTGTTTTTATAACAATAATTAACAGTAATGCATTGAAAAAAAACCAACCCCAAACCTATGTAAAATGCAAATGCCAAGTATACTGAGACATAGTAAAGAATATCAAAACTTTAATGACATGGAACCTGATTAGAAAACAAAACCCAGAAGGAATTACGTTTCTTTTAAAATCACACTGAACGTTTTTCCAATGACTCCTCCCCTACACACACACACACACACACACACACACACACACCCAAAAACTGCTTGGATTTTGTAGAATACAATTTTCATACCAATACTGGTAAAAGCCTGGTTAAAGATGTATCTGTAAATATATGGTTTAAATAAATGAAACTCCTTTGAGAATAAGAAAATTATAAACTTGATTCTGCCAAAATATTGGAAGTTAAATTACAATCCAGAACCACAGCCATTTTTTTTAATAGAAAATTAAAGTCCACAGCTTCTCAGAAAATGGAAGAAACGGACGAATTTGAGAACACTGGAGGGAAATGCTTCCCCTGAAAAACGTGAGGATTTCAAAGCGGAATGAAACCTGCCCCACCCCCATCCCCGAATGATGAAAAAAAAAAAAAAAATCTAGAACCTAAATGGCGACCAACAAGAACATTAGATCCTGAAAATGAATATTGCGCTTGCGCAGCTACCGCCCCGTCAGCTGCACAACTGCAGCTAGAGCCCGACCCCGCAGGATCACGTGCTCCCATGCAGCGCCCTCCCGCAGCTCCGCAGCGCCGCAACCGCGCAGGCGCACACACAACTTCAGTAGCCGCCATAATGCGGTCCGGACTCTTCAGAAATACAACATTAATTTAACAAAATGTGGTTAAAACATCCCATGGAAGCCACATATACCTTTTGGGGCGAGTGATGAGGGAGGGAAATCAAGTTCCTTCCTGCAGAGCCGTTCTGCGCCGCCGTCTCCAACGTGGCCGTCTCTGTGTGGCGCGCCTGAGTTTCCGCGCTGCGCCGCCGCCGCAGCCACCTCCGCAGATTCAAAAACAAACTCGCTTCTTCCTTACACGCGCAGGGGGCCGTTATGCAAATTATGGTAGGCGGAGCTCCGTGGTGTACTATTGGCCACGCCTATGAGTTATCACCCAATAGTTTCACGAAATGAACGTTTCCCATGCAAATCTCCTGGGTTTTTATTTGAATGAGGGAAATTAGCCCCGCCTCCTACTGTGGAACACTGAGAGATTTGGTCGGGGTGGTGGCGCTGCGCGTTTGAGTTTCCCTGTGTTTTTCAGTGCATCTTCCACTTTTTAAAGTGAGTAGCACTTATTGAGCGCCCTCTATAAGGTTTAGAGAAGGAAAACTATGTAAATAACAGGGAAAGAACTGAATTTAATTTTTTAAAAGGTATGTTGCTATATGATTGCTAATTTGTTCATCCGAAATTAACGAATTTGAACTTTATTGGTATGGAATGGAGAAAACACCTTCCCCCCCCCCAATACTCTGACAGCAGGCACTTCAAATCAAACTTCGATAGGAAAGTTGTATGCATCATCTTAAATTAGAAATCAGTACTCACTGGTAAAATTACCTTGGGAAATTTAGGTTCACATCTAAGTACTACTGCTTTACTTGCCTTTTTTCCGTAAAATAATCACACGTAATTTCGTTTTCTTTAAAATGGTGTTAATACCTGTAGTTCAACTCTGTTAAAAAATAAATAGGAATATAATTGTGTTTTTACAAAGTAAGAAGAATCTTAGAAATAATTCCTAAAGTTTGGTGGTTTAAGGTAATTTTCTCTTAATCTCTTATGCCAAGATTTGCTTCGCAATTACTTTTCCTGAATTATGTAAGGTGATAAAATGAATCCCAGGGGAAACAGAACTCTATCCTTTAAAAAAAAAAAACAACTATATCAAGTGGAAGAGACTGAAAAGTCAGCTTACATATACAAGCTAAGAGTTTAATTTTCTTCAGTACGAAACACATATATTCTTACCTAAGAATTAGCTTCAGTTACAAAAATAAACATGTCTGTAAGCTAAAGTTGAATTACTTTTAAAACTTAAATCTTTCTACTTAACTTGAAAAATAGGATACCTTTTGGGAGGATGACCTAATCAAGTTTTATTTATATAGCAGCAGCAGTTCACAGTCATTGGTTGTAAACAAGATGGCTCCACATTCAACTCCACGATTGGTTGTGGAAAAGACCATTGTGATCCAAAATGTTTTCATGATTGATTTTCAGAGACAGATCTTCAGGCCTTTCTCTCTATTCTGTAGAATCTCTTCTAAAATCTGTTGAGAATCTTAGCAACCTGAAAGCTTTCCCTGACAAATGGGTAGTAGCTGCACATGTGGTACTTTGCCTAGAAACCAATCTACCCTTAAATCACTAAAACTGTAATAATACCTCAATAGGTTTGTTGTTGTTGTTGTTGTTGTTGTTGTTGTTATGTGTCGTTGAGTCACTTACGACTCATAGCAACCCTATGTACAAGAGCCCTAAACCCTGTTCTATCCTGTGCCAACCTCTCTGTCTCCAACACACCTACTCCCACTACCCCAGTCACTGAATTGATCCATCTCATCAAGGGTCTTCCTCTCCTGCACTGTCCTGCCACTATCCCAAACATGATGTCCCTCTCCAAGGACCAGTCCCTCCTTGCAACATGCCCAAAGTATGTCAGACAAAGCTTCAGAATCCTTGCCTCCAGGAGCATTCCGGCTTCACCCTCTCCAGGACAAATCTGTTTGATCTCCTAGCAGTCCATGATATATTCAACACTCTTCTCCAGCACCACAGCTTAAAGGCATCAATGCTTTTTCTATCATCCCTAGTCACTGTCCAGCTCTCCAATGCATAGCATGCAATTGTGAAGACTATAGCCTGGATCAGGGGCACCTTAGTCTCCAGCCTGATATTGTTGCTCTTCAGTACTTTGGAAAGGTCCCTGACAGCTGACTTTCCCAATGCAATTCGTCTCCTGATTTCCTGGCTGCTGGAACCAAGAGTATTGACTGTGGAAACAAGCAAACTGAAACTGTGAACTATCTCAGTCTCTTCACCATCCATACTGATGCTACCAATTGACCCAGTGGTGAGAATCTTTGTTTTCTTGATGTTGAGCTTCAATCCTTATTGAAGGCTGCAGTTCTTGACTTACTGCAACAAGCGCTTCAGGTCCTCCTCAGTTTCAGCAAGCAAGGTTGTGTCATCTGCATAATGCAGGTTTTTAAAGACTCTCCCACCAATCCTGATGCCACATTCCTCCTCGTTCTGCATACAGATTGAAGAGGTATGGTGATAGGACACATCCCTGGCATTCAACCTTCCCAATTTTGAATCATGCAGTGTCTTCTTGCTCTGATGGCTACCTTTTGGGCCAAGTATAGGTTTCACATAAGCACAATTAAATGCTCTGGGCTTCCCATTCTTCTCAGAGTCAGCCATAGTTGTTCTGATCCACACAGTCAAAAGCTCTTGCATAGTCAATGAAGCACAGATAGACATTCCTCTAGTACTCTCTGCTTATCGAAGGAGTACTAGTGAGGAATATTAAGTACAGACATTTCTCTATTTGGACAGTTTCTGCCTATACTACTCATGGTCCCATCAGGGAAGATAATATAACAACCACAAGTTGATAAAATCTTATTGTCCTATACTTGCAAAGTAGTTTACTGTCTTTACTTTGTTGTTGTTGTTCTTATGTGTAACTTATAGCGACCCTATGTACAACAGCCCTAAACCCTGCTCTATCCTGTGCCAATTGCATTGTCTCTGACACACCCATCCCGAGTACCCCAGTCACTGAATCAATCCACCTCATAGAGGGTCTTCCCCTCCTGCGCTGTCCCTCCACTCTCCCCAGCATGATGTCCCTCTCTAAAGACCTGTCTCTCCTTACAACATG
>NW_006399817.1:7980925-7981605 GCF_000299155.1 Elephantulus edwardii | reverse complement strand
ATTCTCTGCTTTCAGCTAAGATCCATCTAACATCAGCTACAATATCCCTAGTACCACGACCTCTTCTAAATCCAGCCTGGACTTACTTTACTACAATAAAAATACAATAAATAGGTGGCTTTAGCAGAAATTTAGCTGTAAAAAGTTTGCTTTTGTTCTTTTTATATAGTGACGAGTCAGATCTAGCTCCTACCTTAGCCACCAGATGGTTTTCAGAGACTATAAATTACATAAGAGAAGATAGGCCATCTTTCTCCCATTGAGCATGTGGTGTATTTGAACCATGTGCCTTTGGGTTAATAGCACAACTTCTTATCATTAAGCCAACAGAGTTCACAGTTTAGGAGGCTAGAAATCCAAATTCAGAATACTGGGTAGGAAAATACTCTGATTCTTTTCTCTTAGGCTGCCTGCTCTAGGAGATTTTTGTCTCTTCTAAACTTCTGTTTCTTGGTTTTTCTGGTAATTATCATGTATCTTCACCTTTGTTCTTTATTCCTAATCTAATCTTCTTATAGGTCAAAGGTGATTGGTTTAAGACACACCCTACACTGCTCTGTTCTCAGCAACATAACAAAGAAAGCCCTATTTCTAAACTAGGTTGAATTCACAAGTATGTTGTCATTGTTGCTGTGTACCATTGAGTCAGAATTGACTCACAGTTGACCAACAGGGCTGGA
>NW_006399817.1:7978683-7980360 GCF_000299155.1 Elephantulus edwardii | reverse complement strand
GCATTAGAGCAATTGAGAAGCCAAAACAAAGGAAAGAAATGCTGAAGTAAAAGACCTGAAGAGAAGATTTTAAAAGGCAGCTCCAGAAGACATAACAAAGTATTATAATGGAATGTGGGGAGAGTTACAACTGGAAAATAAAAAACAGAAGATCTCACATTTCTTAAACTGAATGAACTAAAAAAGAAATTCAAGCTTCGAGTTGTAGTATTAAAAGAGACTATGGACAAAGTCTTGAATGATGCAGGAAACGTCAAAAGAAGATAGAGGTGATACACAGAAACACTGTGCCAAAAAGAATTGGCTAACACAGAAATATTTCAGATTATGATGAAGAGCCAATGGTGATGAAGGAAGAAATTAAAGCTGCACTGAAGATATTCACAAAAAATGAGGTCCCAGGAATTGATGGGATGTCAATTGACATATTTCCACTAACAGTTATAACCCTGGATATGCTCACCCATCTGGGCCAAGAAATTTGGAGGACAGCTACCTGGTCAACTGATTGAAAGAGGTCCATATTTGATTGTCCCTGTTCCCAAGAAAATGGATGCAACAGAATGTGGAAATCATTGAACAGTATCATTAATATCCCTTAAAAATGCTGAAAATCAAACAAAAATTGCTAGAACAGTACATCTACACAGAATAACCAGAAGTTCAAGCTGAATTTAGAAGAGGCCATGACAACTGGGATATGTTTGCTGGTGTTAGATGGATCCTGGCTGAAAGCAGAGAATACCAGAATAATGTCTATTTGTGCTTTATTGATTATACAAAGCCACTTGACTATGTAAACCACAACATACTATAACTAATATTGAGAAAATTGAGAATCCCAGAAAACTTAATTGTGCTCATGTGAAAGCTATACCTAGATCAAGAGGCTGTTAGCTCCACTAATACCAGAACCAGAACACTACATAGTTTAAAATTGAGGAAGGTGTATGTTAGTTAGGGTTGTAGTATCTCTTCATATTTATTTAATCTCTATTAAATAGAGCAAATAATTAGGGAAGCAGTACTCTATGGAGAAGAATGTCACATCAGAATCAGAAGAAGAATCATGAGCAAACTGAGTTATGCAGATGATACAACCTTGTTTACTGAAAGCAAGGAAGATTTGAAGTGCTTGCTTCAAAAGATCAAAGACTACAGCCTTCAGAAAGGATTGCAACTCAATATTAAGACAATAAAAATTCTCACCTCTGGACATACAGGCAACATCATGATAATTGGAGAAGAGACTGAAACTGTCAATGACTTTTTCCATCTTATTTGGATCCACAATCAACACACTTGACACTAGCAGTCAGGAAATAAAAGACATATTGCATTTGGAATGTCTGTAGTTGGGGACTTCTTCAAATTACCTACGAGTAAGGATGTCAGTTTAAGGATTAAAGTTTGTCTGATTCAAACTATGGTCTTTAAAATCACTTACGATACATCTAAGATCTGGACAATGAATAAGAATGACAGAAGAAGTAATGGCTTTGAGTTGTTGTGTTGAAGAGTACTGAATGGACTGCTAAAAGAACAATCAGATATATCTTGGAGAAAGTTCATCCAGAATGCTCCTTGAAGGCAAAGATGACAAAGCTTCATCTCACATAATTTGGGCATGTTATTAGGAGAGGTCTGATTCAGAAGACAGATTTTTCTGGCCAGACG
>NW_006399817.1:7944360-7965828 GCF_000299155.1 Elephantulus edwardii | reverse complement strand
TATGAGTCATATTCGACTCAACGGCCCCTAACAATAACCATTAGGAGAGGTATGGATCACAACAAATTCTGGCTAACATTAAGAATGGTAATTCCAAAACACTTGATTGGACTCATGTAAAACCTATATTTGGATCAAGAAACATGGTCAGAACAGAACAAGGACGCACTGCATGGTTCAAAGTCAAGAAAGGAGTGTGTCAGGGATGCATCCTGCCCCATACCTTCTTAATCTATATGCACAAGTAATTTGAGAGGCTTGGCTTTATGAGGAGGATTGTGGCATCAGAATTGGGGAAAAAACACATCAGCAACCTGTGTTTTGCAGATGACACAGCCTTGCTTGCCAAAATGGAGGAGGACCTGAAGCATTTGCTGCAGAAGGTCGAAGACTGCAGTCTTTAATATGGATTGAAGATTGAAGCTCAACATCAAGAAAACAAAGATTGTCACCACTTGACTTAGCAGTACCCTGATAGATGGAGAAGAAAAAATTTTAGCTTGCTCAGGTCCATGATCAACATTCTTGGCACCAGCAGCCAGAAAATCAAAAGACAAATTGCTTTGGAAAAATCTGTTGTCATGAACCTCTCTAGAGTGTTAAAGAGCAACAACGTCAGTTACAGAGTCTAAGGTGCACTTGATCCAGACCATGGTCTTTAAAATTACTTGCTATACTTCAGAGAGCTGGACAGTGACTAAGGATGACAGGAGAAGGATTGATGTCTTTGAGTTGTGGTTCTGGAGAAGATTACTGAATATGCCATAGACTGCCAAGAGAACAAAACAGATTTCCTCAAAGGCAAGTATTGCTTTGGACATGTTTCCAGGAAGGACCAGTCTTTGGAGAAGGGCATCAAGTTTGGGAGGGTGGAGGACAGTGCAAAAGAGGAAGACCCTAGATGATTGGTACAGTTTACTGGGGCTGTGGGGATAGGTGTGTTGAAGACAGTGAGAATGCCTCAGGATAGACAGGTTTCAGAGCTATTATGCAAAGGGTCGCTATGAGTCACAGGCAACTCAACAACACATAACAAAAATAACATTCCTTGGAGGGAAACATGTTTGAAAGGTAGAAAAAAAAGGAAGTTCCTCAGCCAGATTCACTGACACAGTGACTGCTGCAACGGGCTCAAGTATATCTGGAATAATGGGAATGGCACAAAGATGGTTACTTGTGGTGTAATTAATTAAATGACCCTTCCATCCATAGTCTTCCATTTTGTGATTCTAGTCTTGTTATCTTCAGACTTCATTTAAGGGTGAGACATTTATTGTATTTTTTTTTTCATTCTTGTGTGCCATCAAATAGGATCCAACTGGCACAGGAGGATATTGCCCCTCCTTCTTCAGCAGAGCATCTGGTGGATTTGAACCATATTCCTTTGGGATTGCAGCACAGCTTCTTGACACTAGGCCATCAAAACTCCCTGGTATTTATTGTATCAAGCAGATAGGATTAACGTGGGATACAATCCTTATCCTACTAGAAGATAATACTCAAAACCTAAATTTGCAAAGTATTCCTTAATTCCTTGATCACTTGTTCTTATGATTGTAGCACTTGTCTGTCAGTCTGCTGTAGTGGAATGACTTGCAGATTACCTTGATGTTGGAAGTGATGCCACCTGATTCTTGCCCTATCAGGATTAGCTATCCACTTCTGCATTAAAGCACCTTTGAAAACCCTATACTCAATAGAGGAGCACAGGTAGTTATAGTACTAGAGGTAGAGCCCAGATGGGAAGTCATTATAAAATGGGGAGAAGCAGCTGCAAACATCCACTAATAATTATTAAGTAATAATAATTAATTAAAGTATTAAATAATAATAATTAAAATACAGAATGTACAAAGTATGAATAGAGGAAAACTGGAAGCTATAAAATATTAAATGGGGGAGCTCTGGTGGCCTAGTGGCAAGAAGCTGAGCTGCAATCCCAAAGGCACTCGGTTCTAATCCACCAGATGCTCCACTGGAGGAGGGGCAATCTCCTCCTGTACCAGTTGCATCCGACAGTACACACACACACACACACACACACACACATAATAAAAACTATAAAAAATGTTAAATGGGATGCATAAAGAGATAGAGATTTCAAGTATTAGTTAACTGAGATGGATTTGAATTGGCCACTTTAGATCAGATAATTTTGTACCAAGAATGAAAGGTTAGTGTGACATTCATAGTAAAAAAGACTGTTGCAGTATCTGTCTATCATGAAGTACAATGCTGTGAGTGACAGAATATTATCCATATACCTACAGTGAAGATCTATTATTAAAACTGTTGGTGCTGTAGATATCATAAATGGTCAATGTTCTACATTGTGGGGCTGTTCTTTTTATTTTATGCCATTGAGTCGCATATGACCGTATAAACAACAGATCTGAACCCTGTCTTATACTGCACCATCCTCATCATCTATGACATACTTGAGCCCACTCCTACAGTGACTATGTCAGTCCATCTTGAAGATCTTCCTCTCTTCTGTTTACCTTCCACTGTTCTAAGCATGATAGATCTTTTCAAGGAATGCCTCCTAATTAAAACACTCCCAAGATGTGTGAGACAAAGCTTTGCCATCCTTGCCTCTAAGGAACACTGTGGCTATACCTTCTCTATGACATAATTATTGATTCTTTTGGCAGTCCATCAGAAAGTCAGTACTCTTCTCTAAAACCACAACTCAAAAGCACCTATTTTCTTCTGTCATCCGTATTCATTTTTCAGCTCCTAGATATGTGTTGTTGTTATTGTTAAGTGCTGTCGAGTCATAGATGACTCATAGCAACCCTATGAATAAAAGTCCTGAACAATAGTATAACTTTCATCATTTCTTCAAGTTCATAGAGTTTCCAGAGCCAAGCTGTTTCGGAAGTGGATGCCACTCCTGCTTTGAAGCTTGTTTTAACTTGGAAGCTTCACCAAACACTGTCCTCCATGGGTAACCATTATTCCATTTGACTCATCAGTGTCACAGTATTCAGCATCAGAGTAACCATGAGTTACCTCTGTATAACAAATGGACAGACCAGTGCTATACCACTTAGAAGAATGTTTGACCAAAACACATTGCACCTATGTCTCACCTGAAAACAAGATTAAAGCTCTGTAGAATCTGGCTGCTTCAGACAACTGCCCCACCTGGAAGCCAGCACGTACTGCTAAGCCCCTGCCTTTTTATGTAGCAAATAATTTCAAGATCATGACTTAAAACAGGCACACTTGAGTATTGAAACTGACATCATTGTTACTCAGTACTTTAAAGAGGTTCTTGACAGTAGACTGCATTGTGGAGTTGGTGTAGTTGTTTGCCATCAAGTCTGGACCAACCCATATCTGACTCTTTCAGCGAATTTTCAGAGGCAGCAAATGAGATGGGAAGATACTGCCCATCCTTCCCTTGTGGAGCAGTTGGTGGGCTTGAATTGCATGCCTTTGGGAGTGCAACACAGGTTTGCAGGTCAAATGCTGCCACCTGAAAAATGCTACCGTTTTTACAGCAAGCAAAGTTGTATCATCTGCTTATCACAGGTTGTCACTAAGTCTTCCTCTAATTTTTATGCTACATTCTGTTTCATATAGTCCAGTTGCTCTCATTATTTTTTCAGAATATAGCGTGAATATTATTATTTTTATGTACCTTCAAGTATAAATCAACTCATAGCTGACCTTCTAGTGGGTTTTCAGAGACAGTAAACTGCGTGTCAGGAGATGGTTCACTTTTTCTTTCAACAGATTGAATGTGTATAGCTAAATAGAAGTTTAGAAATAACATGCCACTACACAACTTTCCCTTAATTATTTCAATGTATCTTTACCAATTAAGTCTGTTATCCTGCTCCTCAGGATAACAAAACCCTCCTCAAACCTTTGGGTGTGACCACAATCACCCTTCTGGATGACACTGGTCTTGGTAAAATACTTTGTCTCTCTTTCTTTGAATTCATTGTTGTTGTTGCTGTGTACCATTGAGTCACCTGCAACCCATAGCAACCATATGTAAAGCAGCTCTGAAACCCACCCTGTTCTGAGCCAGTCTCATTAATTCTGACACATCCCCATTGCCACAGTTACTGTATCAATTCATCTCATCTGGGGCTGTCCTCTCCTGTGCTGTCCCTCCATGCTTCTGAGCATGGTGTCTTTCTCCAAGAATCTATCCCTCCTGGCCACATGCCCAAAGTATGTGAGATGGAGCTTCAAAATCCTAGCATCCAAGAAGAAACTTGTTTTCACCCTCTCTAAGACAGACCTATTTGTTTTCTTGGTGGTCCACGGTATATTCAACTCACAACAACTCAAAGGCATTGATTCTTCTTCTGCCTTAGTCATTGTACAACTCTCTGATGCATAGCAAGAAATTGTGAAAATCAAAGTCACACCTTAGTCTTTAGAAGGACATCGTTGCTTTTCAGAAATCTGGAGAGGTTTCCAACAGTAGATTTCCCCGGTGCAATTTGTCTTTTGATTTCCTGCCTGCTGGTGCCAGGAGTGTCGATTGTGGAACCAAGCAAGCTGTACTTGTTAACAGCCTCAATCTCTTCTCCATCTATCGTGGTACTGCACGATGGCCCAGTGGTGAGAATCTATCTCTTCTTGATGTTGAGCTTAAATCCATATTGAAGACTACAGTTCTTGACCTTCAGCAGCAAGCACTTCAGGTCCTCCTCAGTTTCAGCAAGCAAGGTTGTCTCATCAGCATAACATGGGTTGGTGAGTCTTCCTTCAGTCCTTATGCCACATTCCTCCTTATAAAACCAGCTTCCTGAATGATCTGTTGTCTTGGAGACAAGACACATCCCTAACACACTCCTTTTCTTCACTACATCTGTTAAATTTAACTAATTGGTAAGTAATTACTGTTTCAAATAAAGTCTTGGGACATAAATTGATCCATAAACTTACCTAAAAAATTAGGTGACTCTGGTGGCCTAGTTGTGGGAGAAAGATAGACAACCTTCTCCTGTGCAATTTACCCTCTAAAAACCTACTGGACAGTCAGCTATGAGATGGTTCTGACTTGATGGCACTCAAGAACCAAATTCTAGCACATTTGAAAGAATTGATTTTGGAGTTGGTGATTGATACTGGTTTTGATCTCAAGAGAGTCCCTTGCAACTGTCTGTCTTATTGTCCAGTTCTAAAAGCTATCTACAACTGTATCTTGAATATTCTTTTAAATGTCTTTCACTATAACCTCCATTGTTTTGAGAACACTCTTAAACTTGAATTTTTCCTCATTCTGTTATAGATTAAGTCAGTTCCTTTTAGATGACACTAGATGCTCTTATATTCTGCTTTTCACTCCATTCAATCTGTGATCTATAACTCTCCGGCTTCTGGTTAGACAATGACAAACTTTTCACTCTGCAATACTGCTGCCATAGATACTGAGCATCCAGTAGTGGGGAGGAAGATAGTATTCTGAGGTCCTCCAGGCTTTTATTGCCTAAACTGGAACACCATTGCACAGCAGGCACAGGTGACCAAACTCCTAATATTTTTGCATGTACAGTGCCTAAAGCAAACAGATGCTTCCATGGATGTGTTACCAAGTTATGTCAAGAAATCTTAAGGACATTTACCTGGCCAGATTACTGGAAGAGATCCATATTTATTCTCATTCTAGAGAAGGTTGATGTGACAGTGTGGAAATTATTGAACAATATCACTGTTACAACACCAAGCAAAACTTTGCTGAAGATTAATGAAAAACTACAGAGAACTGCAAGAAGAACAGGCCAGGTTTAGAAGAGGCCGTGGCACCAGGGACATCACTGCCAACAGATCTTAGCTGAAAGCAGAGAATACCAGAAGAGAATGTCTGTGTTTCATTGACTACACAAAAGCATTTAACTGTGTGCAATACAACAAATAATGGCTATCCTTGAGAAGAATGGGAATTTCAGGACACCAGATTGTGCTCATGTGAAACTTATGCTGGGACCAGGAGGCAGTCATCAGAACAGAGCCAGGAAACACTGCATGATTCAAAATCAGGAAAAGTGCATCAGGGGTGAATCCTGTCCATATCTTTTAAATCTATGTGGAACAGATCATTCGGTGGGCTGGGCTTTATGAGGAGGAATCTGGCATCAGGATTAGAGGAATGCTCATCAACAACCTCTGTTATGCAGATGACACAATCTTGCTTGCTGAAACTGAGGAGAACTTGAAGCACTTGCTACAAAAAGTCAATGACTGTAGTCCTCAATATGGATTGAAGCTCAACATCAAGAAGACAAAGATTCTTATCACTGGGCCAATTGGCAGCACCATGATAGAAGGAGAAGAGATTGAGGCTGTTAACAATTACAGCTTGCTTGGTTCCACATTCAATACTCCTGGCACCAACAGTCAGGAAATCAAAAGATGAATTAGATTAGCAAAGTCTGCTGCCAGAGACCTCTCCAGAGTGCTGACATGCAAAGATGTCAGTCTAGAGACTAAGATGTGCCTGATTCTGGCTATGGTCTTTGCAATTACTTGCTATGCATCAGAAAGCTGGACAATGACAAAGGATGACAGAAGAATTGATGCCTTTGAATTGTGGTGCTGGAGAAGAGTACTGAAAATACCATAGACTGCCAAGAGAACAAACAGGTCTGTCCTAGAGAGAGTGAATCCAAGTTACTCTCCGGAGGTAAGGATTTTTTGAAGTTCCATCTCACATACTTTGGGTATGTTGCCAAGAGGGACCAGTCCTTGGAGAGGGCCTTCATGCTTGGAAGGGTGGAGGGACAGTGTAGAAGAAGAAGACCCTGCATGAGATAGATAGACACAGTAACTGGAGTAATGGGGGCTGGTGTATCAGAGACAGTGAGATTGGCTCAAGATAGGACTGGCTCAGTGTTCAGAACTGTTGTACATAGGGTCTCTACGGGTCGCAGCTAACTTTATGGCACATTATAATAACAACAGTGCCTAAAATAGAGCTTCTGTCACACACTGGGACTAAATCCAAAAACGAAAACCCAGCCTCTCAATTGTACTCATAAAGGATTTAGTCTCAACAACAGATACTGTCATCAGGGTGAGAAATACAGACTGCTTCTTCTGGGGGGGGGGAGAGAAAACCTCTAGAACTTTGAGGACAAGGAGCCAGCTTGAAGTGAAGTGTCCATCATCTTGAACTGGGAAGGGGTAAGGAAGAAAGTAGTCTTGGTTCTTTTTTTACTGAATTTGGTTGAATTTCTTGCACCAATATTTCTTCATTTGCTGTTTGTCCTCAGGATCAATTCCAGGAGCTCTAAATGGTTCTTATTTTTTAAAAAATCTCATCAGTTTCACTGGAAAGTAGGCGCACCAATCTTTTGTGGCACATACTGGAAGTTGTTACAAATTAGGATGCCTCAAGAGAATTTGATTAATTTTGGCTCTCTGAGAGGTACAAATAGTTAACACATTTGCTTACTAAACAAAACAATTGGAGGTTCAATCCTACCTCAAAGTGCCTTGGAAGAAAGGTCTAGTAATTTATTTTTTTTTTTAAAAAATCAGTCAATGAATACCAGAAGCTCAATGACCCATCACTGACAGATTGAGAGACTGGCATTAAGAGAAAGTGTTTCTGGTATTCATCTGTAGACAGAAAACTATTAGTTGTGTTGTCTGTCTTCCAGCGATACACTTACATGACATTTTATAAAATTGAGTAATAAAAAAAGGAACTTGACAACAAAGTGAACTGAGAGCAATCAAATGAAAATTGAAAGGACATTCAAATAAAATTGAACATAACTGAGAAGATGTAACTTATTATGAAGATATTGATATTTCTATTGTCCAAGCAGTCTAAATATATAGCCAAAGGGACTTAGTAAGACAAACTTAAACATAAAGTGGTTGTGATGAAAGAATGAAGATATCCCAAAGGAAGTGCTCCATCAGATCTCTTCATACTAAAGCACTCTTGGAGGCATGCTGGATAAAATTTTAGAATCTGATCCAAAGTTAGGAAGTGTATGATAACTTATGAAGACGGGAAAAATTATCCTCCATACTGCAAGTTATATGCCAAGAAAAAAAAATTGCAGTTCAAATCACTCTTGTTAATTTTTTTACAAAGAAATGCTACCTTAAATTATTCATGTTTCTAATGTTTTAAAATGCAAACCTACCACTGCCAAGTGGATTCTGAGAAACACCACAGAACTCCCCGTTAGGGTTTTCAGGCTACAGTCCATGGAAGCAAACTGCCACATCTTTTTTTCCTGCAGAATCACTGACTTTTTTGTTTGCAGCCAGCTGGTTTTAAATCACTGACCTTTTGCTTCACAACCGGGCAGTTTAACCATTGTGCCAGTTGGAACCCTTTTTTAAAGTTCAATATGTTTCTGTTATTTTTTCCTCTATTGTTGACTAGACTACAACTCACAGCAACTCTATGAATAATTGTTCTGAATTCTGCCCTATCCTGAGCCAACCTCACCATCTTTGACACATCTGACACATTGCCATAGCCATTGTATCAATCCATTCCATATTAGTTTTACTGTTTTTCCATTTCCCAAGTTATTTGTAACAAACCATAAGAGATTTTTATTTAATGCTTTGATAATTGTTTTAGGATTATTAAGATAATTTTGCATGGTTTCACTGTACACAGTCTTTTTTTCAGTCTTGCTTTACTGTGAAAAATGAAGACCTCTATATACATCTCAGTCAGCATCCTATCGGAAGATAGAATTTGTAGTAATTACTTGAAAAAGAGTTTAAAATAAAACATTGTTAACAGTATAAATTTCTTAACTAGTCAACAGAGATGGCAGAAAGAGAACTTTGGTATATCATAAAACAGCAATTTCAAAAGATAGCTGACATTTCTAGATAAAAAAAAAAAAAGACGTTGGAATTATAAAAATTTAGAAGTTGAGAGAAGAGGACCTGCATAACTAAAATTCAGACTTCAGAGAAAGAAGAGTTGCTAGTACTAACATATCAAATATCAAAAGACAGGCCTTCGGGGCTAAAGTTGAAAGACTTAAAGGTGAGTGAAATTGGGAGGTTAAGGAGTGTTACCAGTCAGTGATGATGTCAGTGAGTTTACTAGGATACAGTAAATCTCACTTTGCCATTGTTAGAAAAACTATAAATGGAATTCAGCTTTTGGTAAAGGAAGGAGCTGCTGCTGCTCAGACGCTGCAGCACTGGTAGGCCTATACTCACAAGAACAAAGCAGACAGAAAAGGAGCAAGTCCCGTTCCTGTCAACCCTTGCAGTTGCTTCCTAATCCCCTAATGACAAAGTCTAACATGGAGCCATTGGGCAAAATAAAAATGTAGGTTTCAGAATCCCAGCATACAAATTGGATTGCGTTGTTGTTTTTAGATGTTGTTGAGTCCAGTGTGACTCAGAGAGACCCTATGAACAGCAGATCTGAGCTGTGTCCTATCCTGTGCCATCCTCATCATCTCTGACATATTTGAGCCCATTGCTGGAGTCACTGTCAATCTATGCACTTGAAGGTCTTCCTCTCTTCAGCCAACTCTCCACCTTTCCAAGCAGATTGAAGAGGTAGTGAAAAGACACTACCCTGACTCAGATGTTCCCTGCTTTGAAGCCGTGCAATATCCTTTTGTTCTTTCAGAATGACTGCCTTTAGTCTATAATCAGGTTCCAAGTAAACACAGTTAAGTTTTCTGGAATTTCAATTCTTACTAGTATTATCTGTAATTTGTTATGACCCACGTAGTCAAATGCCTTCTTGTAATCAATAGAACACACGTAAACAGCTTCCTGGTATTCTCTGCTTTCAGCCAAGATCCAGCTGATATCAGCAGTGATGCTCGTTCCATAGCCTCTTCTGGATCTATTTTGAAGGCAGTTCATTGTAGATATACTGCTTCAGGCAGGTTTGAATAATATTCAGGAAGATATTACTTGTGGGTTATTGTTTGATAATGTCCTTATTCTGTTGGATCATCTTTTTTTTAATGGCATAAATATGGATCTCTTTTTGTCATTTAACCATAGAGCTGTCTTCCAAATTATTTTACTTAGATTAGTGAATATATCAGGGCTGTATCTGCTATCACACTAATATTCCTAAATTACCACTTAATTCACTCACTTCATTCTAGTGGTGATTTTGTTGTGGGGTTTTTTTTGCATTTGCATATTTGATTATATTTTTATTTTCCTCTTTTTAAAAATTGTTATTTTAATGAAAGTTTAGAGAAAAGTTAACTTTTCATACATTCATTGTTGATATTTTTCCTCCCTGTCCCTTCCCCAGTTCACTTAAAAAAAATTAATTCATTGTTGCATAATTTCCTCCATTTACACACACACACACACACACACACACACACACACCACTGCTACTCTAGTTCACTTTGCTGTTTAACTCTTATTCTGGACTGTTGTCATACAAATAATGCCTAATCATATATTCCTTTTAAAAAATTCTTTCCTTTATCTGTTCTAATACAGTGTTCCTTATATAGTCCCTCCTTTCTTAATTTCCCCCGACCCCCGTGTCAGTCCTGTTTTAGAATAGTGGTTTTATACAGTATTTGTCCTTTAGAGAATGAGATATTTCACTCACCATAATGTCTTCCAGGGTCACCCAAGTTGTATAATATTTTACGAGTTCCCTCTTCTCTGGTGCAGCATTGTGTGAATATACCATAGTTTATTCTGGTGGTCCATTGTGTGAATATACCATAGTTTTTCTATCCAATCATTTGTTGATAGGCATTTGAGTTGCTTCTAACTCTTTGCTATTGTGAATAATGCAGCAATAAATATGGATGTGCATATATCTGCTTGGGTGGCAGTTCTGATTTCTTTAGGATATATCCCTAGTAGTGGGATTGCTGGGTCAAGTGTTATTTCTATGTATAACTCTTTGAGAAAGCACCATACGGCCTTCCATAGTGATTGCACTATTTTACACTCCCACCAGCAGTGAATAAGGAGTCCATTTTCTCTACAACCTCAACAACATTTGTTGTTTGTTGCTCTGTTGAATTTTTCTATTGTTACTGGGGTGAGATGATATCTCATAATTGTTTCAATTCATTCTTTTTTTTTATGGTGAGAAAAATTTATATTTAGAATTAGCCCGCTGGACTCAGTTTAGATGATCCCAATTTTGTTGGCAACATCCAAAGCACCATAATCAGGAGCAAGTCAAACATAGGCCTTCTTCTCTCCATCAGGCCTAATCAAAGTGTTGACCTTAGCCACATCAATATCATAGAGCTTCTTTACAGCTTGTTTAATTTGTTGCTTATTGGCCTTGACATCCACAATGAACACAAGTGTGTTGTTATCTTCTATCTTCTTCATAGTTGACTCGGTGGTCAGGGGAAATCTGATGATGGCATAGTGGTCAAGCTTGTTTCTCCTGGGGGCGCTCTTCCGGGGATATTTGGGCTGCCGTCGGAGTCTCAGAGTCTTAGGCCGCCGGAAGGTGGGTGACATGAGGATCTTCTTTTTTCTTTTTTTGGCTGTGGACCCCCTTCAGGACTGCCTTCTTGGCCTTTAATGCCTTTGCTTTGGCTTCAGTTTTGGGAGGGGCAGGGGCTTCCTTCTTGGCTTATGGCGCCATCTTCATAGAAAGGTTCACTTCATTCTTAAATTCACTTCACTCACTTAATTCACTCCATTCAATGAGACAAATTACCAAAGCCATTAGCCTAATGTCCACAGTCTTTCATAGTTTACCTCTTAGAACTTTACCTTTTACACAAATTCTCATTTCAGCCAAACAGTAAAATACTGTACATATTGGTTAGCAATTTGACATATTAAAGAAGAAAAAATGTTATATGAATGACTCAACAACACCTAATAACAACGACCTTGTTGAAAACTGTTCTTTCAAGTCAGCTTATTTTATCTTGGACAGTAAACTTCTATAGAAATTGAGTGGGTATATGACATTAAACACAACATAAATAAAGATATATCCAACTCTGTATTTTATCCATAGTTCATATGTATATAAAATATATTACTCTGTATATCTTTTCTAAACTCTTTCTCAAAAATTCTCTCCTCTAACTTTTATTTCATAAGGAATGTACTATGATTAAAAAATAATAAAAAGTAAAAAATAGGTGGTTTATTTTCAGTCAAAAATAGACTAGACTTGAACTTTTTTTTTTATAAGAAAAGGACTATGTTAATTCTGTCCCTTAGGTAGAGCTGCATAGAGCAGAGGGAATACATAATCTGGCTGATCTAATACAAAATTCTATTTTCCAGAAATGTGCATGGAACACTAAAATGTTAATTTGGTGGTTTGTGGGCCTAGAACAGGAAGTGTGTGGTATAGCAAGTAATCAACAAATTTTTTAATTAAATTAGTACATTAAATACTCCATCTGGTCAATGACAAGAACAGAGTTTATTATTGGGAGAAGGATTGGCAGTCTCATCCCATGTGATTGGCTGTCCCTGAAAACTCAACAAAGTGTCAGCTATGGATTGGTTTCAACTCCGCAGTAAACAACAGCATTAAATATGTTTATCTAACACCAGTAGCCAGGAAATTAAAAGGCGTATTACCATGGGAAAGTCTGCTGTTAGGGACCTCTCCAGAGTACTGAAGAGCAATGGTGTCTCCCCGGAGACTAAGGTGTGTCTGATACAGGCCATGGTCTTTGCAATCACTTGTTATGCACCAGAGAGTTGGACAATGACCAAGGAGGATAGAAGGAGAATTGATGCCTTTGAGCTGTGATGCTGGAGAAGAGTATTGAGAGTACCATGGACTGCTAGGAACACAAACAGATTCATCGTGGAAAGGGTTAAACCGGGTGGTTCCTTGGAGGCAAGGATTCTGAGGCTCTGTCTAACATACTTTGGACATGTTGTAAGGAGAAACCAGTCCTTGGAGAAGTACATCATGATTGGGAGGGTGGAGGGACAGTGCAGGAGGGGAAGGCCCTCTATGAGGTGGAATGAATCAGTGACTGGGATAATCGGGATGGGAGTGTCAGAGGCAGTGTGATTGGCACAGGATAGAGCAGAGTTTAGGACTGTTGTACATAGGGTCACTATGAGTTGCAAGCGACTCGACGGCACATAACAACAACAACATTAGGAGTGAGATGAGCATTTTAATTATGTACAGGCAAAATGGTTACCCATTATGTACAGTGTTTGGCCGAGCTTAAACATTGAGTTATGCTGGGAAGCAGGAGTGGCATCCACTTCCTAAAACTAGATGCCTCTGGAAACTCGCAGAAATGATGTCAGTCATAGAACATAGTTCAGGTCTTTTGTGCAAAACTTACTCTCAGTCTTATTCAACTTGATGACACTTAACCTCTGCTAAGTGAAACTGGTACTGTTATATCTAGAGGAACACTCTTCTACTTTGTACATCGCTCTTTGTCAGTGTGCAGTATGAAGTAACCTGGGTTGCTGTGATACTGAACCTTGTGCCATTGGGGTATCAAATACCAGAATGGCTTTCCAATGTGGACAGGGTTTGGTGTAACTCCCAGTTGTAAAACAGGTTTGGGAGCCAAAGTGACATCCATTTCCTAAACGACATGTCTCTGAAAACTCTATGAACTTCATGCAATGATGACAGTTATGATGACAGTCTTTTGTTCATAGAGTCACTATGAGTCGCGTTCAACTCAACAGCAATCAGCAACAATGGGCAAAATGGGAAAATCAACCTGCTGAAAGATAGGAGAATCAGATAGATATAAAGAATGGAACAGTGACAAAGATGATGTGGATTTGGAAAGATAGCGAGATATACTGTAAAAAAGAATGCAAGTGATGGAGGGGTGGTCCTGTCAGACCTCTGTTAATTCTAGAGAAACACGGTCCCATCAACAACATTCACAGCACAAAAATCAAGTTCTATGGTGTCAAACATGCCCCTAGAATCCCCAAACCTATTCACACTAATTCTAACACCCCTGTCCCTCCCGGATATCTCACTGCTGTAGTACTGGGCCTGATAATCCATTTCATGGGCCACACAAAACTTACTAAACCATATGGGATTTATTGGAGAAATTATAATTGTTAGGTGGGTCAAGTTGAGGATGGCTCATAGGAACCCTATGAATAACAGACCTGAGTCCTGTCCTATCCTGTGCCATCCTCATCATCTCTCATACTCTTAAATCTATTGTTGCAGTCACTATGTTAACCCATTTTTTTCACTGATGATCTACCTTTCTAAAAGGATGTCCCTTTCCAAGGACTAGCCACTCTTAGCAATATGCTCAAAGTATATGAGGCAAAGTGTTAGCCTCTTTTCTTCCTAATAGCATTCTGGCTGCACTTTTTTAAAGGCATGTAAGTTTTTTCTTTTGACAGTCCATGGGATATTCACTACTCTTCTCCAAGAAGATCTAGATTGAAATTAGCAGTAAGACTAGTCAAGATAAACTCTATAAAACCACATGACCATGATTTTTGCCTAATAAGTAGTAATGAAAGCCACCCAGGTTAAACCGGTGACATTTACTGGGCAATTGAGGAAAGTGAAAGAAAAGATAAAAACCCAGTAGGATCACTGAAGCAATCCAGAGATAAATAAATCTGAACCTAGACTCCCATAAAGTTGTTGGTATAATTAATGCACATTTTATTACAAACTTTGCTCTAATTAGTCACAGAAAATAGCAAAAGTTAACATTAGGATATCTAGTCAATGTAGAATAACCTTTGGAGATCTAGACCACTGTCTTTAACAATAAACATAAAGATATTAGGGAGAACTGCCAGAGGGTCAAGCTCCTAACCTCAAGTATACAAGGTATTCAGGAAGATACCACTTCAAGTCACCCAGAAAGTCTCAAAAGTGAGTGTCTCTACTGTGAAATGTCAAGTATGAGTTCTCAGCCAGCACAAGCCATATATACCAGCAAGAGCTTGGTATGCAGAAAAGCTTGGAGCATAAAGCCATGCCACAATGTAATCAAATTTGGGCATGTGATTGCCCTGCAGTCCAAAGGGAGTGCAATGGAAGTCACTAAGCTTTTGGGTGAGAGAGGCAGAAGACTAAGAAGGCCAAGCTCAGTCACAGCTCCTTCCACTTGCACTAACAATATTGCACACCAGGGACCTTACTTGGGTGGCTCGAGATGTGACTGGTGAATATTTTTAATTTTAAATAATATAGGAATCAATCACTCTGGATGTCTAAGGTTTATCATTCAAAATTATCTTTCCTAGCCAAAAGATTAACTATTTCTTTTACACTGAAGCAATTGTATTAATGAAAGTGGATTGGGGGGATACAAGCCTACCCTACTAGAGGCATATATAAGCTCATGGAACCTCAGCGCCAGGCAGCACTTTTGTCTTTGGTAAAACATTTGTTTGCCTGGGGCATAGCTGCTTACCAGTCTTTACACCATCAGCCTGTATCGCCCACAGTCACCATCCAGCTATGCTAAGACTGACAGTCGACAGGATCCTGACCTATCACTCACCAGTTTCTTCCAAACCAGCCTGCTACTTTTGGTCACATGAGTCATTATCCTGATGAGTCTGAGTCTCTGGAAGACCTTCTAGAGAATCTGAACCCAAGAGTCATAGAGGTATTGGGAAACTGAGCCATGGATGAAGCTGTTCATGTTAGAAATTATGGCCTTATACAGATGGTTAAGCATTTGGGACTATGCTGACCTGAGACTTCTCATATATAATCTGCTATTGATCTTGAAAGGACAAACTATGAAAACACTCATGGTCTTTGATGTCCCTTGTCCAAAGCTTCATGTCTCATAGTCAGAACAGATGGCCCACCAAAAAATAAAGATCCAGCCTTTTTCTTGCTGCTAGAAAGGAATGCAAGCCAACTGGACTGGCTAGCAGCTGTCACTCTACAAAACAGACAAAAATAAAAATCTTAAAACTACTGGAAAGGGAAGACTTTGTACCTTCCCAGAGGAGTACTATTTCTATACTAATCAGAGTTACTAAACCTATTAGTAACTTTTTAAGACTTAAAGTTCCTAGTCTCAGATGTAGACCTTTTGTTGTTCCTCTCTATAATACCAGTCATAACAACCTGTTATTTCTTTTTGAATCCTGTTTGCTCAATCTACTGATGAAGTTTGTATCTTCCAGACTCCAAACATTTCATGCTATGCAGATGTGGAGTTTGTCTCTCAAAATGGCTTTTCTAGGGTAGATGACTGACTATGTGGAGGGGCAGGACTGTGTGAGTGAGGCTTGTGGGCCTATCCTATTGAGTATTCTTCTGTCATACTTATTCAGTATTCAACTTTCAGATGCATAGCATGTAATTGAAAAATCATCACTTAGATCAGACATACCTTAGTCTTTAAACTAACATCATTGCTCTTTAGAACTTTGGAGAAGTCATTGACAATATATTTTGCTAACGCCAGGGATGCATCCTGTCTCCATACCTTTTCAACATGTATGCAGAGCAGATTATCCGAGAGGCTGGGCTCTATGAGGAGAATTGTGGCATCAGGATTGGTGGAAGATCTATTAACAATCTCCGTTATGCAGATGACACAACCTTGCTTGCTGAAACTGAGGAGGACCTCATGCACTTGCTGCGAAGGGTCAAGGACTGCAGCCTTCAGTATGGACTAAGGCTCAACGTCAAGAAGACAAAGATTCTCGCCACTGGACCTATTGGCAGTGTCAGGATGGATGACGAAGAGATTGAGAGTGTTCACAGCTTCACTTTCCTCGGCTCCACAGTCAACACTCTTGGTACCAGCAGTCAGGAAATCAAAAAGCGTATCGCGATGGGAAAGTCTGCCATTAGGGACCTCTCAAAGGTACTCAGGAGCAACAGTGTCTCTCTGGAGACTAAGGTGTGCCTGATACAGGTCATGGTATTTGCAATCGCTTGTTGTGCATCAGAGAGTTGGACAATGACTAAGGAGGACAGAAGGAGAGTGGATGCTTTGAGCTGTGGTGCTGGAGAAGGGTACTGAATGTACCATGGACTGCCAGGAAAACAAACAGATTCATCTTGGAGAGGATTAAACCAAGCTACTCCTTGGAGGCAAGGATTCTGGGGCTTCGTCTGACATACTTTGGACATGTTGCCAGGAGGGACGGGTCCTTGGAGAGGGACATAATGCTTGGGAGGGTGGAGGGACAGTGCAGGAGGGGAAGACCCTCTATGAGATGGATTGATTCGGTGACTGGGGTAATCGGGATGGGTGTGTCAGAGGCGGTGCGGTTGGCACAGGATAGAGCAGGGTTTAGAGCTGTTGTGCATAGGGTCGCTATGAGTCGGAAACAACTCGATGGCACATAACAACAACAACAACACATCTGATCTTCTGAGTGGTGGTAGCAGCTTCCTAAACAATAAGCCTCCAGAAACTCTATGAACTTCGATAAATGTCAATAGTTATAGAGGGGCTTCAGGCCTTTTGTTTATAGGGTTGCTATGAGTCGTGTTCGACTCCAAGGCAATCAGCAACAACAACAACAACCAAGGGTGTTGGTTGTGAACCCAAGCAAAATGAAATTGTTGACCATGTCAACCTTTTTTTTCTACCTATCATGATGTTGCCTATTGATCCGGTGGTGAGGATTTTGGTTTTATTGATGTTGAGTTGTAATCCACGTTAAAAACTGCAGTCTATGATCTTCTGCAGCAAGTGTGTCAAGTCCTCTTTACTTTCAGTAAGCAAGTTTATGTCATTCATGTAACACAATTGTTGATGAATCTTCCTCCAATCTTGATGCTACATTCCTCTTTCTAAAGTCCAGCATCTCAAATGATTTGCTCAACATATAGATTTACAAAGTATGGAAAAAAGATACAACCCTGACATTCATCTTCTGAGATTATAAACTATGCCGCCTTCCCTTGTGCTGTTCACACAAACACTCTTTGTCTTGGTGTAGGTCTAAATTTGACATGAGCACAGTTAAATTTTCTGGGATTCCCACTCACACAGTCAAATGCCTTTGAATAGTCAATAAAACATGGAGAGACATCTTTCTGGTGTTCTCTGCATTCCACCAAAATCCATTTGACATCAGCAGTGCTATTCCTGGTACAAGGCCTCTTTTAAATCCAGCTTGATATTCTGGCAGTTCTCTGTCAATGTACAGTTCTAGCCATTTTTAGATAATTTTCAGCAAGTTTTTACTTGCCTGTAATATTAATGCTATTGTTTGATACCTTCTACAATCTTTTGGATCACCATTTTGGTAAAGGGGAACAAATAAGAATCTCTTCCAATCAATTGGCCAGGTAACTGTCTTTCAAATTTCCTGGAACAGACTGGTAATCATGTCCAGGGCTACATCTGCTATTTAGAACATGTCAGTGGCTATTTCTTCAATTCCTGGGGTCTTTTTTTTTTCTTTTCTGCTAAAGTCTTCATTGCAGCTTGAACTTCTTCCCACATTAACATTGGTTCTTGATCATATGCTACCTTCTGAAATGGTTCTGTCAGTCAATTCTTTTTGTTACAGTGACTCTAAATTCCCTCCATTTCTTTCGATGTTTCCTGGATCATTCAAGATTTTGCTTGAAGGATTTAGCATACTTCAATATCACAAGTTAAGGGCTGAATTTCTTTTTTCTGTTCTTTTAGTTTATGAAATGCCATGTGAGTTTTTCCCTTTTAGTTTTCTAACACCAGCTCTTTGCACATTTCACTATAATACATTGCTTTGTCTTCTTCAAGCTACTCTTTCTGAAATCTGTTTATTTCTTCAAAGGCTGAACAATAAATATTTCATTTGATTATAAATTATGTCTCCATGAGGCAGAGTCAATTGAATTTCAACTAACAGCAAAGCAAATTATTTCTTATTTAAAAGTGAATTCTTATACATAAAAAAATCTCTGAAAAGGAAAAAGTAATGGTAGTATTTCCAGCAGCATGACAACCTGCAGAAAGAGACATTTATACTTAAATTCCTCAGAGTCTAATATGTCTATCGGCTTCTTGCTCCCATTTAACTATACTCAATTCTGCCATATTTCTATAAATCTACAATTTGAAATATAGGAATGTTACTAAATCTTTGTATTTCTTAACTTTCAAATACAAATAGAACAGAATCTGTTCTTGGCTATTTTTATCTTGTTTGAAATGTAGTCACATTATTCTTTATATGTCTTGTTGGGTTTTTTTTTTGTTGTTGTTAGGTGCCATTGAGTCAAGTACGACTCATAGCTACCCTATAAATAGCAGATCTGAACCCCATCCTATCCTGTGCCACCTTCACACTTCCTGACACACTAGAGCCCATTGCATGAGTCACTGTGTCAGTACACCTGGTTGAAGGTCTTCCTCACCCTCAATGACTCTTCCAAGCATCATGTCCCTCTCCAAGGAATAACCACTCCTAGCAATATGCCCAGAGTATATGAAAGGAAGCCTCATCATCCTTCCCTACAAAAAAACAAAATCTGCTATTCTCTAAATACCAGAGACTTAATTACACTTTTACTTCTTATAAACCTTAACCTCTCAGATCTGGCTACCTAACTTGTTAACCCTGGTGCACACCTGATGGAACAAAGTAAACCCGAATCATATCAAATGAGGGCTAAATAATTTCTTTAATCCAAAAGTGAGGCCTTACTTACTCAACAAAAGCATTTGGTCACCATAAGGCACCAGCAGAGCATGTACTCCTAGATCAGTGCTTGCACAACTGATAAATCCAGGAATAATTATGTCAATGACATCACTTGGAAGCTTTGTATTTTTTAATGTAAGACAGTGATAATTTATGTCCTTTTAACTTTAAAAGACTGCCCTATCTACACATCTTCAAATCCCATTTCCAAGAGCTACTTAGAGTACTGAAACAGAACCCATTTCACAAAGCTCTCATTTTTTCTGTGATAGTCTTCCCTCCCTTTAACCATAAATCACATAATAATAGACTTTATCTCTTCTCAAAAGAATCTGAGGCTTCTGGGCATAGAGAGAAAGTATTTGTGCACTTGTATGTATCCTTTTTATTGCTCCTGAAATGAATGTTAGTACCCTTAACAGCTGGTTGAATTTCAGGAAATCTTTTACTATAGCAAACACTAAGTTTATCAATCTGTTCCTTGTTATTTATGCCACAAAGGGAAAATAACAATACAGAATACATTCTTTTACACTGCACAAAACCTCAAAATACATGAAATATACTCTTTATTAATACTTCGCTATCATAATTTGTGTGGTGGTGGGAGTGCAGAAATTGTGGCAAGTTTTTGGAGTCTACTGCTTTTCCAGGAATGTGTTTGATGTGCGGGTTAGCTCTGTCCCTGGAGTGAGACTAGCCAGCCAGGGCCGAGGGTTTAAACTAGGAGACAGCCTTAAGCACAAAGGGCCCAAGGGCCGCAGGCCCAAGGAACAGGTATAAATTGTCCTCCTGTCAAACATTCTTCTAGGTGGTATAGCACTGGTCTGTGTGCTGCAGTACAGAGGTAACTCGTGGTTGCTGTGATACTGAAGCCTGTGACAGTGATGTGCCAATCGTGGTAAAGGGCACCCATGATGGACAGTGATGGGTGGAGCTTCCCGACTAAATGAAGCCTGGAAGCAGGAGCGGCATTGACTTCCAAAATGGCTTGGTTCCGGAAGGTTTATGTACAAACAGTGCTCAGGCTGTTAGTTCATAGGGTCGCTATGAGTCATCTACGACTCGACGGCATTAAACAACAATGATGACAACGACCAAGAGAGAGCTACGTTGGCCTAGTGGAAAGGAAGTTGTGCTATCAAGGCGAAGGTGGGTGATTTTCATCTGTGACCCTCGGTCAGTTTCAAATTGTCTTCCTGTCAAACATTCTTCTAGGTGGTAAAGCACTGGTCTGTTCGATGCTGTACAGAGGTAACTAGTGGTTGCTGTGACGCCGAAGCCTATGACAGTGATGTGCCAATCATGGTGATGGGCACCCATGGTGGACAGTGTTGGCTGGAGCTTCCCGCCTAAATCAAGCCTGGAAGCAGGAGCGGCATCGACATCTGAAATGGATTGCCTCCTGAAAATCCATGTACAAACAGTGCTCAGGCTGTTCATTCATAGGGTCACTATGAGTCGTCTACGACTTGACGGAATTAAACAACAACGACAATGATCAAGAGAGAGCTACGTTGGACTAGTGGAAAGGAAGCTGTACTACCAAGCTGAAAGTGGGTGATTTTCATCTGTGGCCCTCGGCCAGGTTCAACCTGTCTTCCAGTCAAATATACTTCTAGGTGGTATAGCACCGGTCTGTGCGTTGCTGTACAGAGGTAACTAGTGGTTGCTGTGATGCCGAAGCCTGTGACAGTGATGTGCCAATCGTGGTAATGGACACCCATGGTGGACAGTGATGGGTGGAGCTTCCTGACTAAATGAAGCCTGGAAGGAGGAGAGGCATCGACTTCCAAAATGGCTTGCTTCCGGAAAGTCTATGTACAAACAGTGCTCAGGCTCTTATATCATAGGGTCGCTATGAGTCGTCTACAACTCGACGGCATTGAACAACAACAACGATGACGACGACCAAGAGAGAGCTACGTT
>NW_006399817.1:7938970-7944215 GCF_000299155.1 Elephantulus edwardii | reverse complement strand
CGATGACGACGACCAAGAGAGAGCTACGTTAGCCTAGTGGAAAGGAAGCTGTGCTACCAAGCCGAAGGTGGGTGATTTTCATCTGTGGCCCTCGGCCAGGTTCAAATTCTCTTCCTGTCAAACATTCTTCTAGATGGTATAGCACTGGTCTGTGCATTGCTGTATAGATGTAACTCGTGGTTGCTGTGATGCCGAAGCCTGTGAAAGTGATGTGCCAATGGGGGCAAAGGGCACCCATGGTGGACAGTGTTGGCTGGAGCTTCCGGACTAAATCAAGCATGGAAGCAGGAGGGGCATCCACTTCCAAAATGGATTCCCTCCAGAAACTCTTTGTACAAACAGTGCTCAGGCTGTTCGTTCATAGGATCGCTATGAGTCGTCTACAACTTGACAGCACTAAACAACAACAACGATGACGACAACCACGAAAGAGCTACGTCGGCCTAGTGGAAAGGAAGCTGTGCTACCAAATTGGAGGTGGGAGATTTTCATCTGTGGCCCTCGGCTAGGTTCAGATTGTCTTTCTGTCAAACATTCTTCTAGGTGGTATAGCACTGGTCTGTGTGTTGCTGTACAGAGGTAACTCGTGGTTGCTGTGATGCTGAAGCCTGTGACAGTGATGTTCCAATCGTTGCAATGGGCACGCATAGTAGACAGAGTTGGGTGGAGCTTCCCGACTAAATCAAGTCTGGAAGCAGGAGCGGAATCGACTTCCAAAATGGCTTGCCTCTGAAAACTCTATGTGCAAACAGTGCTCAGGCTGTTCGTTCATAGGGTCGCTATGAATCGTATACCACTCACCTTAGTTAAACAACAACAATGATGAGGACGACCTGGAGAGAGCTATGTTGGTTTGGTGGAAAGGAAGGTGTGCTACCAAGATTAAGGTGGGTGATTTTCATCTGTGGCCCTTGGCCAGGTTCAAAGTGTCTTCATGTCAAACATTCTTCTAGGTGGTATAGTACTGGTCTGTGTGTTGGTGTACAGAGGTAACTCGTGGTTGCTTTGATGCCGGAGCCTGTGACAGTTATGTGCCAATGGTGGAAATGGGCAACCATGGTGGACAGTGTTGACTGGAGCTTCCCGACTAAATCAAGCCTGGAAGCAGGAGCGGCATCCACTTCCAAAATGGCTTGCCTCTGGAAACTCTGTGTAAAAGCAGTGCTCCGGCTGTTCGTTCATAGGGCCGCTATGAGTCTTCTACAGCTCGATGGTATTAAACAACAACAAGGATGACGATGACCAAAAGAGAGCTACTTTGGACTATTGGTAAGGAAGCTGTGCTACCAAACCAAAGGTGGGTGATTTTCACCTGTGGCCCTCGGCCATGTTCAAATTGCCTTCCTGTCAAACATTCTTCTAGGTGGTATAGCACTGGTCTGTGCGTTGCTGTTCAGAGGTAACTCGTGGTTGCTGTGATGCTGAAGCCTGTGACAGTTATGTGCCAATCATTGCAATGGGCACACATAGTACACAGAGTTGGGTGTAGCTTCCCGATTAAATCAAGCCTGGAAGCAGGAGCGGAATCCACTTCCAAAATGGCTTGCCTCTGAAAACTCTATGTACAAACAGTGCTCAGGCTGTTCGTTCATAGGGTCGCTATGAATCGTCTACCATTCCACTTCATTAAAAAACAACAACGATGACGACGACCTGGAGAGAGCTACTTTGACCTAGTGGAAAGGAAGCAGGGCTACCAAGCCGAAGGTGTGTGATTTTCATCTGTGGCCCTCAGCCAGGTTCAAAGTGTTTTCCTGTCAAACATTGTCCTAGATGGTATAGCACTAGTCTGTGCATTGCTGTACAGAGGTAACTCGTGGTGGCTGTGATGCTGCAGCCTGTGAAAGTGATGTGCCAATCCTGGTAAGGGGTACCCATGGTGGACAGTGTTGTCTGGAGCTTCGGGACTAAATAAAGTCTGAAAGCAGGTGAGGCATCCACTTCCATAATGGCTTGCTTCCAGAACCTCTTTGTACAATCAGCGCTAAGGCTGATCGTTCATTGGGTCGCTATGAGTCGCCGACGAGTTAACGGCATTAAACAACAGCAACGATGGCGACGACCAAGAGAGAGCTATGCTGGCCTAGTGGAAAGGAAGCAGTGCTACCACGCTGCAGGTGGGTGATTTTCATCTGTGGCCCTCGGCCAGGTTCAAATTGTCTTCCTGTCAAACGTTCTTCTAGGTGGTATACCACTGGTCTGTGCGTTGCTGTACAGAGGTAACTCGTGGTTGCTGTGATGCTGAATCCTGTGACAGAGATGTCCCAGTGGTGGTAATGGGCACCCATGGTGGACTGTGTTGGCTGGAGCTTCCCGACTGAATCAAGCCTGTAAGCAGGAGTGGCATCCACTTCCAAAATGGATTTCTTCCGGAAAGTCTATGTAAAACAGTGCTCAGGCTGTTCATTCATTGGGTCAGTATGAGTCGTCTGCGAGTCAACAGCATTAAACAACAACAACGACAACCACCAAGAGAGAGCTAACTTGGCCTAGTGGAAAGGAAGTTGTGCTACCAAACCGAAGGTGGGGGATTTTAATCTGTGGCCCTTGGCCAGGTTCAAATTGTCTTCCTGTCAAAGATTCTTCTAGGTGGTATCGCACTGGTCTGTGCATTGGTATACGGGGGTAACTCGTGGTTGCTTTGACGCCCCAGCCTGTGACAGTGATGTGCCATTCGTGGTAATGGGCATCCATGGTGGACAGTGTTGGCTGGAGCTTTCCGACTAAATCAAGCCTGGAAGCTGGAACAGCATCCACTTCAAAAGTGGCTTGCCTCCGGAAAGTCTATGTAAAAGCAGTGCTCAGGTAGTTCGTTCATAGGGTCGCTTTGAGTCATCTACAACTCGACGGCATTAAGCAACAACAATGATGACAACGACCAAGAAAGAGCTACGTTGGCCTAGTGGAAAGGAAGCTGTGGTATGAAGCTGAAGGTGGGGGATTTCCATCTGTGGCCCTCGGCCAGGTTCAAAGTGTGCTCCTGTGAAACATTCATCTAGGTGGTATAGCACTGTTCTTAGCATTTCTATACAGAGGTAACTCGTGGTTGCTGTGATGCCAAAGCCTATGACAGTGATGTGCCAATCATTGCAATGGGCACCCATGGTAGAAAGAGTTGGGTGGAGCTTCCCGAGTAAATCAAGCCTGGAAGCAGGAGCGGAATCCACTTCCAAAATAGCTTACCTGTAAAAACTCTATGTACAAACAGTGCTCAGGCTGTTCGTTCACAGGGTCGCTATGAGTCGTCTACGACTCGACAGCATTAAACATCAACAAAGATGAGGACGACCAAGAGAGAGCTACGTTGGCCTAGTGGAAAGGAAGCTGTGCTACCAAGCCGAAGGTGGGTGACTTTCATCTGTGGCCCTCGACCAGGTTCAAATTGTCTTCCTGTCAAACATTCTTCTAAATGGTATAGCACTGGTCTGTGCATTGCTATACAGAGGAACTCGTGGTTGCTGTGATCCTGAAACCTGTGACAGTCATATTCCAATCGTGGTAATGTGCTCCCATGGTGGACAGTGTTGGCTGGAGCTTCCCGAGAAAATCAAGCCTGGAAGTAGGAGCGGCATCCACTTCCAAAATGGCTTGCCTCCGGAAACTCTATGTACAAACAGTGCTACACAGAGCTCAGGCGGTTCGTTCATACGGTCGCTATGAGTTGTCTACGACTCGACGGCATTAAAAAGTAACAATGATGACGACGACCAAGAGAGAGCTACGTTGGCCTAGTGGAGAGGAAGCTGTGCTACCAAGCCGACGGACGGTGATTTTCATCTGTTACCCTGAACCAGGTTCAAATTGTATTCCTGTCATTCTTCTAGGTGGTATAGCACTGGTCTGTGCGTTGCTGTACAGACGTAACTCGTGGTTGCTGTGATGCTGAATCCTGTGACAGTGATGTGCCAATTGTTGTTATGGGCAGCCATGGTAGACAGTGTTGCGTGGAGCTTCCCGATTAAATCAAGCCTGGAAGCAGCAGCGGCATCCACTTCCGAAGTGGCTTCCCTCCGGTAACTCTATGTACATTGCTCAGGCTGTTCGTTCCCAGGGTCGCTATGACCCGCCTACGACTGGACGGCATTAAACAACAACATCAACAGTGACATCGACCAAGAGAGAGCTACGTTGGCCTAGTGCAAAGGAAGTTGTGCTACCAAGCCAAAGGTGGGTGGTTTTCATCTGTGGCCCTCAGACAGGTTCAAATTGTCTTCCTCTTAAGCATTCTTCAAGTTGACATTGCACTGTTCTGTGCATTGCTGTACAGAGGTAATTCGTGGTTGCTATGATGCCGAAGCCTATGACAGTGATGTTCTAATCGTGGTAATGGGCACCCAGGCGGAGAGTGTTGTCTGGAGATTCCCCACTAAATGAAGCCTGGAAGCAGGAGCAGCATCTCCTTCAAAAATGGCTTGCTTAAGGAACCTCTATGAACAAACATTGGTCAGGCTGTTCATTCATAGGGTCACTATGTGTCACCTACGACTCGACGACATTAAACAACAACAACAACGATGATGACGACCAAGAGAATGCTACGTTGGCCTAGTGGAAAGGAAGTAGTGCTACCAAGTCCAAGCTGGGTGATTTTCATCTGTGGCACTCGGCCAGGTTCAAATTGTCTTTCTGTCAATCATTCTTTTAGGTGGTATAGCACTGGGCTGTGTGTTGCTGTACAGAGGTAACTCGTGGTTGCTGTGATGTTGAAGCCTGTGACAGTGATGTGCCAATCGTGGTAATGGGCACCCACGGTGGAGAGTGTTGTCTGGAGCTTCCCGACTAAATCAAGCCTGGAAGCAGTAGCGGCATCCACTTCCAAAATGGCTTGCCTCGCGAAACTCTATGTAAAAACAGTGCTCATGCTGTTCGTTCATCTGGTTGCTATGAGTCGTCTAAGACTCGATGGCACTAAACAACAACAACGATGATGAAGACCAAGAGAGAGCTACATTGGCCTACTGGAAAGGCAGCTGTGCTACCAAGCTAAGCTGGAACATAGCCATCAGTGGCCCTCGGCCATGTTCAAATTGCTTTCATCTCAAATATTCTTCTAGGTGGTATATCACTGGTCTGTGCATTGCTGTACGGAGGAAACTCGTGGTGTCTGTGATGGTAAAGCCTCTGACAGTGGTGTGCCTATCGTGGTAATGGGCACCCATGGTGGACAGTGTTGACTGGAGCTTCCCGACTACATCAAGTCTGGAAGCAGGAGCAGCATCCACTGCCAAAATGGCTTGCCTCCGAA
>NW_006399817.1:7936604-7938870 GCF_000299155.1 Elephantulus edwardii | reverse complement strand
CTGTGATGTTGAAGCCTGTGACAGTGATGTGCCAATCGTGGTAATGGGCACCCACGGTGGAGAGTGTTGTCTGGAGCTTCCCGACTAAATCAAGCCTGGAAGCAGTAGCGGCATCCACTTCCAAAATGGCTTGCCTCGCGAAACTCTATGTAAAAACAGTGCTCATGCTGTTCGTTCATCTGGTTGCTATGAGTCGTCTAAGACTCGATGGCACTAAACAACAACAACGATGATGAAGACCAAGAGAGAGCTACATTGGCCTACTGGAAAGGCAGCTGTGCTACCAAGCTAAGCTGGAACATAGCCATCAGTGGCCCTCGGCCATGTTCAAATTGCTTTCATCTCAAATATTCTTCTAGGTGGTATATCACTGGTCTGTGCATTGCTGTACGGAGGAAACTCGTGGTGTCTGTGATGGTAAAGCCTCTGACAGTGGTGTGCCTATCGTGGTAATGGGCACCCATGGTGGACAGTGTTGACTGGAGCTTCCCGACTACATCAAGTCTGGAAGCAGGAGCAGCATCCACTGCCAAAATGGCTTGCCTCCGAAGACTCTATGAACAAACAGTGCTCACGCTGTTCATTCATAGGGTTGATATGAGTCTTCTAAGACTCGAAGCCATTAAACAACAGCAACGATGACAACGACCAAGAGAGAGCTACGTAGGCCTAGTGGAAATTAATCCGTGCTACCAAGTCGAAGGTGGGTAATTTTCATCTGTGGCTCTCGACCAGTTTCAGGTTGTCTTCCTGTCAAACATTCTTCGAGGTGGTATAGCACTGTTCTTAGCCTTGCTGTACAGAGGTAACTCATGTTTGTTGTGTTGCCGAAGCTTGTGACAGTGGTGTGCCTATCGTGGTAATGGGCACCCATGGTGGACAGTGTTGGCTGGAGCTTCCCGAATAAATCAAGCCTGGAACCAGGAGCGGCATCCGCTTCCAAAATGGCTTGCCTCTGGAAACTCTATGTACAAACGGTGCTCAGGCTGTTCGTTCATAGGGTCACTATGAGTCGTCTAAGACTCCACGGCACTAAACAACAACAACGATGAGGACGACCAAGATAGAGCTAAGTTGGCTTAGTGGAAAGGAAGCTGTACTACCAAGGCGAAGGTGGGTGATTTTCATCTTTGGCCCCCGCCCAGATTGAAATAGTCTTCCCGTCAAAAATTCTTCTACGTAGTATAGCACTGGTCTGTATGTTGCTTTACAGAGGTAACTTATGGTTGCTGGGATGCTGAAGCCTGTGACAGTGATGTGCCAATAGTGGTAATGAGCACCCATGGTGGACAGTGTTGGCTGGAGCTTCCCGCCTAAATCAAGCCTGGAAGCAGGAGCAGCATCAACTTCCAAAATGCCTTGCCTCCCGAAACTGTATGTACAAACACTGCTCAGGCTATTAGTCCATAGGGTCGTTATGAGTCGTCTACGACTCGACGGCATTAAACAACAACAGCGATGACGACGACTAAGAGAGTTCTACGTTGGTCTAGTGGAAAGGAAGCAGTGCTACCAAGCCGAAGTTGGGTGGTTTTTATCTGTGGCCCTCGGCCAGGTTCAGATTGTCTTCCTGTCAAACATTCTTCTAGGTGGTAGAGCACTAGTCTGTGCGTTGCTGTACAGAGGTACGTGTTTGCTGTGATGCCGAAGCCTGTGACAGTGATGTGCCCATAATAGTTATGGGCACCCATGGTAGACAGTGTTGCGTGGAGCTCAACGACTAAATCAAGCCTGGAAGAAGGAGCGGCATCCACTTCCAAAATGGCTTGCCTCCGGAAAGTCTATTTAGAAACATTCCTCAGCCTGTTCGTGCATAGGGTCGCTATGAGTCGCGTACAACTCGACTGCATTAAACAACAACAACGATGACGACGACGAAGATAGCCCTACGTTGGCCTAGTGTAAAGGATGCTATACAATCAAGCCGAAGGTGCGTGATTTTCATCTTTGGCCCTCGCCCAGGTTCAAATTGTCTTCCTGTCAAACATTCTTCGAGGTGGTATAGCACTGTTCTTAGCACTGCTGTACCGAGGTAACTCATGTTTGCCGTGATGCCGAAGACTGTGACAGTGGTGTGCCTATCGTGATAATGGGCACCCATGGTGGACAGTGTTGGCTGGAGCTTCTCGAATAAATCAAGCCTGGAAACAGGAGCCGCATCCACTTCCAAAATGGCTTGCCTCCAGAAACTCTATGCACAAACAGTGCTCAGGCTGTTCTATCACAGTGTCACTAAGAGTCGTCTACGACTCGACGGCATTAAACA
>NW_006399817.1:7935468-7936084 GCF_000299155.1 Elephantulus edwardii | reverse complement strand
TCATTGGGTCGCTATGAGTCCTCTACGACTAGATGGCATTAAACAACAAAAAAGATGACAACGACCAAGAGAGTGCTACATTGGCCTAGTGGAAAAGAAGCTGTGCTACCAAGCCAAAGCTGGGTGATTTTCATCTCTGTCCCTCAGCCAGGTTCAAATTGCCTTCCTGTCAAACATTCTAATAAATTGTATAGCACTGGTCTGTGCGTTGCTGTACAGATGAAACTCGTGGTTGCTGTGATGCTGAAGCCTATGACACTGAAATGCTAACTGTGGTAATGGGGACCCATGGTGGACAGTGTTGGCTGGAGCTTCCCGACTAAATCAAGCCTGGAAGCAGGAGCGACATCCACTTCCAAAATGGCTTGCATCCGGAAACTCTATGTACAAAGAGTGCTCAGGCTCTTCTATCAAAGTGTCACTAAGAGTCATCTACGGCTAGATGGCATTAAACAACAAAAAAGATGACGAAGACCAAGAGAGTGCTGCATTGGCCTAGTGGAAAGGAAGCTGTGCTACCAAGCCAAAGCTGGGTAATTTTCATCTCTGGCCCTCAGCCAGGTTCAAATTGCCTTCCTGTCAAACATTCTAATAAATTGTATAGCACGGGTCTGTG
>NW_006399817.1:7933894-7935279 GCF_000299155.1 Elephantulus edwardii | reverse complement strand
TCGTGGTAATGGGCACCCTTGGTAGACAGTGTTGGCTGGAGCTTCCCGACTAAATCAAACCTGGAAGCAGAGGCGGCATTGACTTCCAAAATACCTTGCCTCCGGAAACTGTATGTACAAACACTGCTCAGGCTGTTAGTCCATAGGGTCGTTATGAGTCGTCTACGACTCGATGGCATTAAACAACAACAGCGATGACGACGACTAAGAGAGAAATACGTTGGACGAGTGGTAAGGAAGCTATTCTACCAAGTAAAAGGTGGGTCATTTTCATCGGTGGCCCTCGGCCAGGTTCAAATTGCCTTTCTGTCAAACATTCTTCTAGGTGGTATAACACTGGCATCTGCGTTGCTGTACAGAGGTAACTCATGTTTGCTGTGATGCCGAATCCTGTGACAGTGGTGTGCAGATCGTGGTAATGGGCACCCATGGTACACAGTGTTGCGTGGAGCTCCCCGACTAAATCAAGCCTGGAAACAGGAGCGGCATCCACTTCCAAAAGGCTTCCCTCCGGAAATTTTTTGTACAAACAGTGCTCAGGCTGTTCGTTCATAGGGTCGCTATGCTTTGTTTATGAGTCGACGACATTAAACAACAATGGTGACGACGACCAAGAGAGAGCTACGTTGGCCTAGTGGAAAGAAGCTGTGCTACCAAGCCGAAGGTGTGTGATTTTCATCTGTGGCCTCGGGCAGGTTCAAAGTGTGTTCTTGTCAAACATTCTTCTGGGTGGTATAGCACTGGTCTGTGCGTTCCTGTACAGAGTTAACTCATGGTTGCTGTGATGCCGAAGCCTGTGACAGTGATGTGCCATTCGTGGTAATGGGCACCCATGGTGGACAGTGTTGGGTGGAGCTTCCCCACGACATTAAACCTGGAAGCAGGAGCGGCATCCACTTCCAAAGTGGCTTGCTTCTGGTAATATATGTACAGTGCTCAGGTTGTTCGTTCATAGGGTCAATATGAGTTGTCTACGACTCGACGGCATTAAACAACAACAAGGATGACGACGACCAAGAGAGAGCTACTTTGGCCTATGGAAAGGAAGTTGTGCTGCCGAGCCGAAGGTGGGTGATTTTCATCTGTGGCCCTCGGCCAGTTTCAAATTGCCTTCCTGTCAAACATTCTCCTAGCTGGGCACCCATGGTGGATAGTTTTGCCTGGAGCTTCCCGACTAAATCAAGCCTAGAAGCAGGAGCATCATCCACTTCCAAAATGGCTTACCTCCGGAAACTCTATGTACAAACATTGCTCAGGTTGTTCATACATAGGTTTGCTTTGAGTCATCCACGACTCGATGGCATTAAACAACAACAACGATGATGACGACCAAGAGGGAGCTACGTTGGTGTAGTGGAAAGGAACCTGTGCTACCAAGCCGAAGG
>NW_006399817.1:7931905-7933696 GCF_000299155.1 Elephantulus edwardii | reverse complement strand
CCAATTATGGTAATGGGCACCCATGGTGGACAGTGTTGGCTGGAGCTTCCCGACTAAATCAAGCCTGGAAGCAGGAGCTGCATTTATTTCCGAAGGTGCTTGCCTCCGGTAACTCTATGTACAGTGCTCAGGCTATTCGATCATAGAGTCGCTATGAGTCGTCTAAGACTCGACGGCATTAAACAACAATGATGATGACCACCAAGAGAGAGCTATGCTGGCCTATGGAAAGGAAGTTGTGCTGCCTAGCCGAAGGTGGGTGATTTTCCTCTGTGGCCCTCGGCCTGTTTCAAATTGTCGTCCTTTCAAACATTCTCCAAGGTGGTATAGCACTGGACTCTCTGTTGCTGTACAGAGGTAACTTGTGGTTGCTGTGATGCCAAAGCCTGTGACATTCATGTGCCAATCGTTGTAATGGGCACCCTTTGTGGACAGGGTTGCATGGAGCTTGCCGACTAAATGAAGCCTGGCAACAGGAGCATCATCCACTTCCAAAATGGCTTCCCTCCAGAAACTCTACATACAAACAGTGCTCAGGCAGTTCGTTCATAGGGTCGCTATGAGTTGTCTACGACTCGACAGCATTAAGCAACAACAACGATGACGACGACCGAGAGAGCTGCTTTGGCCTAGTGGAAAGGAAGCTGTGCTAACAAGCCGAAGGTTTGTGATTTTCATCTGTGGCCCCCGGAAAGGTTCAAATTGTCTTCCTGTTAAAGATGCTTCTCGGTGGTAAAGCACTGTTCTCGGTGTTGCTGTACAAAGGAAACTCGTGGTTGCTGTGATGCTGAAGCAGTGATGTGCCAATCGTGGAAATGGGCACCCCTGGTGGAACGTGTTGGCTGTAGCTTCCCCACTAAATCAAGCCTGGAGGCAGGAGCGGCATCCACTTCTGAAGTGGCTTGCCTCCGGTAACTCTACGTACAGTGCTCAGGCTGTTCGTTCATAGGGTTGCTATGAGTCGTCTTTGACTCGACGGCATTAAACAACAACAACGATGACGACCACCAAGAAAGAGCTACGTTGGCCTATGGAAAGGAAGCTGTGTTACCGAGCTGAAGGTGGGTGATTTTCATCAGTGGCCCTCGGCCAGTTTCAAATTGTCTTCCTGTCAAATATTCGTCTCCATGGTATAGCATTGGTCTGTGTGTTCCTCTACAGAGGTAAGTCGTGGTTGCTGTGATGCCGAGAGCTGTGACAGTAATGTGCCAATCGTTGTAATGGGTACCCATGGTGGACAATGTTGGCTGGAGTTTCCGGACTAAATCAAGCCTGGTAGCAGGAGTGGCATCCACTTCCAAATTGTCTTGCCTCCGGAAAATCTATGTACAAACAATGCTCAGGCTGTTTGTTCATAGGGTCGCTATGAGTCGTCTATGACTCGACGGCATTAAGCAACAATAAAAATGATGACGACCAAGAGAGAGCTACGTTGGTGTAGTGGAAAGGAAGCTGTGCTACTAAGCCGAAGGTGGGTGATTTTCATCTGTGGCCCTCGGCCAGTTTCAAATTGTCTTCCTGTCACACATTTGTCTGGGTGGTATAGCACTCGTCTGTTAGTTGCTATGCAGAGGTAAATCGTGGTTGCTGTGATGCCGAAGCCTGTGACAGTGATGTGCCAATCGTTGTTATGGGCAGCCATAGTAGACAGTGTTGTGTGGAGCTTCCCGATTAAAGCAAGCCTGGAAGCAGGAGCGGCATCCACTTCTGAAGTGGCTTGCCTCCGGTACCTCTATGTACAGTGCTCAGGCTGTTCGTTCCCAGGGTCTCTATGAGCCGCCTATGACTGGA
>NW_006399817.1:7930117-7930675 GCF_000299155.1 Elephantulus edwardii | reverse complement strand
TTCATAGGGTTGATATGAGTCTTCTAAGACTCGAAGCCATTAAACAACAGCAACGATGACAACGACCAAGAGAGAGCTACGTTGGCCTAGTGGAATGGAATCCGAGCTACCAAGTCGAAGGTGGGTGATTTCCATCTGTGGCTCTCTACAGTTTCAGATTGTCTTCCTGTCAAACATTCTTCGAGGTGGTATAGCACTGTTCTTAGCCTTGCTGTACAGAGGTACCTCATGTTTGTTGTGATGCCGAACCCTGTAACAGTGGTGTGCCTTTCGTGGTAATGGGCACCCATGGTGGACAGTGTTGGCTGGAGCTTCCCGAATAAATCAAGCCTGGAACCAGGAGCGGCATCCCCTTTCAAAATGGCTTCTCTCTGGAAACTCTATGTACAAACAGTGCTCAGGCTGTTCGTTCATAGGGTCGCTATGAGTCGTCTAAGACTCCACGGCACTAAACAACAACAACGTTGAGGACGACCAAGATGGAGCTAAGTTGGCTTAGTGGAAAGGAAGCTGTGCTACTAAGCCGAAGGTGGGTGATTTTCATCCGTGGCCCTCGGC
>NW_006399817.1:7927649-7929062 GCF_000299155.1 Elephantulus edwardii | reverse complement strand
GCATCGACTTCCAAAAGGGCTTGCCTACGAAAACTGTATGTAAAAACAATGCTCACGCTGTTTGTTCATAGGGTCGATATGAGTCGTCTACGACTCGACGCCATTAAACAACAACAATGATGACAACAACCAAGAGAGAACTACGTTACCCTAATATAAAGGAATCCGTGCTACCAACTCGAAGGTGGGTGATTTCCATTTGTGGCTCTCAGCCAGTTTCAAATTGCCTTTCTGTCAAACATTCTTCGAGGTGGTATAGCACTGTTCTGTGCGTTGCTGTACATAGGTAACTCATGTTTGCTGTGATGCCGAAGCCTGTGACAGTGGTGTGCCTATCGTGGTAATGGGCATCCATGGTGGACAGTGTTGGATCTAACTTCCCGAATAAATCAAGCCTGGAAGCAGCAGCGGCATCCACTTCCAAAATGGATTTCCTTTGGAGAGTTTATTTAAAAACAGTCCTCATCCTCTTCTTTCATAGGGTCGCTATGAGTCGTGTACAACTCGACTGCATTAAACAACAACAATGACGACGACTACCAAGAGAGCTACGTTGGTCTAGTGGAAAGGAAGCTGTGCTACCAAGCCGAAGGTGGGTGATTTTCCTCTGTGGCCCTCGGCCAGGTTCAGATTGTTTTCCTGTCAAATATTCTGGTAGGTGGTAGAGCACTGGTCTATGCGTTGCTGTACTGAGGTAACTCGTGGTTGGTGTGATGCCGAAGCCTGTGACAGTGATGTCCCAATTGTGGTAATGGACACCCATGGTACAGAGTGTTGCGGGGAGCTCCCCGACTAATTCAAGCCTGGAAACAGGAGCGGCATCCATTTCCAAAAAGCTTCCCTCCGGAAATTCTATGTACAAGCCGTGCTCAGGCTGTTCCTTCATAGGGTCGCTATGATTTGTCTACGAGTCGACGGCATTAAACAACAATGATGATGACGACTAAGAGAGAGCTACGATGGCCTAGTGGAAAGGAATCCGTGGTACCAATTCGAAGGTGGGTGATTTTTATCTGTGGCTCTTGGGCATTTTCAAATTGTCTTCTTGTCAAACATTCTTCGAGGTGGTATAGCACTGTTCTTAGCACTGCTGTACCGAGATAACTCATGTTTGCCGTGATGCCGAAGCCTGCGACAGTGGTGTGCTTACCGTGGTAATGGGCACCCATGGTGGACAGTGTTGGCTGGAGCTTCCCGAATAAATCAAGCCTGGAAACAGGTACGGCATCCACTTCCAAATTGGCTTGCCTGCGGAAACTCTATGCACAAACAGTGCTCAGGCTGTTCTATCATAGTGTCACTAAGAGTTGTCTACGACTCGACGGCATTAAACAGCAACAACGATGACGACGACCAAGAGACAGCTACATTGGCCTAGTGGAAAGGAAACTGTACTACCAAGCCTACGGTGGG
>NW_006399817.1:7921550-7926984 GCF_000299155.1 Elephantulus edwardii | reverse complement strand
GTAGACAGTGTTGGCTGGAGCTTCCCGACTAAATCAAACCTGGAAGCAGGAGCGGCATTGACTTCCAAAATGCCTTGCCTCCAGAAACTGTATGTAAAAACAGTCCTCAGGCTGTTAGTCCATAGGGTCGTTATGAGTCGTCTACGACTCGACGGCATTAAACAACAACAGCGATGATGACGACCAAGAGAGAAGTACGTTTGACTAGTGGTAAGGAAGCTATTCTACCAAGCCAAAGGTGGGTCATTTTCATCAGTGGCCCCTGGCCAGGTTCAAATTGCCCTTCTGTCAAACATTCTTCTAGGTGGTATAGCACTGGCATCTGCGTTGTTGTATAGAGGTAACTTGTGGTTGCTGTGATGCTGAAGCCTGTGACAGTGATGTGCCAATCGTGGTAATGGGCTCCCAAGGTAGACAGTGCTGGCTGAAGCTTCCCGACTAAATCAAGCCTGGAAGCAGAAGCAGCATCCACTTCCAAAATGGCTTGCCTCTGGAAACTCTATGTAAAAGCAGTGCTCAGGCTGTTCTATCGTAGTGTCACTATGAGTCGTCGAAGACTCAACGGCATTAAGCAACAACAAAGATGACGACGACCAAGAGAGCTACGTTGGCCTAGTGGAAAGGAATCTGTGCTACCAAGCCGAAGGTGGGGGATTTTCATCTGTGGCCCTGGGCCAAGTTCAAAGTGTCTTCCAGTCAAACATTCTTCTAGGTGGCATAGCACTGTTCTGTGCGTTGCTGTACAGAGTTAACTCGTGGTTGCTGTGAAGCCGAAGCCTGTGACAGTGATGAACCAACCGTGGTAATGGGGACCCATGGTAGACAGTGTTGCGTGGTGCTCCCCGACTAAATCAAGCCTGGAAACAGTAGCGGCATCCACTTCCAAAAGGCTTCCCTCCGGAAACTCTATTTACAAGCAGTGCTCAGGCTGTTTGTTCGTAGGGTCGCTATGAGCCGTCTACCACTCAAAGGCATTAAACAACAACAACGATGACGATGACTAAGAGAGAGCTACATTGGCCTATGGAAAGGAAGCTCTGCTGCCGAGCCGAAGGTGGGTGATTTTCATCTGTGGCCCTCGGCCCCGTTCAAATTGTCTTCCTGTCAAACATTCGTCTCCGTGATATAACACTGGTCTTTGCGTTTCTGTACAGAGGTAACTCGTGGTTCCTATGATGCTGAAGCCTGTGACAGTGAAGTACCAATCATCGTAATGGGCACCCATGGTGTACAGTGTTGGCTGTATCTTCCAGACTAAATCAAGTCTGAAAGCAGGAGTGGCAGCCACTTCCGAAATGGCTTATCTCCTGAAGCTCTATGTACAAACAGTGCTCAGGCTGTTCGTTCATAGGGTCGCTATGAGTCGTCTACGACTCGACGGCATTAAACAGCAACAATGATGATGACAACCAAAGAGAGCTACGTTGGCCTAGTGGAAAGGAAGCTGTGCTACCACGCCGAAGGTGGGTGATTTTCATCTGTTGCCCTCGGACAGGTTCAAATTGTCTTCCTGTCAAACATTCTTCTAGGTGGTATAGCACTGGCCTCTGCGTTGCTGTACAGAGGAATTTCGTTTTTGCTGTGATGCTGAAGCAGTGATGTGCCAATCATGGTAATGGGCACCCATGGTGGACAGTGTTGGCTGGAGCTTCCCGACTAAATCAAGCCTGGAATCAGGAGCGGCATCCACTTCCAAAGTGACTTGCCTCTGGTTACTCTATGTACACTGCTGAGGCTGTTCATTCATAGGGTCGCTATGAGTCGTGTACAACTAGATGGCATTAAATAACAACAACGATGACGACGACCAAGAGAGAGCTACGTTGGCCTAGTGGAAAGGAAACTGTGCTACCAAGCTGAAGGTGGGTGAATTTCTTCTGTGGCCCTCGGCCATTTTCAAATTGTCTTCCTGTCAAACATTCTTCTAGGTGGTATGGCGCTGGTCTCTGCGTTGCTCACAGAGGAAGTCGTGGTTGCTGTGATGCCGAAGCCTGTGACAGTCATGTGCCAATCGTGGTAATGGGCATCCATGGTGGACAGTGTTGGCTGGAGCTTGCAGACTAAATCAAGCCTGGAGCAGGAGTGGCAGCCACTTCCTAAATGGCTTACCTCCGTAAGCTCTATGTACAAACAGTGCTCAGGCTGTTCGTTCATAGGGTCTCTATGAGTCGTCTACGACTCAATGGCATTAAACAACAGCAACGATGACGAAGACGAAGAGAGAGCTACGTTTGGCCTATGGAAAGGAAGTTGTGCTGCCGAGCCGAAGGTGGGTGATTTTTATTTGTGGCCCTCAGCCAGGTTCAAATTGTCTTCCTGTCAAACATTCGTCTCGGTGGTATAGCACTGGTCTTTGCGTTGTTGTACCGAGGTAACTCATGGTTGCTGTGATGCTGAAGCCTGTGAAAGTGATGTGCCAATCATAGTAATAGGCACCCATGGTGTACAGTGTTGGCTGGAGCTTCCCCATTAAATCAAGCCTGGAAGCATGAGTGGCATCCACTTCTTAAATGGCTTTCCTCCGGAAACTCTATGTACAAACAGTGCTCAGGCTGTTCGTTCATAGGGTCGCTATGAGTCGTCTATGACTTGACGGCATTAAACAACAATAATGACGACGACCAAAGAGAGCTACGTTGGCCTAGTGGAAAGGAAGCTGTGCTACGAAGCCGATAGGAATTCTGGTGTCTTAGTGGTAAGAAACTGTTCTATCAACCCAAAGGCATGTAATTCAAATCTGCCAGCTGCTCTACCGGGAAAAATGGGCAATCAACTCCTGTGCTATTTACTGCCTTTGAAAACCTGCCGGAGCGTCAGCTATGGGTCAGTCTGGACTCAACAGTACACAATAGCAACAAACAGCTTTCTGGTATTCTTAGCTTTCAGCTAAGATCACTAAGACTGATTTGACATCAGCAATTATGTTCTTTCTGCCCTAGTCTCTTCTGAAACCATATTACTTTCTAACAGTTTCAGCTGTTTTGAAATAATCTTCAGCGAGATTTTACTTGCATGTGATATTAATTATGTTCAATTACATGATCTATTATGCAGGGAATGACAAATTGAAGAGGAGTGATGTTGCATTCACATTCTAAAAGAATAACTCAATATCTGTCCTAAATTACAAGGATCTGAGTGATAGGATACTTACTATCCTTACTCATACAAAGAAGACTGTCTGGCCCATACCAAGGTCAAAGAGATAGAATGAAGGATTCAAAGAATATCAACATGTCAACAAAGGGAGTAAACAGCCTCACCCACCTGGCTAAAGCACAATGGAATTCCCCTCCCTTCCCTCTCTAAAGACCATTAATATAAAAACCTGCCCAACGCGTTTTCCCCTGTCTGTCTCTCTGTCTGTGTCTCTCTCTCCAGACAAAGGAATTCTGCCTGGAAGCCCACTTAATAAAGCATCTTTAGCTTTCTCTTTCTCTCTGGTGCCTTCCTTGAGTCCGTGGCCTTATATCCAGTGCAAAAACCTAACAAAGAAATGTCAATACAATTATTCAAATATACACAAGGATGAACTAAAGCCAAAGATGAAGAAATTGATGACTTCTGCCAACTGCTGCAGTCTGAAATTGGTCAAATATAACAAGATACATTAGTAATAGTTACTGGGAATCAAATGTGAGAAAGAAAGAAAGAAAAGGACGGGCAGTTTGAGAAGGACTTGGTAACAGAAGTAATGCTGGATAACACATGATAGAATTTTGTACAATCAAGGATTTATTCATTGCAAATATCTTTTTTTAAAAATCCCATAAATGGTGACTATAAGCATGAGACTTACCTGATGGATTGACTACATCTGTGGTCAACAGAGAAGGTCAATATCAGCAGTCAAAACAAGGCCAAATACTGACTATGGAACAAACCATCAGTTACTCAGGTGCAAGTTCAAATTGAAGTTGAAGAAAATGAAAACAAGTCCAAGAGAACCAAACTACAACCTTGAGTCTATCCCAACTAAATCTGAAAACCATTTCAAGAATAGATTTGACGTTCCAAGTGGATAGGGTTCCTACAAACATGGTCAAAGTTCCCAAAACTTGTCAAACTTTCTGCAAAAAGTGTTGCAAGCACCAACCCCACAAAGTGACACAGTACAAGAAGGGTAAAGACTCTCTGTATGCCCAGGGAAAGCAGTGTTATGATAAGAAGCAGAGTGACTATGGAGGGCAGACCCAGTCAATTTTTCAGGAAAAGGTGAAAACCACAAAGAAGATTGTGTTAAGAACTGAGTGTGTTAAGCCAAACAGAAGATCTAAAAGAATGTTGGCTATCAAAAAATATAAGCACTTTTAACTAGAAGAAGATACGAGAAAGGGTCAAGTGATCCAGTTCTAAGCTTCTTATCAAGACAATAAAGTCTTTGAAATTTTCATGTTAAAAGTGGGGGAGGGGGAAGAATAAGTTTGATACATTGAACATTAATGACTAAAGAGTCTGAGAGGTGTGAGATAACTTTAAGGATATCATCCATAAAGAAAGCAAAAAATCCTTAGAAGAAAGAGAGAAAGGACAAAAAAGGGACCAGAAGGAACTATGAAACTGTCCTTGGACCAAAAAGAAGTGAAAACTAGGAGTAAGAAAGCTGAACAAGAGATTTCCAAGGGCAACTTGAGAAGATAAAAGTATTATAATAAAATATACTTTGGAAATAGGAGTGGCATCCACTTTGTAAACCACATGCCTCTGGAAACTCTTTGAACTTGGAGAAATGACAATGCAAAAAGGCTTCTGGTCTTTTGTTCATAGGGTTGCTATGAGTCATGTTCAACTCAATGGTAATCAACAACAATAACATAAGAAGAACCGGAATTAGAAAACCGAAAAGAAGAATAGGCTCAGCTTTTCTTAAGCCAAAAGAACTGATGAACACATTCAAGCCTGAGTTGCAATGTTGAAGAATTCTGTCAGCAAAATCATGCATGACAAAGGACGCAATCAAAAGAAGAGGGGAGGCATACACAGTTAATGTACCAGAAATAATTGGTTGATACTGAACCATTTTAGGAAGTAGCATAAGATCAACAATCGATGTTAATGAAAAAGTTGAAGCTTCACTGAAGACATTGGCAAAATATAAGGTTCCAGGAATTGATAGAATACCAATTGAAATGTTACACCAAACAGAAGCACCTGTAGACATTTTCATTAGCTTATGCCCAAAAATTTGGAAGAGAGCTATCCCTGACCAACTGACTGGAAGAGATTTATATTTGTTCCCATACATTAGAAAGGTGATCTACAGAGTGTCATATTGTCAAAAAGTGTCATAAATATTACATAGAAGTTAAATCTTATTGAAGATAATTTTTAAATGGCTGAAAATAAACAGAACAAGTGTTGTTGTTATGTGCCGTCGAGTCGTTTCCGACTCATAGCGACCCTATGCACAACAGCCCTAAACCCTGCTCTATCC
>NW_006399817.1:7912247-7916351 GCF_000299155.1 Elephantulus edwardii | reverse complement strand
CATTAGTGTTCAAGGCCTCAAACCTGTTCCTGAGATGATTCTGAAATTCAGGTGGTATGAAATCAAAGTCATATTTTGGCTCCTGTGGATTTGGTTTCATTTTCCTCACCTTCAGCTTAAATATCAAGCTTCTTAATTAAAAGAAAATAAAAAAAAGCTTAGAAACAATTAGTCCATGGTGCTACTGCACCTCACAAACCTCAGCCTGTGCAATCCCAGAACCAGAACTGAATGGTACCAGGCTATCACCATTGACTGCCCTGGAAGTTATCACTCTTATTGTTGATAGGTGCTGTTGAGTCAGCTATTACTCATAGCAACCCTATGAATAATATGTTTAAACCTTGTCCTATCCTCCATCCTCAGGATCTCTCATGGTCAAGCCCATTGTGGTAGTCACGGTATCAAATCATCTAATTGATGGTCTCCCTTTCTTATGTTGATTTTCCACCTTTCCAAACATGATGTTCAAGCACCAGCCCCTCCTAACAACACACCCAACGTATGTGGGGCTAAATTGTATCAACTTTGCCTCCTAAAATCATCCTGGTTGCACTTTCTCAAGGTCAGACCTTTTTGTTCTCTTGGCAGTTCATGGGATATTTAGTACTCTTTTGCAATACCACAAATCAAAGGTATCAATTCCATGTCTGTCATCCTTAGTCATTGTCCAACTTTAAGATGCATAGCAAGCAATTGATATAGTCCTAAACAGAGTGGTATATATAGTTGGAATAAATAGAAATCATAAAAAATGTAGGCTTACTGATCTCATAGAAACTATATGGCTCCTTGAGACTATCACCCTTAGTCACCCTTTGACCCTAAAATTGAATTCACTCCTCTGATTAACTTTCAGCTAAGTAATATCCAAATATGTAAGGTGAACGATTATTTCAGGGAGTTCTTAGAGCAATCATTTCGGGAGTGGGTGGAGGGAGTGAAGGGAGTTGGTTGAGGCAGGGCTTACAATCTTCAGGGTTACCAAAAGGATATCTAAATGTTGTCTTTTGTTTCATTACAAAGACAGGGACTTGACCGCTATTGTCACCATTGAATCAGTTCTGATTCGTGGCCACCTCAAAAGTGCAGTATTGAAATGCTCCATAGAGTTTGATAGTAGAGAGCGTTATATGTTGTGCTGCTAACCGAAAGGTCAGTGGTTTGAATCCACCAAGCACTCTATGGAAGAGAGAGGGGAAGTCTTCTTTCAAAAAGATTTACCACCCTGGAAACCCAGTAAGTAGATAGCTACCATGTATAAACTTGTTTGAAGAGGAAGTTTGGGGCTTGGCTTTTCAAAAACAGATCATTAGAGCTATCTTACAAGGCACCAATATTTCAAACCACCAATATTTCAGCTAATAACTATTTGCATGACTCATGGACTCCTTGTTGGATGCTGTCAGGTTGAGTCAGAGATTTCTGACTCAACAGCCTCTTGCAAAAACAACACAATATTTCTGATCTGTTGCATCTTCACAGTGGTCCCTATTTTTTTAAACCCATTGTTAATGTGACTGCATAAAATATCTCATTAAGGAATCCACTTTTTTTTTTTACACCTAGTCTTTAATACACTATGGACTGCTAGGAGAACAAAGAGGTTCATCCTAGAGAGGGTGAAATCAGGCTGCTCCTTGGAGGCAAGGATTCAGAAGCTTCGTCTGGCATAATTTGGACATGTTGCAAGGAGGGACCACACCTTGGAGAGGGATATCATGCTGGGGAGGGTGATGGGACAGCACAAGAGAGGAAGAACCTTGATTAGATGGTTTGATTCTGTGCCAGGGGTAATGGGGGTAGGTGTGTCAGAGACAATAAGGTTGGTACAGCATGTTGTTGTTGTTATGTGCCATCGAGTCGTTTGCGACTCATAGCGACCCTATGTACAAGAACTCTAAATGCTGTTCTATCTTATGCCAACCTAGCCATCTCAAATGCACTTATTCCCACTGTTCCAGTCACAGAATCAATCCATCTCATCGTAGGTCTTCCTCTCCTTCGCCACCCCTCCACTCTGCCAAACATGATGTCCCTTTCCAATGACCAGTTCCTCCTTGCAACATGCCCAAAGTATGTCAGATGAAGCTTCAGAATCGAGGGTATTTAGGGATGTTGCACATAGGGTCACTATGATTCATAAGTGACTCGATGGCACATAACAACAACTGCAACTTTACCAAGTAAATTGTGTTCCTTTAAAAATTATTTGGAATCCATTTGGGAATAAGATTTTGGTATGTCAATGAGATTATATCAGTATAGCATGTGTTTTAAACTTACTCACATTTTAAATATAAGCAGAAATGGTTAGGTACACAGAAATAAGCACAAAAGGAAGAGAAGGTTCTTGCCAGGTCAGGATTGCCAAGAAAGCAAAGAATGTTGTGTCTATAGCAAATAAAAGAATTTTTTTCTTTTCAGAGATGACAGAGAGCTTTCCCCTAGAGCTGCTGTCCTGAATGTAATTGTCTAGTTTGCTCAACTCTAATAATTTATTTCCATTACTCATCTGTCACTTTGCTTTACTGTGATGATTTGTGTGTTCCTATGATGCTGGAAGCTATGTCGCTGATATTTCAAATACAAGCAAGGTTATCAATGGATAGTTTCATTTGAGTTGAAGGTATTCAACTTGTCTGGATCATAATAAATTATTCAGACCATTGACAAAAAATGGGGATTTCCAGGAACAAAAGAGATAGTACATAGTTTGAAATCAGGAAAAAATATGAATCAGGATTATATACTTTCTCCATATCTTTTCAATCTGTATGCTAAGCACATAATTGAAGCAGCTAAACTCATTGAAGAAGAATGTTACATCAGGCTTGGAGGAAGACTCAGCAACTTGTGTCAAATAACACAACTTTGCTTGCTTAAAGAAAACTAGAAGCATTTACTGAAGAAGATCAAATAATTAAATCTTAAAAAAAGTTTACAGTGGAATATCAGGGAAAAAATTATCACAACTGGACCAAACACAGTATCATAATGGATGAAAAAGATTTATTAAGAATTTAATTTTACTTGACTTGGTTGGTTGGTGGTGAGAGTGGGCTTGAAGCGTCTTGTAGCCAATGAGAGACTGGTGCGGGAGCTGGTGCTTTTTAAAAGTCATTCAACTTTTGGAGAGGAGAGCTCCTTTGTTTTGGATGGAGAACTGCTCTGGCCTGGTTTGTCAGTGGTGAGAGTGGGCTGGAAGCCTCTTGTTGGAGCCAATGAGACACTGGTGTGGGAGCTGGTGGTTTTTAAAAATTGTTTCAGCCAGAGGGCCACAGGCCCTGAACATTTTCCTATGTGGTACAGCATTTTGTGTCATTTCCCTGTACTGAGGTAACTTGGAATTCTTGTTATATTGAACGGTGTGCCAATGGTGTGTCAAATGCCATGATGGTTACACATGGTTGACAACATTTGGTAGAGCTCACAGATTAAGACAGGCTTGGAAGCAGGAGTGGTACGCACTTCCTAAAAATGCCTGTGAAAACTCTGTGGACTTAGAGAAAGGATAATAGTTATAGGACAGGGTTAAGGTCTTTGGTTATAGGATCACTACTCGATGACATATAACAATAACATATAAAGCCAGACCCTTATCTCTAATTTGGAGTTGGATGAAATGAATGGACTCTGAAAATTGGTGTTCTTCTTTTGATTGAGGATCTGTGTGGATTGTGTGGTTGTTTTTTGTTTAAGTTTCTTGTTTAGAGTCAACAAGACCTCCTAGATGGCCCTTTTACTTAAAAGGTGGGCCCAAGGAAATTCCTTGTTACTATATTTTGGTGGACTATTCTTCTAAGTCATACAGCACTCTTGTCAATTTCCTGTGCTGATGTAATCTGGGTTTGCTATGACATTGCATCTTGTGCCATTGGAGTCTCAAATGCTATAATGGAACAATTGTGCCATAGGTGTGACAAACACCATAATGGATACCCATCATGGGCAGTATTTGGTGGAGCTTCCGGATTAATTAAGGTTTGGAAGCAGGAATGGTATCAATTTCTTAATCCATTTGCCTCTGGAAACTATGAACTTGTAGAAACTACAATAGTTACAGAAAGGCTTCAGGCCTTGTGTGTGTGTGTGTGTGTGTGT
>NW_006399817.1:7907729-7911327 GCF_000299155.1 Elephantulus edwardii | reverse complement strand
CACCACCAAACAGGTACCCTGACCCAGAAGCCCATGCGTGGAGCAAGGCGGAGTCTGCAATCCTTGAGAAAGGCTGGGAGGCAGAGCGCCACGTGAGAGAGAAGTTCAGGGGAAACAAGGAGGCACAGGAGCCAGAGACTCAGCTCCTTCCCTCCCCGCCCCCCCCAAATAGGTACCCTGACCCAGAAGCCCATGCATGGAGCAAGGCTTTAAAAACCCTATGTACAAGAGAGCTCTGGTGGCCTAATGGCAAGACGCTGCACTGCAATCCCAGAGGCACGCAGTTCAGATCCACCTCATGCTCTGCTGGAGAAGGAGGGGGCAATCTCCTCCTATACCAGTCAGATCTGATTTGACGGTACACGTAAAAAAATAATACAATAAAAAAAACCCCAAAACCCTATGTACAATAGAACACACTTAGACTAGCAGATAGGGCAAGAGAGGTGGAGCTTTCAAGTATAGAAATACTAAGGAAGAGGGACAGTTGTAAACAGACACTAGTGGTTGGAACTTGGAATGTGAGAACTATGAATGTAGGAAAATTGTATATTGTTAAGGAAGAAATGGAACGCATAATTATTAATATACTAGGTATTGGTAAGATGAGATGGACTGGCATGAACATTTTGATTCAGATGATCATATGATCTACTATGCTGGAGATGAAAAGGTGAGGAAAAATGGGGTTGCTTTCATAGTTTAAAAAGTCATTTCTATATATGTCTTGAAATACAACATTCTAAGTGACAGGATAATAGCCATACACATACAAGGAAGTCCAGTGAATATCACTATCATTCAAATATATGCACCAACAACCAGAGCCAAAGAAGAGGAAATAGAAGATTTCTACCAAGCTTTACAACCAGAGATAGACTGAATATGCAATCAAGATGCATTAATAATAATAGGTAACTGGAATGCAAAAGCTGGCAACAGAGAAGAAGTATCAGTAGTTGGAAAGGATGGACTTGGTGACAGAAATGAAGCTGGAAATAGAATGATGGAATCTTGTACAATCAATAATTTATGTGTTGCCAATACATTTTATAAGAAACATAAATGCAACCACAACAAGATAAAGGTAAATAACCCAATTGAAAAATGGGCACAGGATATGAAAAGACATTTCACCAAAAAAAGACATTCAGATAGCCAACAAGCACTTGAAGAAATGTTCAAAATCCCTAGCTCTGAGAGACATGCAAATCAAAACAACTATGAGATATCATCTAACCCCAGTAAGAATAGCAAAATTTAACAGAACAGCAAACAACAAATGCTGGCGAGGTTGTGGAGAATCTGGAACTCTTATTCATTGTTGGTGGGAGTGTAAAATAGTGCAATCACTATGGAAGGCTGTATGCCATTTGACCCAGCAATTCCACTACTGAGAATTTACCCTGAAGAAACCATAACCACCCCCCAAGCAGATATATGCACACCCATGCTTATTGTGGCTTTATTCACAATAGCAAAGAGCTGTAACAACTCATGTGCCCATCACCAAACGAATGGATAGAGAAACTCTGATATATTCACACAATGGAATACTATGCTACTTTGAAAAACAATGAACTCATGAAATATCATACAGAATGGGTGACCTTGAAGGACATTATGCTGAGTGAAATATCTCAGTCACAAAAGGACAAATATTGCATAGGGCCACTATTGTAAAATGGGACTGGCATCGGGGTTGAGGGAAGACAGAGAAGGAGGGGATGAATGATATATACTGCATTGAAACATATGAGGGAGAGAATTGTTTAAAAGGGATATATGATTTGGTATTATTGTCATGACAGGAGTCCAAAATGAAGGTTATACAGTGGAGTGGAGTTAGGGGGAGGGATTGTGTAACAATGAGAGTTTTTCTTTTACTTTTCAAGATGAGTGAATTGGGCGGGAGGAGGTGGGCAGGGAGAAAAGTGCAGCAATGAATGAATGGGAACCCAAACTCTCTGTAAACTTTCACTAAAATTAATTTAAAAAACCCCACATAAACACAAGTTATACACATGGATTTCACCTGATGGTATACATAGGAATCAGATAGATAACATCTGTGGAAAGGACCGCTGGAGAAGAAGCTCAATATCAGCTGTGAAAACTAGGCCAGGAGCTGATTGTGGAACAGACCGTTAACTACTCATATGTAAGTTCAAGCTGAAGCTAAGGAAAGTGAAATCAAGTCCACAGGAACCAAAATATGACCTTGAGTCAATCACACCTGAATTTTAGAACCATCTTAGGAATAGGTTTGAGGCCTTGAACACTAATGAGCCTAGACCAGATAAGTTATGGGAGGTTATAAAGAAAATCATCCAGGAAGAGTGCAAAAGGTCATCACAAAGACAGAGGAAGAAGAAAAAGACCGAAGTGGATGTCAGAAGAGAAAACAAAAGCAGAGGGAAGAAATCAAGACATTAAGCAGCTGAACAGAAGATTTCAAAAGGCAGCGTGGGAAGACAAAGTATTATTAATGAAATGTCCAAAAACGAACTGGAGTGAAAAACGAAGGGGCTGAGTTACCTTAGTATTTCTTAAGCTCAAGGCTGTTGTTGTTATGTGCCGTCGAGTCGCGTGAAGCTCAAGGCACTGAAGAAAAAAATTCAAGCCTCAAATTGCAATACTTAAGGATGCCTTGGGCAGAATATTAAATGATCCTGAAGTGTTAAAAGATGATGGAATAAGTATACAAAGTCATCATACCAAAAGGAATTGGCAGACACAGAAGAATTTAATGAAACAACATATAAGCAAGAGCCTGTGGTGATGAAAAAAGAAGTTCAAACTGTCTTGAAAGAATCGGCTAAAAATAATGCCCCAGGAATTTATGTTATACTAATTGACATATTCACCAAACAGATGCTGCCCTAGATGTGCTCACCAAGTTGTGCCAAGAAATCTGCAGGACAACCACTTGGTCAACTGACTGGAAGAGATCTATATCTATTACCATTCCAAAAAGAGTTGATCCAACAGAGTGTGGAAATTATTGAACAATATAATTAATATCACATGCAAGCAAGATTCTGCTGAAGATTACCCAAAAACAACTGGAACAGAGAAGAATGGGAATCCCAGAATGCTTGATCGTGCTAATGCAAAATTTATACTTGGACCAGAAGGCAGTCTTCAGAACAGAGCAAGGAAACACTGTACGGTTCAAAATTGGGACGGATGTATGCCAAGAATGTGTCCTATCTCCATATTTTTTCAATCTTTATGCAGAACAGGTTACCCGGGAGGCTGGGCTCTATGAAGAGAAGGTGGTATCAGAATTGGAGGAAGATTCATCAACAATCTGCATTATACAGATGACACAATCCTGCTTGCTGAAACGGAGGAGGACCTGAAGTGCTTGCTGTGAAAGGTTAGAGACTGCAGTCTTCAGTATGGATTGAAGCTCAGTGTCAAGAAAACAAAGATTCTCACCCCTGCACTGACTGGCAGTATCAGGATGGATGGTGAAGAGACTGAGATTGTTAACAGCTTTAGTTTGCTTGGCTCCACAATCAACACTCTTAGCACCAGCAGCCAAGAAATTAAAAGTCGTATTGTGATGGGAAAGTCTGTGGTTAGAGACCTC